>NW_019154099.1:36665498-37077860 GCF_002288905.1 Enhydra lutris kenyoni | reverse complement strand
TTTCTTTCTTTCTTTCTTTCTTTCTTTCTTTCTTTCTTTCTTTCTTTCTTTCTTTTTTATTTTCTTTCCTTCATTGTTTTTTAAAGATTTTCTTTATTTATTTGACAGAGATAGAACAAGAGAGCACAAGTGGGGGGAGGCAGAGGGAGAGTGTGAAGCAGTCTCCCTGAAGAGCAGGGAACCCAATGCGGGGCTCAATCCCAGGCCCCCAGGTTCATGTCCTGAGCTGAAGACAGCTACTTCACGGACTGAGCCACTCAGGTACCCCTGAATACTTTCCAAATTACTTTATATATTAAATCTAATTCCCACCAAATCCCCAAGAGGATTACTTATGAAAATAGTCAAAATTTCACATGAAAATTCGAAGTATAAGAATAGACCAAAGCAGCTACAAAAAAGAACTAGAAGCAGAAATTCTACCTAGTTTTACAAAATGCCAAGATGTATTACAAGTAATAATTAAGACACAGAAATACTGTTGTAGGAATAACCCAACAAAATATAGAAATAGATTGAATAGATCATGAATATAGCTCTGAATATATAGAAAATTAGTATATAAGACAGTTGGCATTTCATATTAATGGAGAAATGCAGAAATACACAAGAAATGTGGATCACAGAAGCAAATATGGCAAAAATATAAAATTATTTTCTATTTCAAACCATATGAAAAAGTAAATTAGAAATAAATCAACAAAATCAATAAGCTAGATATGAGAAGTAAAACATTACAGTGTCAAAATATAGGAAAATTCTTTGGCCTTAAGACAAAACAAAAACAAAAACAAAACAAAACCTACAAATTTATAGCCCAACCAGAAAACTGTGTGTAGGGTGAAAACTGATACCAATATAGTGAATTTAAGACTTTCTGAAGTACAAAACTCTCTACATAAAATAATACCCAAACATATAGTGAAAGATGCTATTTCTAAGACATAGAAATTAAGTTTCAATGTCTAGAAAATATGAAGAATTCCTATACACCAATATGAGACAGATAATCTAGAAGAAAAATAGGCATTGCCTATGCAAAAACATTTTAAAGAAGAAATAATATGAAGTCCATTAAATACATTTTGAAAAATATTTAAGATCATCAGTATTCAAGTAAGTAAAAAAATCAACACCTTACCACTTTCATTACTCAGTTATAAAGAGTCACCTTGGGGTGTAACAGGCTGGGATTAACGTTTTTGGAGTGTGATATTATATATTACTCTCATACACTCAGTGGGAATTGCAATTGGCATGGCCATTTTTTTTTTTAATTTTTTTTAATTTTTTTTTTTTTAAGATTTTATTTATTTGCCAGAGAGAGAGAGAGCAAGCGAGTACACACAAGCAGGCAGAGAGGCAGGCAGAGGCAGCGAGAGAAGCAGGTTCCCTGCAAAGCAAGGAGCCCGATGCGGGACTCGATCCCAGGACCCTGGGATCATGACCTGAGCCGAAGGCAGCGGCTTAACCCACTGAGCCACCCAGGCATCCCATGGCATGGCCATTTTAAAGAACAATATTAGAGTAAATTCAACCATGATGCTTCTTGAGCTGAACAGAGGTATAGTAAACCAAGGCTTGGGAAAATTACCCTGATATGTACAAAATTAAGATATGATGGTTGGAACGTTATATAGATAATTAATTAGGAAGACATATTATCAAGCTGTTGGGATTAACTGCTTGATTTATAGGACTATAAATGAATATACATACATATACATTTATCAGATATTTCTTTGTATTTTTGTCTTATAAATTATATTTGTAATCATCTTTAAACACTTGAAAGTTATAGAATCATTTTACTCTTAAAGTAGCTCCAAAAATAGTACACTTAACTGGCACTTTTTAATTCTAGATGCAATAGGAAATATTCTTGCAACTCTGATCTGGCTTTAAAGTGTTTAAATTGCTAAATATCTTTTGTTGGTGTTGTTGCTATTGTTATGTGCTAGATGAATAGATCATGATTAGTCTAAGTTCATGAGTTTACAGCCCTTACTGTAGGCTAAAGTCTGCTCTAGGCTGTACTTGCAGATGAATGTACAGGTATATCACTGGCTTACAGAAAGGGCAGGAATACCAAAAACAAGGAAAGTTCTCCTTCCACTTTTGATGAAAGGAATCCTTAGCTCTTAGAGATCTTTTAGACACCTGTATGTTTTGAGCTATCTTTTCAAAGAATGGGGTCCTTCAGTTTAAGAACATGTTGGGAGGACAAAAAGGAAGTGGGGGGGGGATAAAGAACAATTGAAAGGAGGAAAGGAAGGGAAGACAAAGGGAGGGAGAGAGGAAAGGAGGAATAGAAGAAAGAAGAAAAAGAAGGAAGAGAAGAAAGAGAAGCAAAAGGGAAAGAAAAAAAAAAATGATCATGTTCTTGCTTGATAAAAGTTCCATGCCAATCTTTCACAAGCTCTAGAAAAAGGAACATATAAACACAAAGATTTCACTTGACTCTTCTGGTTATAAGTGAAGGAAATCTCCTAATGCAACAAACTGAGTTTACTTTGATAGGATTTTTGAAAGCAGCAGCAGCATTGCTGCCTGGCAAAGAGCAGGCATTAGTTAACAGCAAATCACAACACAAGGGCAAGAAAATGTGTAGTGTTAACATCTCACATCTCACATCATCAGCTGCTAGCACACAAATGAGAATTTCCTCTGCCTAAAGTCATGTCTCACAAAGAAATCTTCAGAAATGTTCATTTTGGCAGAGTTCCCTAAAAAATTTCACAGCCATTTGGTACTTTAAACAAAATTGACTATGTCATACATTCTTTTGGGCTTTTTCACAATGTTCTTTGGTGTCTTATATCCAAATTGTGAGATGCCAAAGGAAAAGGAAGGAAAGAAGGGAGGGAGAGAGGGAGGGAGGAAGGGAGAGAGACAAAGGGAGAAAATGAGGGAGGGAGGGAGGGAGGGAGGGAGGGAGAAAGGAAGGAAGGAAGGGAGGGTGGGAGGAAGGAGGGAGGAAGGAAGGAAGGATGGATGGACAAAGGAACTGGAGAGATTAAAACATTGAAAAGAATGCAATTGATAGCAAAGCCATAGAATAGCTTGAAGCAGTTGAAGGTGAGAGTTTAGATTATGAAACTTTTTGATAATCAAATAAAATCAGCATATACTCTACCTAGAAAAGCGCTCAAAAGCATATTTTAAAAATATCCATATGTGTTTTATTGCTTTATGACTCTATTTTTGACAGAATATGAGCATACTACTTAGAATTATTTAATTAGTGTAACATCTTGAATATCTGGTAAATCAGAAATAGCTTAAATTGAATGGGCACTGGCCATATACAAGATATAGTTCTAGATACTGGAAAATAATAGTAATGGAAACAGAAAAAATTTGTTCTCTTGGATTTATCATTCTATGGGGAGGGTAACGGACAGGCATAATAAATAATAAATGTGAAAATTATGTAGTTCTTAAAAATAATATAAACTTGGACTTAGTTAAGAGATTAGAAATTCTGTAGGAGGTGTTAAAATTCTAAATAGATTGGTTGGGGTAGTGTGGAGAAACCTGATGGGGTGGGGGTGGGGGAGTGGGGGAAGGCTGGCAGTGGGGGAGGGGGAGGGAAAGAATTCACCTGAGGCAGAAGAAGAAAGGAGATAAAAGTTTACTGTATAAGCTGCAAGGGAGCAGTGGGCAGGACAGCAAAGGAGAGACTGTGTGCCAGAAGGCAGTAGTGGGGGCCTCTAGTTAGGGGAGGGAAGCTGAGGAAGTATGGGAACATATGGAAATTTCCTTTTTTGGTACCTGTGCCTGGTTGTAAGTAGCCCATCAGTTAGCTACAGTTTATGGATTATTTTAAAAAGATTTTATTTATTTATTTATTTGACAGAGAGAGCCAGAGAGCACAGGCTGGGTAGCAGCAGAGAGAAATGGAGAAGTAGGTTCCCTGCTTGGGCTCTATCCCAGGACTCTGGGATCATGTCCTGAGCCAAAGGCAGATGCTTAATTAATTGAGCCACCTAGGGGCCCTAGGCTTATGGATATTTTGAGGTGCGTCACCTAATGGGACCATTTGCATTCAGCCCAGTGGTCACTGTGGGTCCTTTTACCTTACTCAGGTTTCCATTGCTCAAGTGTATTGCCTTACAAGCAGCCTCTACAAGTAGCGCTTACTTAAACGAAAGAAGTTAAGAGAATTAGCTCTGCTGATATCCAGATGAATGATGTGGGTAGGAAAGAGAACTGCAGTACAAAGGTCCTAATTTGAACAGGACTACCAAAGACATACAAAGGTGGGAACATCAAGGAGGAGATAAAGTTCTCTTTTATCTACTTCTGATAGAAGGCATCCTTATCTCACAAAGATCTCTTGGGCACTGAAATGTATTGAACAGAACTTTTCAAGAAATTGGGCCCTCCATTTTACTTGGTGTGTTTGGTGACCAAGAATAGCATTATAGACAGCAGTAAGAGATATGCAGAAGCAGTCAGAACCCTGGGTAAGGAAGAAACATTTTTGTTTTAGTGAAAAAAAACTGAACACTCAGAAGTGAAAGTAATTTGCCCACGATTACTCAGCTAGTCAATGGACTGAATTCTCAGTTTTCCTTCATCTTATTCTAGGTGCTTTTTAGTCATTGGAGATTTACATGTAAACAGCACACTCATTTTATTTTTGTCACTGCTGTTAGCAATAGTGGTTTGAAATCTTAAGAGACCACAAATTTAGATATGCATTTAGTATTCTGGGAGAAAAAGAAAATCGCTGAATATGTTTAAGTAGAATTAAAAAGAAGCGAGAAGGACAAAATGAAGAAGGGATCAAAAGTATAAGCAATCTTTAACACTTAAGAGTCTAGAAGATGAATTTTATTGAAGAGGATCCACAATCCTCAGTAGTGATAGATTTATCTTTTATGTCAAGTATAAATGCATGCACAGGTAATGAACAAGAATAAATGTCAGAGGGATTGAGCCATTTCTGTAATATGAATAGTCAGGCAGCTAAATTTATGTTCCTACTGAAAACAACTCAAACTACTGGATTAAAAATTTTTTAAAGCACATGAAACAAACAGCTACAAAAACAGTAACCCTTTTGTATTAAAGAGCTGGCATGTTAATGTAGATTAATCAGTATTTAAAAATCGAAATAATACAAAATGTAAATGGAATCCTAAAGCTGGTTTTGAAAAGGGAGAATTTGCCAAATTGATCTGAGTTTTGCATAGGAAACAAAGGGCCCAGTGTTAGACCACTGACACTGAAGATTAAGCAGGAAATCCCCAATCAGTAAAACTGGGACCAAGGGGTTAAATCCTTAGTTTGAGGGTAAACCAGAAGTAAACATTTCCCCACTCTCACAGGCTCAATAAACTACAAGAAGAATTGCATTATTTAACACTAAGCACAGGAAAAAGAAAAAACAAAATAAAGCCTGAGAAGTAATGACTAGCTTGGCCTCAGATTTGTGGTCCAAATTCAAAGTAACTAGGTAAATTTTAAAAGGCCTTAGTGAGAGGTGCCTTGGTGGCTCAGTGGGTTAAGCCTCTGTCTTCAGCTCAGGTCATGATCCCAGAGTCCTGGGATCAAGCCCCACATCAGGCTCTCTGCTCAGCCGGGAACCTGCTTCCTTCTCTCTCTTTGCCTGCCTACTTGTGATCTCTGTCAAATAAATAAACTCTTAAAAAAAAAAAAAAAAGGCCTTAGTGAATAATTAATTTAAAATTTTCACAATATATTAGTGGCTAAGGGGCTTAACAAGAGAGAAAACAAATCATTTTTGGAAGTATGTATGGTCAACATAATCCTCAATGATATCTTTATGCCACCGTTAGTTACGCCAGTGTCTCTGTGAGGGAATAAGGTCTGGCTGGGGCTTCCTACTCTGTCATCTTGCTGATGTCACTCCGAGATATTTGGTTTTTATTGGTGAGTTATAACGTTCATTAATTATTCTGTACAATATTTTATTCTATCAATATTCCCTAAAGCATGGCTCATTTTGCCTGAACTTCGTGTGAAAATAATATGGTGTATGCTGAACACCTGCTTTCCTTATGAGAGACCAGAATTTTGGTATATGCTAAGCAGAGAGTGATGATATGATCAGTCTGCAATAAAAACCCTTAACATTTTGTCTTCAATAAATTTTACTGAACAATATTTCCACTTTTCTTCCAGATCGTTTGAATTTTCCATATAAATTTTTATGTAATTTATTCATTCTTCATACATTCATTCATTTTCTCCTTACTCAGGTAAGACATATGACAAAGGCAAAGGGTTTTGATTTCTAAGACCTTATGTATACCCACAGGAGGTAAGTGGTTTCCCTTAATAGTCCCAATTTAGTGGGGGGAGTGGGGGAATCTTAATTAAAAAAGTGTTCTTTGCTTAGCACTGAAATCCTCATCCAAGAATCACAATAATTTCCATTGGTATGAAGGGTTTGTATAATAAGAATAGGAGGTGGAAATAGACCTGTACAACCATATACATATACATATACATATACATATACATATACATATAACAACAAGGTTACCATGAGAAGATAACACCTTTTGGATAACAAGAACTCCATTAGATGCGATTTTATTAAACTTAGGCAACTATTTCTGGACCGTCTGTTCTCCAAAGTAACACATTTATTATTATTATTTTTTAATTTAAGAAATACTTTATTGTTAAATTATCTGCCTTTACTACCAAGTATATTAATCCTTGTGGAGGAAAGAAAAGTGCTGAAAGAAAAGTGCTTATTTTCAGTCTGCTCAAAAGCCACAATGGTAAAGACTAAGGGAAACAAGGGGCGGTTTGGGTATACAAATAAGAATATGACAGTCTTCAGGCAAGGTCCTATGTCAGGCTGTTTAGAATCTGCTCTACTTTTCTTCCACAACAATTTTCCATAATTTTTCCCCATTAGATGATTAAATATATCTTATTAACAAGAATGCATATTATCTGGATCAAGATCACCTTATAAATTTCTCTTTTTGAAAGTTTATATTGTAGGGGTACCTGGGTGGCTCAGTCAGTTAAGCATCTGCCTTCAGCTCAGGTCATGATCCCAGGGTCTCGAAATGAGCCCCACAGTAGGCTCCCTCTCCCTCTGCCTGCCACCCCCACTGCTTCTGCTCTCTCTCTCTCCCTGTCAAATGAATAAATAAAATCTTTTTAAAAAAAATTATTTTTCACAGGTCAATTTTACCATAGCATTCTTAGTTCTTTAGTTCTTATAATTACTCAATCTGAGTTATAAAATCAAAATGGAAAAAAGAATGAGGCACACATATTTAAAAAAGAATGCTGACTGCTTCTTTGTATTAAATTGCTCCAATAAAGAATGAATTGGCACTTTATAGTCACTTAATTAGGAAAAGGGTATTTTATTTTTATCTCTTATATCACAACTTACAAAATAGTGACTTTAATGGTTCTGCTCACTTAATTATGTCAACAATTAAGAGACTGTTAAACACTAAGCTATAACTTGTCTTGTTGAATTTGATTCATTTTACCGGCCTACTTATATTTCAACTGATTCCTTTAAGTATTTGGATAAAAACAATGTTATAATGTGACAAAATGATATGGGTCCTGTTATTTTGATTAGGTACACTGTAATTTAATTTAATAATACAAATAAAAAGTAAAATGTAAAATATAATTTAAATCACATAATTAATTCTATTTGTGTATCATTCGATGATTCAAAATTATTACAGTGAACTTGGTCTTTGTTTTCAGTTATCATTTTAGTTCTGTTTCTGGCATTTATGAATGCAATGCCCTTGGGAATTTTCTTAATCTCTTTATACCACAGTGTCAAAACTATTAAAGGGAGGATCCATCAAATAATAGGAGCTACTGCTTAAAATTATGTCTCAGATTAATGAGATTAAAACACATTAATGAGATAAAACCCCAGAATGAATATCTTTGACAAATTAATTATGCCATAAAAGTTAACCCTAATTATAATATTATAATTTTTCCTCTTTTATCATTATTTATCAATCTCCTTGCATCCTTGCATACACTATCTTCCCATCAGTCACTAAATAGTGGATTTCTCAAAGCTTGGCTTTTTTTTTTTTTTTTTTGGTTCTCATTGTGTATCTTTTCCCTTGACAATCTTATCCACATATGTGTACATTTAATGTCCCCATTTTTATGATGGCTCTGAATACAAATTTCATTGCATATTATTCCTCCAAACTACATCAATATTTCCAAATGATTATGTAATATAATTATATAGATATTTCAGTATAACTCAGTGTTGGCTTGTAAAATAAAAATAAATGAGAATATTTCTCTAAAAACTTGATTTATACTAGCACTCCTCAGTCAAGGTCTACTGCATAGAGCATTTATAGAGCTGTCATTATTGACCCTTCCTACTCTTCATCTTTCTACGCCCAAGCATTCATCAAACTTTTAGATTTAAACACATAAATGCTTATTAAAATATACTCATTTTTCCTAATCTCTGATACACTTTCATATTTCAACTTCTCATCCTCTCCCATTAGAACTGCTGCTATCACTTTCCAACTAATATCTCCACATGCATTCAACCTTTGTATTCTACTTCAACCATTCTTTGTATTAGAGCTGAAGTGACCTTAATAAAATATGAATGCAATCATTCCAACCCTCTGCTTAAATACCTGTAATCTGTTTTGACTAGGAGAGAACTGTTGGGAGTATGAATTTGGTGGTATGGGCATATGTTTATTAAGAATATTTGACAGCTGGGGCACCTGGGTGGCTCACTGGGTTAAAGTCTCTGCCTTTAGCTCAGGTCACCATCCCTGGGTCCTGGGATCAAGCCCCGCATCATCCAGCTCTCTGCTCAGCGGAGAGCCTGCTTCCTCCTCTCTCTCTATCTGCCTACCTGTGATCTCTGTCTGTCAAAAAAATAAATAAATAAATAAAAAAGAATATTTGACAGCTGATAAAGACAATAATGTTATTTGCCAGCATTTTTGAGTAGTTGCTGAGGTAGACACTGAACTAAGTGTACAACAGGCATTAATTATCTCGTTCAACACTCCCAAAAGTCTGAGATTATAGATAACCTTAATTACTACCACATAATGATAAAGAAACTAAAATGTTAAGCAAGATGATATAGAGAGAATCCTAAAAATTCCATTAAAAACCTCTTAGAACTAATAAGCATATTCAGTAAAGTTGCAGGATACAAAATCAGCATACAAAAAGTCAGTTGTGCAGATGAGTGGATAAAGATGTGATACACACACACACACACACACACACACACACACACACACACACACAGTGGAATACTATGCAGCCATCAAAATGAAATCTTGCCATTTGCAATGACGTCAGTGGAACAGAGGGTATTATGCTTAGCAAAATAAATCAATAAGAGAAAGAAAATTATCATATGACCTCACTGATATGAGGAATTTGAGAAACAAGACAGAGGATCATAGGGGAGGGAGAGAAAAATGAAACAAGATGAAACGAGAGAGGGAGACAAACCATAAGAGACCCTTAATCTCAGAAAACAAACTGAGGGTTGCTGGAGGAAAGTGTGGGAGGGATGGGGTGTCTGGATGATGGACATTGTGGGGGGTATGTTCTATGGTGAGAAAAAAGAAATTTTTAAAAAGTCAGTTGCATTTCCATATACTAACAACTTTCTGAAAAAGAAATTAAGAAAGCAACCTTGTGTACAACATCACCAAAAAGAATAAAAATAAGAATAAAGTTAACAGTGGAAGTAAAAGACTTGTATATGGAGAACTACAAAACACTGATAGAAGAAATTAAACAAGAAAAACAAATCCCACCACATATGACACCATGGTTCAATCTGGAGGACATGATGCTAAGTGAATTAAGGAAGTCACAAAAAAACAAACAGTGCATGATTCCATTTATATGATGTAGCTAAATGGTCATATCCATAGCATCAAAGAATGGGATAGTGGTTATAAGGGCTGCAGGGAGGGTGAAATGGAAAGATACTATGAATGGGCATAGTACTTCAGTTAAGCAGGTTGAATAAGCTCTAGAGATATGCTGCACAATGGTTGGCCTGAGGTGGCTTTCCTTATAAGAAGAGAGATGATAAACAATAAATATAATAGATAAATAAATTAAATGATATGTCAAGAGGTAGTAGAATATGGAAAATTCCTATTTGAGTGTACAGTGTTAATGGAGCAAAATGATTGCATCTTTCTCTTTCTTATCTGTATCTTTTACAATAGTATCTTGAAGGTTTGCCCCTCATAAAAGGATATTTTTTTCCCTACACTTGGAATCTGACCTTGCCTTGAGACTTGTTTTAAGTGGTAGAATGCAGTGGCACTAAAGTGCATCAATTCTAATCTAGACCTCAAGCACTGGATACTTTCATTTTCCAAATTTCTGCTTCCACCATGTGAATCAGCTTGGGCTATTCTGTGAAGGATGAGAGACCACATTACCAAAACCTAGACATCCCAATTGGCCTAGCTAAAGTGTACAACATGCAGAAGAGTCTATCCAAGTCAACTTCCTTACTCACATCTGACCACATGTCACAGAAGACCAGCTGAGACAGTATGCATATATACACATAGCATATATACATATAGATGTATAGGGATATGCATACACTCATACATACCTGCGTACGTATAGTGAAAACTTGTGAAATAATATGCAAGTGTAGAAAGTTATCACTCAAATAGCTTTAACACATTAAAGTAGCTACTTAACAAAAATTCTGTTTTAGACCATTTTCCAGACTTATAGCATATCTTTCCATCTACTGTCTTTGAGGCCTATACCTTTTTCATTCTCTTGTAGAATAATGCACTTTATTCCCAAAATCGATGTTGCTCCTTTTGGACTTTATTAAGAACTATCTGCTGGAAATCAAGAGCAGAATACTGCAACAACAGGAAATATGGATTGCATGTTTATGGGTTTTCCTCCATGTTTTAACAGTATTTATTTAAATCATTCCATCCTCACTGTCATTCTATGGCATGTATAAAATTATTGTATCCATTTACAAACAAAAGAAAAGAAGCACACAGAGGTTAACTGTCTCTGGGCCACACAATTGAGACAGAATTTGAATTCAGGTAATTTGATTCCCAAATCCCACTCATTACTATGCTAAAGTCCTATCATAAACTCGTCCTGCATTATATGTGTCCCCTTTAAATATTATACCTATATATTTTAAACATGACTGGCTATAAGGAAACTTTTTTTCCTAAAACTGTCAATCAGAAAAGAAAGAGAGAGGCATTTTACATTTGTGTTCCTTCACAGTACTTTTTAAAGTGTTCTCTCAATGGTTTTACTTAAAAATTAAAATGTTATTTTGCATACAACTACATAATGGTCACTTTAGACAGTTCATAAACAAATCCGTTATAATCAGCTTAGAAAACAAAACAAAAAAACCCCTGCTTAATTCAATTAAGCAGTTAGTTTGTGAATACTGAAGATACGTAACTATAGGAAGAATAAAGACACAATTATTTTAATTTTAAGTGAATAAATATCTGAAGCTTCAGCTAAAAATTCTCATTAAAGATAATATACATTTTTAAAAACTTCTGTACTTCAAATAACTTGAGCAAAAGTAAAGGTGAACTTCTGAGGATAAATATGCTATATAACTCAAAAACTTCAGTGTTTATTATAAAGATTGAAGAGAAAGATAAAAAGTCTGTATATATTTTTTTCAATAAAAAAAGAATAGAAAATATATAATAGATTTAGTACACTTCCTTAAAGTTTGTAGTTTAGTATTGCATTGACTAAATGATAAATGTGTAAACTAGATTAATAGGCATATTATTTTAAGTAAACATTTGACAACTGCATCTGTAGTACTATAAGTAATCAGCCATAGGCACCATTTTGGCACAAAGAGTATTAATAGTATCAACTTTGATTATTTGGTGTGCATGCAATACCCTTCGCTTTTTTTACTTTCTGACTTCTGTTTGCTTGTTTTCTTCCTTGCTTATTTAGGTTTGGATTTTCTCTTTAGAAAATAGAAAATAGAAAAATAAAAAAAGTTAACCTTGCCTTAAACGTGTCTTATATACAGATACCTCTGAATTGGCAAAATGAATAAATAAAAGTGCACGGATAATTTTTTTTAAATTTTGTCTTTTAAAATATACACTTACATATCAATAAAGATGTGCAAGATCATTTAAATTTCATAACAATATGCTATTGAATATCTATACTATATTAAGATAATCTATTATAGAAAATTTTAATTATTTTATGTACTTGTATAAACTATGCTATTATATTTATATTTTGATAGATATATGTATCTATCTCTGATAGATAGATATATATCTCTATCTTTGTTAGAGATATATATATATCTTTGATATATATCTTTGATAGATATCTTTGATAGATATATATATATCTTTGATATATATCTTTGATATATATATCTTTGATAGATATATATATCTATCAAAATATAAATATTTTATCTATCAATAGATAAAATATTTATATTTTGATAAATATTTGATAAATATCTATCTATCAATAGATAGATAGATAGATATCTCCTCTAAAAGAGTTAATAGAAGACACAAAAAAATGGTATATGCATTGGCAGGTTTGTTGTTAAGTTTTGGTATCCATTGGGCAACCAAATGGAGATAGCTAGTTGGGTAATGGAGTCTGAATCCCATAAAATAAACCTTTGAATTTTACTTTACTAGGCCATTTTATGGATGGAAGTGCAAAGAAATAGAGACTTAAGGCAATTGTCCAAGTGAACAGGGAGTAAGTGTCCGAGATAATATTTAAATCTCTAACTTGTCTAATTTCAAAATCTGGATAACCAACCACTATTTTTAAAATTTTGTTATGCTTATATTAAGTTTTATATAAAGAGTGATCTATTTCCAAAAATAGGAAACAAAGTGTCTCTAGATAGGTGAAGATACAGTGATAAATGACAAACAAAACAGACAATGTGAACAGTGTAGTAGACATGATTATAGAACTGCCATTAGCTGGTTTCTTGCTTCCTAATGACATATTATTAATAATAATGCCAATAAGAACAACTATTAAATGTTTATCAAGCAATAAGCAAGTGCTGTATCAGAAATATATGTATTACTTTACTGGATTTTACAATAATAATTATTGTTATCATTATCATTATCATTATTATTTCCATCTTACATATTCTAAGTTACACTAAAATATGTTTTCAGTTAATTTGTAAATAAATCTCTATTGACAAAACCAAACAAAAGTTCTCAATACTTATTTTGGCAGCATTATACTCAAAATGCACTTTTGATTTTACTCATGTAAAAGGTAAATAAATAATCTTATGTCCCATTTTTATAATGCAAAAAAAAAATCATGTGGAGTACAAAAACTTTTGAGCCATAAAGTATCATAAAATGAATTTATTTTATGAAGCTATAAAATTAGATTGCCCGGCACCTGCAAATTTATTCTAAAATAAATTCTTTTTACTTTTGACATCATGTTTTCACAATTTTTATCTCATTTATCTTTTTACAAAATTCATCATTAAATTTCATTTTGTTAAAAAGTAGAGCATTTTGTTCATGAATAACATTGTCAGATAATATGAAAAACACAATCTCAGAAGAATAAATTGGATTTAGCTTAGTATGTAACAAGCAATCACCAAATCACCAAACATTATTAGGAGCTAAAATTAGCATTTTCAAATATTGAATGTATTTCTGACATTTGGAACTTTCAAAGTGTGGAAAATAGGTCAGATATTCTCAGAACAGCAATCCAAATCAGAATAAGATTTCATATGTCACTTCAATAATTCCGAAGTCCATGGATTCTTGTTTCATCTCTTACACATTTATTCCTTTTTCTTCCATTTTGTTGAATATTGTAGTTCATCTTATTGGTATGGACTTATGCTCAAGTTAGTTATGTACTTTATTATTTTAATAATCCAGTGAAGAATCATGAACATCTAAGTTAGGAGAGGATGATATGACATGCCTGAAAGCTAAACAGCTAACTGAATTTACCTGAGGGACATATCATAATTTCCTATGTAACCTCTTCAACCATGTATTTATCAGTCATTATCAATATCTGACTTCAGTTCATACAGTGGAGAAAAGAATATGTACTTCCTATAATAGCAAATATCTCAAGTAGGATAAACTGCAAATTACAAAAATAACACAGAACTGCCCCTTTAACAATATCACATGTCACTCTTGGTGTTAAACTGAGGTCTTCAAAAAATTAAAGCAAAGTACAAAGACATATTTAAATACTTAACATCAAATTTAGCATGGGACTTTAAAATATTTCATTTGAAGCATATTGTTTCTATTTCTTCTTTCCATATGCACATTGGATATATAGAGTATGTGAACATTGATTTAATTAAGCAAATTATTTTGAGCAGCTGAGTCATAAACTGAGATATTTGGGAAGAAAAATGAGCAGTAGACAGTTTGGTATGTCAGGCTATTTAAATCAACTTCAAAATTTTTCCCTTTGAAATTTCTCCCAATTTCTGGTCCAAACCTAATAAGGTAAATTGATATAATTAATGTTCAGGAAGATGCATCACTCCTTATTCCTACCAACTAAATAAATTATATTCTTTATAAGGAACTTGCTTCCAAGCAAGGCAAACTAAGATGTTGAAAGAACTATGAAATTTGAGAAACTAATATCTTTAGACCATGAAAAATCAAAGGAAAACTGTAGCTGTAAAAATGTTTATGTATTACTCTGAAAAACTATGTGTAAGAGGAAATTGAAGAATCCACAATTTCTTTTGGTTGAACCAATGCTAAATTTCATTTCAAAGGAAGAAACATAGATAAAAGAAAATAGAAGTCTGACAATAATTTGACTTTTGTTAAATGATTCTTGTTCCACCTATACTAAGCATCGGTGGGGGGAAAGAAGGAACAGCTAAATTGGGATATTATGTAAGAATTTATTCTTTGTAAAATAATATATTGAAATATATTTTGACTTACTTTCAACTAATTTACTGATGCATTTTTATTTGTATCTGCTTTATAGAGATTCACTCACATTGTTTCATATTGAAGATTTGCTTTTTTAGTTTTAATTATTTATGGAGTAGTGTCATTAATTACAGAACTACAACCCAGGTATTTTTTAGGACACATCTTGTATGAAACTTCATTTACGAAAACATTTATCAGGTTTGTCTGTTCATTATCTTTGGCACGAATATTGTTTTTTTAAGATTAGGTAAAAATTACTAAACGTTCAAAATGATGTAATATTTTATAAAACATTACTTCCACTTTATCCTGTTCACTGCTGTAACTCATAAGTTGGTATATAATGTCTACTTAAAGTCTGTGTTAAATGTAAGTATAAGGTATACCACCTTCATTTGCTGTATAAAGCTAGGTTCTGTTAAATAGGACAAAAGAAAATTAGCTACTGTTCTCCAAGGTAGTTTCTTCTGCACATTTTATTTACATTAATGTCTGTATAACTGAACGTATGCACTCACACATGCACATACACAATCGTGTACAAAAAGGAAATGATACATTTTATAATCTTTTAATAAACCATAAAATCAATTAATTTGAAAACACCTTGTATGATATATCTAAAAATATGACATCCTTAGGTACATAAAAATGATGAGAAAAATAGAACAGTTCATGTAAGTGCTAAAAAGCAAAGCCTTTTAATCTAACATTACTATAATTAATAGATCAAATAAAAAAGTACCTAAAACAAAAATAACATAATTTTCCTATTTCTAGAGAAAGGAAAAAAAACCCACAAAACAGATGACATTAAAATATGCTTCCAGAAGAAACAAAATAAAAAACTACATACAGAAGGTATCTAAAAATGGGGACTCTTTTATGAGAAAACAACTAATGTCTATATGCATTTCAGTGGAGAACTTTTAGATGTAATAAAAATAAGGTAGGTAGAAGCAGGACTCTCTTAAGAGAGCAAAGTAGTGTACAGGATATAGGAAAAATTTCTAATTCTATTAATTATGGCATAGGCCTAAAATGTATGATTTCAATTATGATAGTAAAAAGAAGTATTAATTTAAACATGTAAAAAATAAGATCATATCAGTCATATGAAGCCATCATGAAGATTATAAAAAAAATATACTGACCGGTTTTGAAATGTTAAATATCTATCCTTGTGACTTACTGAAATTTAGAGAAATTTTTAGAAAAATAATCCTCCAAAATAAATGTGTGAATAATTAAAATATTTTGACAAGAACAATTTGTTTTTATTTTTTTATTTTTTTAAAAGATTATTTATTTGAGAGAGAGCGAGAGAGAGAGCATGGGATTGTGCTTACAAGTTGAGGGAGGGGCAGAGGGAAAGAATCCTCAAGCCAACTTCCCACTGTGTGTAGGCCAGGTCAGAGGACCCATGAGCCCATGACCTGGGCCAAAACCAAGAGTCAGATGCCATACTGACTGAGCCACTCAGGCGCCCCTGGAACACTTTGAATTGTCATCTTTCTACACATAGTTTTATAGATCAACATCTTAAAGAGTACTATGTTTATTTCATATAAGAATAACCCTTAAAAGAAGGTACAAAGTACATTTATAATTAAAAAGTAGAATAAAGTTGGAAGGTAAAAAGGAAATTAACAAGTCACCTTGTCATAGTAATATAGATGTGGTAATAACTCTCTGGTGTTACACCTTTAGAACAGAAGTCATTTAAATTCCTCTATGAAGAAACATAAAAAGATTTTGTATATAACAATGGAGCTTTATTTCATAACAAAAAGATATAATATAGTTACCACACGATGTATGCATGGTGGTAGGTCTTTCCTCCATCATTAAATATGTCTGTTGAACACAAGATTGAAAAACAATAGGCAATGCACTCACAATTAATGTCAAATCTAAGTTGGAAGAAGAGTAAGTCTATATAGTATATAGGTCTCTTGATTCAAAATAAATATGGGTATGAATCTTACTTTATCACCTACTAGTTTTGAAAAATAATAATAGTCTTTTTGGGTTCTTGGAAATAATAAATGAGATAATGGATATAAAAAGACTTGGAATAATTCTTGATTTATCTCTTAATAACTATTAGCTCTTATTCAAAAATTCCATTAAGTATAGAGGGGCTAAGAACCTACACATTTTTGTGCATCATTTACAGGAAAATAACATGAAATTCGGTACAAAATATTTATTTAGAAGGAGAATGAATGACAAGAAATTCTATATTTTTAAAGTACACAATACTTCAAATGTCACAAAATCAGGGAAATAGCATAATACTTCTAATATAAACTACCTCATTTATCATATAATGTATTTTTTCCTAAATTTGTTTCTTTATAATTTTTGATTATCTATTTTTATACTAATTGTTATATATTATCATTACCTATACAAAGAATAGACAAACAATTCAATCTTTTTGTCTAATTAATCAATTTTAAATTTAATCTTTGTTTTTTTATATTAATAATTTTTGGTATCAATATTTTTTAGTTTCAATAATAATCTGCTTTTCATCTCCCATCTTACATTTACTAATCATTTCTTCACTTTATCTCTGGTTAGGTTACCTACTATTTGGTCTATCTTGTTTCTTTTGTTTGAAGAAACAAGATTGATTTATATATTACCTCTAGTCTTTTATGGCTCTCCATCTCATTGATATTTCTTTTTCTCTTAGTTGTATTTCCAACAATCTACTTTCTTTTCGATTTCTTTTTTTTGGTCTTATTCTTTTGGGTGTGTGCTGAGAATTAACTAAAAGAATCATCAGAAAGTATGTTGCAGTACATTCTTCCATTCTAATCATTAGTTATGTTCTTCAGTAAAATATTGTATTGTAGATAGGTTTTAAAAAGTCAATTTCAAAAACCAAATTTATATTTTAAATCACTAACTTGAATCTATGATATTTTATAGAAATGCACATTTACAAAAAATCTGTCATTAACTGTACTACTATATTTGAGGAATAATTTCAGAAACAAAAGTTTGCAGAAAAGATGATTAAATGAAGACACATTTACTTTTGGCTTTTTTGAAATTTTACTCAAATACTAATACATGACATACTATGAGTATAAATACACAGATTGAAGGACAAAAGAGAAAAGAGTGGCAAGAAAATTTTTTATCCTAAAAAGCAATTAGATGGATGTTAAATGATTTAGCAGACTTGGAAAATTAAATCCTAATTTGGCCATTGATTAAAGTAAAACTCAATTTAAATTATGAAGTAAAAAATCCCCAAAGGCTCCAGAATTGGTGACACCAATGACATTTGGATCCAAAAATGAATTTAAGGGCATGTAAAAGTTAAATAAAGAAACCTGGTGGAAATTTTATTTATTTATTTATTTATTTATTTATTTATTAAACTTAAAAAAAAAAAAGATTTTATTTATTTATTTGACAGTGATCAAATTAGGCAGAGAGACAGGCAGAGAGAGAGGGGGAAGCAGGCTCCCTGCTGAGCAAAGAACCTAATGCTGGGGGCTCAATCCCAGGTTGTCATGACCTGAGCCGAAGGAAGAGGCTTTAACCTCCTGAGCTACCCGGGCGCCCAAAATTTATTTTCAAAATAATTATTGGAGTTATAAAAATAATATTAAAACCTTTAAAAAAGATGTTATTTATTTATTTGTCAAAGAGAGAGAGCAAGAGCACAAGCAGTGGGAGCAGCAGGCCAAGGGAGAAACAAGCTCTCTGCTGAGTAAGAGGTCCCTTTTGTGGAACTCAATCCCAAGATCTTGGAATCATGACCTGAGCAGAGGGCAGCTGTTAAACCAAATGAACCACCCAGGAATCCCAGCACTAAAATTTTAATAATGAAAACCCTGATGATAAAGTAGTAAAATGGCCATAAAGTAAAAACAATAAAACACTTAACATCTCCACACCAGCATATTGGCTGTAGTTTCTGGCATATTTCACCTTTTCTATAACTCTTTAAAATTCAAACTTATCTTTTTAATATATGACTTCTCAGACTACTTTGTTATTGTTTCTGGTTCCATAAAATTCTGAAATATCTGTCTTGGCCTATAGAACGTTTCCACATCACTAAAATCAATGGATATTTTCATTGTTATTTTACTTGACTACCCTTGGAAAGTTCATATTTTTCCACAGATATAAAAACCATCTCAGCAGAAAAACTATGCATTTTTACTGATAGAGGTTAATTTGAAATTAATACCTTCAAATAATTTTTAGAATTATTGTTAACACAAATTACTTATTATATCAAAAGTTAACAAATATCTTCCTATAATCCAGTCTTTTTAAAATCATTTCTTAGTAAATGATTTATTGTCTATTATATTTTGTAAGTTATCCATGAATAACCCATGTTACTACCTTCTACCTAATTCTTTTTTGCTAATTTGTCATGAAATCCATCAATTCTACCTCCACAATAGCTCTCACAGTCACTATTATTTATCTCTATTGCTGTTTCGAACTTACTGTCATATTTTATTTAAAATTAAACCTGCATTAACCAACTAAATATTCTACCTAAAATAGTTCTCCATTTTAGAAGTCTAGCTACTTTTTCAGACTTGTAGTTTGAAAAAATAAAGGTAGCAGCTTGAATGTGAAAATTAAAAATATATATATATGTATATGAAGATAAGAAAAAAAACCACACATGGCCCATGAATTTAGCATTCCTAGAAGACAGAAAATACTGCAACATTCAAATTACCTATGAAGAGAGAAAAATATATTGCAAAAAACCTCCAACTTTCAGCTTACTACTGTGACTCCACTTACTCAGAGTAAAAAAAAAAGAGGCACAGGAGACTCCCCAAAAGAGTAAAGGAGATCTTAAACTCTACCTGGAACAACCTAGAAAGAAAAAGTCCAGCATGAATGCCAAAGTGGCATTCTGATAATCTACAACACTGATTCCAGGGAAAGGACTTGAAAATGAGTGGGACCAGATCTAGAAGCCACAGAGAAGCATTCTATCTGGAGGAAAATCAGTTACACAGAGAAAGGTTATTCTATTGGAGGTAAGGAAGTGAAGGATTGCTAAATTTTCTATTAAAAATAAACACAGGAGTCCCTGGGTGGCTTAGTCAGTTGAGCAACCAACTATTGATCCTGTTTCAGGTCATAATCTCAGAGTTATGAGACTGAACTCCAAGCAGGCTCCGTGCTCAGCAGGGAGCCTGTGGGAGATTTTCTCTCTCTCTCTCTCACTCTCACTCTGCCCCTCATCTCCCCTCTAAAATAAATAATCTTAAACACACACAAATAAGTTAGGAAAATATTAAAATTAAGAGCTATAAGTTGGTAGTGGGCACAGTTAGCCTTAACAGATTTTAAATCCATGAAGCTTTTAGAACACATATTGGGCTGCAGGCACATGAAGAGGACAAAATCTAAAGAAATATGATAAAAACTATAAAATTAGATCTATCTTAATACAAAGACACTAGTAAATGATAAGATGTTATCTCAAATCCTTATGACAAAGATGAACAGTTTATTTATTATAAGATAGCATTTTAAACAAAAGATTTTTGATAGTTGGATAGCCATTCAGAAAAACAGGTAAAATTTGATCAATTCTTCACCATCATCAGGAATGGAAATCCAAACATCAGAAATTTACTTGAAAAAAATTAAAATATGCAAGTACTAGAAAAAAGCATTAAGTAATTTATCAGTAGCATAGATATATAGAAATACACAATTATTAAATGGGATCACATTTCAGTTATAAAATAATAATAATAATAATAATAATAGTAGTAGTAAATGTGGTTACATAAAATGACAGAACAATTATAGCCTTGAGGCAGAGGGCTTCATCACTAAATAGATAAATGAGAGATTAAGAAAGTATTTGTAACATACAGATAAAGAGCTAATATCTGTAGTATAATAGGGACATTAAATATTGAAGAAAAAGAGCAAAAATCTTGTAAGAAAATGGGCAGAGAACATTAAATACAAAAATGCCAAAACAGATAGAAAAATCTTATGAAATTTATATTTCCTAAAAATACAAAACATTTTCAACTTTATTCAAAATAAATACATTGATAACTTATTTTATATCAATAAAAATTCCAAAAGAAGTTAATATTAAAAGCAAAATATTCTGATAATACAACAATTTAGCAAGGATACAGAAGATTTGAAAAACACACTATCAAGTAACTCAACCTAACACATATAAAACATTCCACCAAATGACTTCAGAATACACATTTTTTCCAAGCCCAAATGTTATACTTCTACAACAGACGTATGCTAGGAAATAAAATAAGTTCTGATGGAGTTAAAGAGGATTGTTATAATGAAAGTGTTTTCTAAATACAACAAAATTAAATTTGGTATCAACAACAGAAGGAAATTTAGGAAATCTTCAAATATTTATAGGAAATTAGAAGCCAAACTTCTAAACAACTTGTTGGCCAAAGAAGTCATGGTGGAAACTTGAAAATATTTAGAACTTGGGGCGCCTGGGTAGCTCGGTGGGTTAAAGCCTCTGCCTTCGGCTTGGGTCATGATCCCAGAGTCCTGGGATGGAGCCCCGCACTGGGCTCTCTGCTTAGCAGGGAGCCTGCTTCCTCCTCTCTCTCTCTGCCTGCCTCTCTGCCTACTTGTGATTTCTGTCTGTCAAATAAATAAACAAAATATTTTAAAAAATATTCAGAACGGAATGAAAACAAAGTTGCACAGCACATCAAAATGTATGGGATGGAGCTATAACAGTACTGAAAGGAAAATATATAGGTCTAAAAATCAGTATGAGAGAAAAGGGGCTTCTGTGCAGTAACTTAAGTTTCTAACAATACAGTAGAAAAAGCAAAGCACATATAAATACATAATACGCTATGTGATACGAAATGTTTTGGTAGGGAAAAAACATAAAAAGAGTTTTATATTTGATGATTAAAAAAAATTCATTGACTTTTGTAAAGATAGTTTTAGCAGCCATGAAATGAAGAATGAATGAAGGACAAGGGATATAAACCCATTCTTTTTTTAAAAGTATGGTTAGTTTACTTACTGGAATTACATACACTCTCTACACAAAAAAGTTTATATTATTTAAAAATTAAAAACCACTAGATGTCAAACATCTGAATTTTCTTTAGTATTATTTTGTTATTCAAATATTACCTATTAAGCAATTCCTGTGTGATAAGCCCTTTCAAGTCATGCGATTTACTGATAAACTAAACACATCAGAGAACTTCATAGGTTATTATATGGGGAAGCTATAGAAATCATGTTACTGAAAAAATCTTAATTTTATGAGAAAAAAGGTCATGATATAATTTCATAGTATTATTTACATTAAGAAAGTTGGTATTCTCAAGTTTGTGTGTGCCCACCTACTCACACCAGAAAACTACACACAAACTTCAAATTGTGGTAGCTCTGTGGATAATTTACATGATTTTGTATATTCTTCTGCCTTTTTTTTTTTTTTACTAATTTTGTTATAAGTACACTTTTATAATCATCTCAAGAGTTCGATATAATAGTATCACTATGTATAAGTTTGTAGTAATAAAATGTAAATATATGTAATTAGAAATTAGTTTCTCTGAAACATTCACACTGAATCACAATTTATAGCTGAACCATAGCACATGAATTTATGCATACAATGTCACTTTCTATTTGCATGATGAAATATTTATTTTCATGCATAAAATTGATAAATATGTATAACAAAATTAGCCTCTGTACTGTCAGTTTTGAAAACTTGGTTTTATAACTTTTATATTTTGTAGGAATATTAAATTATTCTCCGTCCACAAACATGAGTGTATCTATATCACTGAGAACATATAAGCAAATGCAAAATCAATATATCTATAGATTTATTTTATAGCATATTTTCAAGAAAAGGGTAGCAATACCTGACTATATGAATTTCTGTAATTCATCTTTATATTCTGGCATAATTGCTTCAGAGTTTTGTTTTTAGAATCAAAGTAAAAGAAAATTAAAAGGAAAGAAAAAAATTTATATATTAATACCAATAGCAGGGTATTATCTTAAATGATCATATATTCCATTCTAACACTGAAGAATATTATATTCAACTTCATATTGGTTAATTCAACTACAAATAAATTTATAAAGAACTGAAGATTTATGTTAACAAAACATATTTAGATTATTCTTTTTTTGAATTGGATCTTCCTGTAATATCAAACAGTAGAAGCAAATAGATGGTAACTGTGTAAAGAAATGCAGAAGAGGAAAATGTTTAGGCTGAATAGCAAAATACGCAGTTACCTTCCCCTTTCTTTCTGAAGTTTTTTTTTTATATTCTTCTAAAAGTTTTTTAACTTAAATTACAGTTAGTTAACATACAGTGTAATATTAGTTTCAGGTGTACAATATATTGATGCAATAATCCATGTTGAGCAACCTAGTGCTCAGCAGAACAAGTGCACTCCCTAATCCCCATCACCCATTTAATCCATTCCCCTGTCCACCTCTCCTCTGGTAACCATCAGTTTGTTCTCTATACTTAACAGTCTGTTAGCCCCTGTCTTATTTTTCCCTTTTGCTCATTTGTTTTGTTTCTTGTATCTCACATGATTGAAATTTCTTTGATTAACTTTCTTCGCCTAGTATAATACTCTCTAGCTCCATCCATGTCATTGCAAACGGTAAGATTTCATTCTTTTTTACGGCTATTGGTCAAAAATTCGAGGACAGAGAACGATGTTTAAAACTCCCTTGGGCAGAGATAGTTAAACAAAAAAAAGTTCAGAAAAGAAGAGAAACTTCATTACAGAGTTGGTAAAGTAAGTATGTTGGCTACCAAGGTATTTCAGAAGTTTTTGTAAGTGGGTAATGGTAAGAGTAGGAGTCAGGGATAGGAGTCATCAGTGATAACTTTCATAGCAATAAAGCAACAAAACAAAACAGGTTACACAAACTGGATTGCTTATAGGGATCAAAGGGGTTAAAGGCACAACTGTAAATTTTTGCCTGGGCTCCTTTGAAACCACAATTCCCATAAGTATCTTTTTGTCATCAAGATGAAACAGATCCTTTGCGACTAAGAAAGGAGGGTGAGGACCTGCATATGGAATTCTTAGACCTTCATTGCTAGCCTGATCTTACTTTCTGCTGCTGCACAAAAAGCTTTATATCAGTATACCTTAGAGGCTTTTGAATTTTTTCAATTATCTGATCCAGTGTAATTGGTGCAACTTTCGAAGTTTCCCTTTTCCGGGTAGTGTTCTGTACCCTAGCCATTCAAAGCATGTTACAGATGTTGGTACATATTTTGGGTTCCTACACGGAGATAGGGGTTTCCCACAGCCAAACAGCAATTCTTGGACATCAGCTAGATATCTTACAGTTCAATTCAATTCTGACACGTACCTGCCCCTGGAGATAGCACAAAATCCCACAATACTGCCCCCACACCCACTTCAGATGCCAGTCCAAAGCCCAGGTTATCACCCGTGCTTCTGACCTATCAATTGGAAATTCCAAGGACCCCTTCTTCTGGTTTCAGATGCCAGTCACGAAGCCCAGGCTATTGCCTGTACTTCTTTTTGACCGGCTATTCATCAGTGGTCCCCATGAACCCTCTCCACTGGTTTGATTAATTTGCTAGAACGGCTCACAGAACTCAAAGAAACATTTTACTTACTGAATGATTGGTTTATTATAAAAGGATATAACTCAGGAACAGCAGAGTGAAGTGACATATATGGCACGGTATGAGGAAAGGGTGCAAAGGTTTCTTGCTCTCTTTGAGTGGACCACTTTCCCTAAATCTCTGTATGATCCCTAAACTGGAAGCTGTCCAAACTTTGTCCTCTTGGGTTTTTATGGAGTCTTTGTTACATAGGCATGATTGATTAAGTCATCCAGCCCCTTTCCTCACTATGGAAGTCAGAGGGATGGAACTGAATATTCCAAACTTTTAATTCCAAGGCTAGCTCCACGGACAACCAGTCCCCAGCCCTAAAAAGGGTCCCAAAGTTACCCCATTAACGTAAGACACCTATGTCTTAGAAAATTACAAGGGTTTTAAAAGCTCTTGCCAGAAATGGGAAGACCAAATATATATCTCTTATAATCACAGTATCACAGCACATAATTCTGTTTCTCGAACTTGCTGAATTCTCTGACTGCTATCTTTGAGAGTATAATATACTATCTGGTACCACTCTGGTTTCTACTCATGGAACAACCAATACAAGTTGAAAAATCTGGTGTAGGTAGGCTACTGTCCAGATGTCTTAAAATCAGTGTCAGCTGGAAGTTGTTCCAATAATAAGGGCCAAGTCTGTTTTCACAAATATTCCATGGTTTATTACACTAAAAAAATGTTAGCTATAAGATGCCAATATTTTGAGGTAGACTGGCAATCCTTCCTTTTTATAGTAGAGTTCATTTTGTTTTAGAGCTATTTGGTATTTAACAACTTAATCATTTTGTTGCTAAAGTTAGTAACTGTAGGGACATTTAAAAATATTATTTATTATACAAGTATATCTACATGAATTCTCTTAAAATGGTTAGCTATTTTATTTATCAGGTTTTTTAATCTGAAAATATTATACTATGGTAATAAACATTACTTTAATGTGTAAACAAAATCAATATTTCATACACTTTCCCTAAAGTGTATTTCTAAAAGTTATTTTAGATAACCCTGCTTTTTTTTTTTTTGAAGCCCAAAGTTTAGCTTTTAAAATTAATTTGACTACTTGTCATCCATGATGGTAGATTTGTTTAAAGAAATTTGAGGACACTATTCTAGTTATAAATTGAAGCTAGTATAAATATAAATTTTTGAAACACATTTTTTTTTGAAAAATTATTTTTGAAACACATGAAAGTGTAGTGGGTTGGCATGTAGTTTTTATCACATCAATCATATCGGTCACTATTGGCTAACATTTTTTTTTTTTTAGTTTTATACTACAATAATTAAATTGACTGCAAATAAGGGACATTGTCTTAAATACCACATTTAGATACAGTACTGTTGCAAATTTTACTATTTTCTTTATTTTTTTTAAAGATTTTATTTATTTATTTGTCAGAAAGAGTGAGCACACGCAGACAGAGAGGCAGGCAGAGGCAGAGGGAGAAGCAGGCTCCCTGCTGAGCAAGGAGCCCTATGTGGGACTCGATCCCAGGACCCTGGGATCATGACCTGAGCCGAAGGCAGCCGCTTAACCAACTGAGCCACCCAGGCGCCCTTTTTTTTTTAAGTACTATTTTCTATCATAAAAATAACTGAAAAATATAAATATCTTAAATTATTTGTGAAACAAAGAGAAATTGATTTTTATTTTTTATTTTAAAATTTCATTGGATTCTGAAAAGGAATGGTTATAATACATTTAATTCAACTTGCACTGACATATGTATTCAGATAGCTCATTTACATTAAGAAGAAAATAGTTTGAAAAATGAATAATTATACCAAATGTCTTTTGCTCTTTGCAGAGGTGTAATGGGATCTATGGAAAGAATTTGATTTGATATAGGTTGGTTTTCTATTATTTGAGATTCATTTTGCCTTCCTATTGTTTATTTATTTATTTATTTATTTAAGAGTGAGTGAGTGGGGGAGGGGCAGAGGGAGACAGAGAAGGAGAGAATCTCAGGCAGACTCTGCACTGAGTGCAGAGTCCAATGCAGGGCTTAATCTCACGACCCTGAGATCATGACCTGAGCAAAATCAAATGTCAGACACTTAACCCACTGAACCACCCAAGCGCTCCTCTATGTTTAATTAAATTGTTATTGTTACTATTGTTTTTAGGATGATTAGGATTACTCAGATTGCTGCTGCTTTACTGTAGTGAGAAGGAAGTTAAGCAACCTGGGGCTAAAACAGCAGTGATGATGGCTGAGGAAGAACGGACATCACCAACCTGCTGGCTTCAGAGAATTCAAGTCTGGAAAAAAACTGCAAATAAACTGAGAAGTATCACATGGGATAATTGTCTGATATCTACTGACATTCATGGGTGTGAATTTTTCTTTTTTTTTTTTTTCCTCTTTTACCTAGATCCATAAGGAGTTCCCCATTTTCCTCTGAATTGTACTTAGCCACCCAATTGGCTTCCTTTTTTTTTTTTTTTTTTTTGCCTAGAAGTATAGATCTATACATGGGCTGAGAGGCAAAACATTCTATAAAATCTAAAAAACTCCACTGTGGAGCTGCTTGCTGGTAGAAATGCTTCTTTATATTAGAGGAAAAGCTGAAGTATACTTCAAGACCATAATCTATTTTCCTTGAAGCAGACGTTTACAGGGGACAGCAAATTCATAATCTTTTTCTCACCTACTTTATGCAACCTCTAAATGCAGTGTCCCAGACTTAACCAACATAGAATAAATTCAAGTAAATTGGATTGGCCAAAAGTGAGATAAGCAGCTCAAACCAAAAAACAGTACAAATGAAGGTTACACTTACATTATTCATTATGATTAATGGGTCTTACAATACCCATGCAACAGCTTCCACTATGTTTTCTGTTTACTAGTATAATATACTTAGCTCTTTATATTCACCTTTGCTTTGCACTTAGTTATTAGAAAATTCAGATTTGCTAATTGAAAGGTTTTGTGCATGGTGCAGCAGTTTCACTTAAGAATATCCTTGATGAGGCAGTAAAAATTATTAATTTCATTAAATCTAGATCCTGAGTAAACATTTTTTTAATACTCAGTATGTTGAAATGTATAGTATGCAAAAACAACTTCCACCGCTTAATACAGAATAAGAGTTACCTTAAGGTAAAGCATAAAATAACTTTTATCATAGAATACCACATTTTTCCTTGCAAGAATCACTGACAGTCCAACAATGATTATCCAGATGTGAGTATATGCATACATTAAAAATGAAGTTAATTTATAATGTTAATGAAAAAACACTTTGTGCTGATAACAAAATTTTAATTTTCAATTAAAAATTAGAATTTTGGGGACGCCTGGGTGGCTCAGTTGGTTGGATGACTGCTTTCGGCTCAGGTCATGATCCCGGAGTTCCGGGATCGAGTACCGCATCGGGCTCCCAGCTCCATGGGGAGTCTGCTTCTCCCTCTGACCTTCTCCTCACTCATGCTCTCTCTCACTGCCTCTCTCTCAAATAAATAAATAAAATCTTTAAAAAAAAAATTAGAATTTTGAAAACTTGTATCTGTCACTGTGAGCTTGAGAGCTTCCCAGTATTTACTTCTCCTGATGAGATTAGTGTTATTAACAAATGTGAATTTTTAATATTGTGTTATAAAATATATCAAAACTTAGAAGAACTGCGATGTTAATTGAACCAAAATTTCCAAAAGAATCAAAGCATAATTTTACAAAATCATGACTGGATGAAAGATCCATTAAAGTATAAGATGAACTGATGAAATACAATCTAATGAAATCTGGTATATTTTGAAGATGTCACTTTGCAAATATCCTTTAGGAGACAACCATTTTTTGAGTGTTGGTAGAGTACCAGCATCTATGATTATCTGAAAAGATTGTTGAAATACTTTTTTATTTTTCAATTATATATTTGTACAAAGCCAATTTTCTTCATATATTGGAAACAAAATAGCATATAGCAATAAACTGACCGTGGAAACAGATATGAGAATCCAACTTTATTACAGACATTAGAAATTTACAGAATTATAAACAATGCCATTTTCTCACTGATGCTCTTAATTTCTTTCATAAGTTATTATATTTTCTGTTATCCTCTGTATGTTGATCACAGTTATTTTAAATGCCTAAAAAATAAATATATTTAAAATTTCTCAGTTTTAACTTATGCAGTGGCAAATATTGCTAATATTATCAATATAAAAATCACACTTTGGGACTCCCAGTTATTTTTAAAAACATAAAGTTATTATGAGACCAAAGTTTTGAGAACAAATATGAAAGTGCCCCTTTGTAAAACTAAGGCAGGCTGTGTCCTCAGTATAAGCAGCTCATGAAGGAAAATTGAACAATTTTTTTAGAAGATTTTATTTATTTATTTGACAGAGAGACAGAGGTCACAAGTAGGCAAAGAAGCAGGCAGAGAGAGAGAGGGGGACGCAGGCTCCCTGCTGAGCAGAGAGCTGGTTGCGGGCCTCCATCCCAGGACCCTGAAATCATAACCTGAGCCAAAGGCAGAGCTTAACCCACTGAGCCACCCAGGTGCCCGAAAATTGAACAATTTTTTTTTTTTTTTTTTATGCAGTAGAAATTGAATTCTTATTTCTAGACATTTTCCTTTAAAATTATATACTAGGGACTATCGCTATTGTTACTGCTAACAGTAACTTTTATAATTGTTCAGGTTAATATTTTCTTTAGCTAGATCTAAGGCAGTGGTTTGTGGTCTGGGAAGATGGATCTACGGTCTTCACAATCTGCTTACAAAAGCTGTCTGGCTTCAGAAATATACAGACCAATTTTAACATTGTATGAGGAGTTCAATTAAGATTCATTCTATATTCCATTTCTCTACCATGGGGGTAGAATCCTCAGAGAATTAAATGAAACTGTTTCCATGTCCTAGCAAGGGAGCATTTGTTGAAGTATTAGTTTCTCCCTCATGAACAGCTTAGCAATTTGTACAAACATTGATCCTTTCCCCCAAGTGGGAATTTGACAAGTTTCACATTACTGTCCCTTCCTACTTTCATTTCAATTTAGGAAATCCTTTGAGGCTTTGTAATAGCAGACTTCCAGGAGATTGAATTGTCCAGGGACTTTCTACACTGTATTAGCTATGGCTTTTCTTTCAGCAAACTAAAGTTATTTTAAATGGTAGTATAAGCAAATCTAGAATTAAAGCTGATGTCAGTTACCTAGACTGTAAGACTAACTAATCAAAACATAGTTTTCCCTGTTAGTAAAATTCCATTTCAGTATAAAAGTGAAGATCTTTCTCTAACTGATTTTGTAAAAACGAAGGCTTTTTTAAAGAGTTTTAGATTCACAAATTAAGAGGAAGGTACAGACTTCCCATACACCCAGTACCCCCCCCCCAGAACCTACCTCTCCCATTATCTATCCATAGCCCCCATCAGAGTTGTACATTTGTCACAACTGATAAACCTACACTGACGATCATTATCACTAGGAGTCCACAGTTTACAACAGGGTTTTCTCTTGGTACTGTATGTTCTATAGATTCTTACATTGTATAATGACATATATCCATCATTAGGATATCATACAGAGTATTTTCACTGTCCTAAAATTTCCTGGGCTTTGCCTTTTCATCCCTCCCTTCACTGATGTTTTTAGAGTCTCCATAGTTTTGCCTTTTTCAGAATAAGAATTCCCCATAGCTGGAATTATGTAGTATGTAAACTTTTCAGATTGGTTTCTTTCACTTAGTAATATGCATTTAAGACCCTTTCATGTTTTTTCAAGGCTTGATAACTCATTTCTTTTAAGCACTGAATAATATTCCACTGCCCGAATGTGCCAATGTTTATTTATTTATTTAAGATTTATTTATTTATTGGGTGCCTGGGTGGCTCAGTGGGTTGAGCCACTGCCTTTGGCTCAGGTCATGATCTCAGGGTCCTGGGATCGAGCCCCGCATTGGGCTCTCTGCTCAGCAGGGAGTCTGCTTCCCCCTGTCTCTCTCTGCCTGCCTTTCCGCCTACTTGTGATCTCTGCCTGTTAAATAAATAAATAAAATCTAAAAAAAAAAAAAGATTTATTTATTTATCATTCGAAACAGAGAAAGAGATCGAGAAGGGCAGGGGTGGGGCAGGGAGAGAGAATCCTCAGCAGACTCTCTGCTCAGCAGTGCCTGATGTGGGCTCCACACTGGGCTTCATCTCACCACCCTGAAATCATGACCTGAACTGAAATCAAGAGTCAGACACCTAACCAGCTGAGCCACCTGTACCACCAGGCGTCCCTGTACCAAAGTTTACTTATACATTCACCTGAAAAAGGACACCTTGGTTGCTTCAAAGATTTGGCAATTGTGCATAAGGCTGTTATAAACATCTGTGTACAAGCTTTTGTGTGGCCATGAGTATTTGGTCTTTTGGGTAAATACCAAGGAGTGTGACTGTTGGGTTCTATGGTGAAAGTACGTTTAGGTTGGTAAGAACTTGCAAACTGCCTTCCAAAGTGGCTATAAAAGTGGCTCCACCATATGTATCCCCACCAGAATGAGAGTTCCTGTGGTTCTACATATTTGCCAACATTTATTGTCAGTGTCTGAATTTTGAGCATAAGTGTGTAGTGTTATTTCATTGTTGTTTTAATTTGCATTTCCCTGATGACATGTGATGCCAATTATCTTTTCACATGTTTATTTGCCGTCTTTGTATCTTCTTTGAATAGGTGCCTGGTAGGGTCTTTGGCCCATTTTTTAATCATGTTATTCACTATCTCACTTGAATTTTAAAAGTTCTTTGTCTATTCTGGAGAATGGTCCTTTATCAAATATGCCTTGTGCATATATTTTCTTCCAGCATGTGGCTTATCTTATTTTATCTTATTTTCTTGTCATCGTATTTCACAGAGCAGGAGTTTCTAATTTTAAGGATGTCTAGCTTATCAATTTTTTTCTTTCATGAATCATACCTTTGGTGTTATATCTAAATATTTATGGTCATACCAAGGTCATCTAGGTTTTCTCCTATCTTATCTTCTAGGAGTCCTCCATGGTTTTTAAGATCAGAATAAGTCTAACGTTTTCTTATATGTATAAGCCTACAGATTTCTCTCTTTTGGTGGGGGCTATAGAAGGAGTGACTTTTTAAGGCTCCTACTTCAGCTGATGGAAAGGGACAGTGTCAATGTTCTACTGCTTTCCATATTTCTTTGATGAATGTAACACGTGTTGGGTGAGAGGACATTTTTAGTTACCATAATTTATTGTCTACTTCCAATTTACTCAAAAGTTTACAACTCTTCAGAAAGATTTTTTCAATCCTTTTTTCCCCTTTGGTAGCTAAAAATTTAAAGCAGTTGATATCTATAGGAAGGAGCCTCTGAGGGCCAAAAGAAAAAGAAAAAAAGTGTGATTATATATATATATATATATAGGAATAATTCTGAAACTCTGAATAATTAGGTAAATGTCCTCTTACAAACTCATTCTCTGATGATATAAAACTTTAGTGTTGTGGTATATTTGTGCTTATTTTCCTTCAATAAACTGTCCATTTAATATGCATTTGTTTCTAATGTTTTATATGTGAACTACCTTAATAATATTATATGCACTTACTTTGTCCGATAAATTAGTTTGTCTTCATGTTTGAATGTGTGTGTGTATAAGTGTGTGTGTCTATTGTAACAATTAGCAACTTTTTCAGGTCTAATTCCATATTATTTCTTTTATTTTTTTTATATTGAAGGGGAAAATAATAGCTGAAACTTATTTTTAAACTTATTATTTAAATTTATTTTTGTTTTAATTTTGTTTAGATTTTATTTATTTGAGAGAGAGAGAGAGAGAATGAGTGTGGGGGAGGCAGAGGGAGAGAGAGAAATGGACTCTCTGGTGAGCAGGGAGCCCAACATGGGGCTTGGTCCTAGGGTGAGCAGGGAGACCAACATGGGGCTTGATCCTAGGATTCTGAGACCATGACCTGAGCCGAAGGCAAACACTTAAACAAATGAGCCACCCAGGTGCCCCTAAACTTATTTTTAAATGATAAGGACATGATAAAATTTGCCATACTCAAGTCTCAAATATTAAAATTAAAATTTTTTGACAATCAAGGAAGTCATTTTAAAGGATTTGAAATATAATTTATCATAGCTCTCCATGATTTCTACCTTTGCAAGTTAAATAACAAATAGGTGTGTATGGTATACTAGTAAGGAAGATGAAGAGAAAGCACATATTTACATGAAAGAAAACAAATTATTCCAAACCTAACTTATGCAGAGGATCTTCAAATTGAAACATCAAGTATGCAATTGTGTGGGTGCTGAGTATGGTTCAGCTGGGATATGATTTGCTTAATTCCAGACAACACAGCAGACAGTCATAAGAGAATTGTGATTGAATCATCATAGTTTCCATAATTTGATATGGATATTGGGCAAATAACTAATTTTTCTGAGCCCCATAATTATAAATTCATAAAACGTTTGTTAAGTATTCTAAGGGGTAATGTATAGAAAGCACATATCTTTGTAAACCCTTGAAAACAACAGCACGAATATAGAAAAGGAGAAATACGTTTTCATCAAGTCTATAGAAATTATAGAAATTGACTTGTTGAAACAGGAAGTTCTACCACTTGATCAAGTGACAAGTAGAAGCAAAAGAATTACTAAAATGTTTAATTCTCCATCACACTTCACAGCACAAAGAATAGAAGTATAACAAAGAGGAGAAGTAACATGAAGAGAGCTTAAGTTTGTCAGATTATTTTTCATTTGTTTTTTTTTTGGCTTTAGATTTATTACAATGTTAAGAGAATGAAAGTCTTCTAAAGCATATTTAAGATGAAGGAATTATTTTGAATGTCATCTTATTGGTTTAACTCACTCCTACTTATTTTTGAGGTGCTAATGTATTTTTGTCACGGAATTATTCAGAACATGTTTTGAGACAAGATAAATTGAGAGAATATAAATAATAAAAAGTAGAGACTAAAAGGAACATAAGTGGTTCACTTAAGAATAACATATATGTATCATCTCAACCAATTCTTAAAATAATTTATATGGAAATACTGAATACCTCATTTGTAGATAAAGGAACAGTTAAGTCTACTGGCTAAAGATTGGTATGAACACATCTGTAGTCACACAAAGTTAGGTTTATTAATTTGTTGTAACCAAGGAGAATAAACAACCTAAGAACTATGGGACATCTTAAAAGGGGGAATTAGAGAACGGACTTACAGCATTTTGAAAACGAGATTTTTGTCAAAGGATGATGTTGGCAAGTATTATTGGTCAGAACTATTGGGATGCCTGGGTGACTCAGATGGTTGAGCATCTACCTTAGGCTCAGGTCATATCTGAGGCTCAGGATCAGCAGGGAGTCTGCTTCTCCCTCTGCCCTCCTGCCCCGGCTTATGCACAGATGTGCTCTCTCTCAAATAAATAAGTAAAACCTAGAAAAGAAAGAAAGAAAGAATTGTAAACTAGGTGAATTACTGGAATAGTCAGTAGCCTTATTTTAGAACACATGAGTCTATGCAGAGTTAGTCACTTAAATATGTATATGGTCTTATCTTAGAGAATATGGATCCATACAAAGACACTAAAGGAATTTTGGCTTAGTCTGTGATCACAGTTTGGCTTGGCACAGGTTTTCCATTTTTTAAAAAATGGTGCAGTTCATTTTTCAAGTTGTGGTTTCCATTAAATTCTCAGTCTTAGATTCCAACAATTTTTTTTTGTTCCTTTATCAGACAAATGTAATTATATTCCATATTTTAAATTAAAAAAATAAGGTAGAGGTAAGTTATGTAACCTAAGTGAGATTAAACAATACTGAGGTTTGAGATGGGTTTGAAAGAAGAATTTGTGGCTTCAGTATCTATGCCAGGAACCACCATGCTCTACAGACTCTTACAATACGTAGAGGCATTGATGAGGGAGCAGAAGGTTAGGTAAGGACAAAGCAGAAGCTGGCACCCTACACTCCCCTCACCCGCAACTTGCGACATGTGTGATGTTCCTCAGGCACTCCTGGCTGCCCTAAAGGAAGAACAAATGGTTAACTAATAGAGATCACAGTCTTGCAGGACAGGAGTTTACAAATGTCCTAGTGATTTACAGTAACCTAACTTCCAGAAGACTCTCAACTGTCCTAATGTTGGTACCTCAGTAGAGGAAAAAACCCCACAATTTAGCTTGACAATAACCAGGTCTCTAGAATGCTGAGAGTCTTCTTTACCATAGGACAGCCCTTCTGAACACCCCCCCTTTGTCCTCACCTCCCCAACTACTGAGTATATAATCAGCCACTCCTCAGGACTGCCTGGGCAGCAACTCTTCCTGCCCACAGGTACTTTCCCTGTGCTTTAATAAACCACTGTCTTGCACCAAAGATATCTCAAGAATTCTTTCTTGGTCATTGCCTCCTGACTCCACCCCACTGAACCTTACTTATTTTCTAAAACCTCATCAGCATGGTATAAAATAAATAGCTGTGCTTAGAAGAAAGATATATGTATATATATATATATATATATATATATATATATATATACATATATCTTATATATCTTTATATATATACACAAACACACATAATGCTTGCCTTGAATTAGCCAAGGTTAACTGGTATAAAGGAAAGAAATTATATTACTCTATTCAAAAATGCACTTGCTTTTAGTCCTTTATCTTACTTAGTGAATTTGCTGCATAATCTTTTTGAACATTTGTTGACTTGCCACAAGTATATTAATATTTATTGTGCTGAGATTACTTTCTCTAAAGTTCACCATGAGTTTTTATTGAGAGTTTTGACTATAACAAACAATTACAGAAAATAATTCAAATTATTGAATTGTATGGTAGAACATTGTATTTTAACCCATTTAAAAAGTAATTGGATAGCAACTGAGATAATAGTAAATGTACTTCAAATTGTAATAAATAACTTTAGTTAAGAAACAGATGTAAAAGAGCACTTTTGCTCTCTTGTACAGTATTCCTTTTGGAAATCTCTTTTAAATTACAATAACCCTAAACATAAGGTAGGTTATACATACCATAAGTATAGTTTACATGTGTAAAGTGTTGTCTTTTAAAAAGCTTCCAGTGCTATCATCTGAGTTCTTCTAAATCAGCGTTTTCATTACAATATTTATCTAAGCTCTTTATCATTTGCAAACACTATCTTAGAAACTCTGACAATCATATAACAACAACTAATCCAACATCTCTATCTATATCAACATGTCTATTTATCTCCCTATTTATCTATTTTGTCCTATCCAGTATTTTAATTTATTTGGTTTTAATTTTGAAAATTAATTGGCAACTTTCACATGAATAAAATTATTTAATTGTTTAGGTAATCATTAAATATGAAGCTGATTCAACACTATATTTTCCTGTGTTACACATGGTAGATTAATATATAACATTTACTCCATATTTTACTTGTGTAGTTTTTTTAAATTTTCTACTACAACCTATAAAGATAATACATTTTACACAGCAATTCAAGACACACATAGACACATACAAAACCCAACAGGAAACTTCCTTGTACTTCATTTAATAAGCTTTAATGTTTTCCACCCTAAATGATACTGTTCAGTTCTTCATAGTTAATTTTGGGTATGTACTGTGATCATTAATTTTTTAGATGCAATGGCTGAAGAACCCAACTTTATTGTGCTTTCTTCTATTTCTGAGACTAAAAAGTAAAAAGAGAAAAAATATATATGTATGTTTACTCTTGCACACACATACATTCCATTGATTCCTTTGGAATTATGGTTGCAGATATGATATACATTGGACAGACATTTTGAAAGATAGAAGGAAGCATATATTAGTACAGTGTGCTACTTCTTGTTCTGCTTCCAATCAGAGCCTACTACAAAAGGTGTGGGACATCTATTTTAATCATGCAGGACAAAGAAGACATGGTATATTTCTAAAGCCATGAGTAACTTGGTTTTTGGAGGGTTTTTTTGGTGGCAATTTTATTTTCATTCAGCTTCTTAATAATATAGAGGTATTGAAGTTCTGAAGCCAGAGGCTTCCTAATAGTGTAAAAGGTAATAGCATCAAAAATAATATAATTCTTAGAAAAAATACATAAAAAATAATAAAAAACATTATAATTTATAAACTAAAATTGTTCATTTTTAAAAGTTAAAAATAATGGAAAAGTTATCACATATTCATGTATCAGAAGACTTTATTTATTTATTTATTTATTTATTTATTTAAAGAGTGAGCAGGAGTGGGGAGTAGAGGGAGAGAGAAGCTCAATCAGACTCTGTGCTGAGCTTGGAGCTTGACATAGGGGTGGATCTCAGGACCCTGAAATCATGACCTAAGCTGAAATCAAGTGTTGGATGCCTAACTGACTGAACCATCCAGCTGCCCTAGAAGACACTGTATTTGTAAATGGCAATACTCCCAAATTGATCTACACATTTAACACAGTCCCTATAAAATTGCATGTAACTTTTCTGTAAGAAATCGACAAAAGCCAAAACAATTTTGAGAAAAGAAGAACAAAGTTGAGTGCTCAAACGTCTTTATTTAAAACTTACTACAAAGATACAGTATTCAAGAGAGTATGATACAGCTATGAAGATAAACTTATGGATCAGTGGAAGAGAATTCATGCCAGGAAATGCCCCTTTCATTTTTGTAAATTGATTGCAACAAGAGTGCTGGTCGACTTAAAGGGTAAATAATAGTCTTTTCAACAAATGGTGCTATGTGCAACCACATGCAAATGGATAAACTTGGATCCGTGTTGTGGGAATTCACAGTGCATGGCTAGCTAAGATATAATAAACACAAACTTTTTTGGGAAAGACTAGTTGAAAAACAAAAAGGGAATGACCAGAAAACTGGACCTCCTTTGAAATTTCTGGGCTGAAAACAGTCAGATTCTAGTTATGGCTCAGTGCTATCTCCCAGGGGGCAGGTGTTTAACTTTGGTTAGACATAAATCCTTAATCGTCACCTACAACCTACCTGCAAGTCATGAACACAGATAGTTCTAATCACACAATGCCTGATAAATGTCACTGCCCTAGTTATTGAAGCTTTATATTGTTTTCAAATCTTAATTCTTTGTTGTAACAATAACATGCATAAAAATGGAGGTAGAACTTGGCTCAGGACATTTTGCTATGAGAGCATCTGGTCCCCGGGCCCTCTCCTTTCTCCTACTTAGGTATCTGGAGTAATCTCTTTATTTGCTGACTCAGGGTTTGCTGGCCAAACCCAACAACCTGTCCCATATCAAATATAAAAATTAACTCAAAACAAACCAATGCCTAAAAGTAAGAACTAAAACTATAAAGATACAGATATAATGAAAAGAAGGGCCATGTGCACCCCAATGTTTTTAGCAGCAATATCCACAATAGCCAAAATGTGGAAAGAGCCAAGATGCCCTTCAACAGATGAATGGATAAAAAAGATGTGGTCCATATACAGAATGGAATATTACTCAGCCATCAGGATGAACTTTTGCATTAACCTAGATGGGACTGGAGGAAATTATGCTAAGTGAAATAAGTCAAACAGAGAGAGTCAATTATCATATGGTTTTACTTATTTGTGGAACATAAGGAATAGCATGGAGGACAGCAGGAGAAGGGAAAAACAAAGGGGGGAGAAATCAGATTGGGAGACAAACCATGAAAGACTATGGACTCCAGGAAACAAACTGAGGGTTTTAGAAGGGGGGGAGGATGGAGGGATGGGTGAGCCCGGTGATGGGTATTAAGGAGGGCATGGATTGCTTGAAACACTGAGTGTTATACCATACAATCAATCATGAGACACTACATCAAAACCTGATGATGTACTGTATGGTGACTAACATAACACAATTAAAAAATAAAAAGAACTAAAACTATAAAACTCTTAGGGAAAAAATAGACGCAAATCTTTGTGGCCTTGAAGTAGGCAACTGATTCTTAATATAACAACAAAGCATAAGCAACAAAAGAAAAAAAAATGCATAAAGTGGACTTCTTCAAAAATTTTAGAAGTTTAACTTGAAGGACACTACAAAGAATATAAATACAACTCACTGAATAGAAGAAAACATCTGCAAATTATGTATCTAATAAAGGATCAATAGCCAGAATATATAAAAGACTCTTACAATTCAAAACTAAAAAAAAGTAAGCCACTTCAAAAAAGGGCAAAAAATATGAACAGCCATTTTTTCAAAGATAATACACAAATGGCTAATAAGCATGTTAAGATGCTAACCAATAACAACAATCTGGGAAATGTAAACCAGTCCCCAAAAATGAGATGGGATGGCTGTACATCAAAAGACGGATAATAACAAGTTTTAGGGAGTATGAGGAGAAATTGGAAACTTCATACACTACTGGCAGGAATGGAAAAGTATGCAGCTATTTTGCAAAATGTTTGGCCATTCTTCCAAAAGGTAAAACATAGAGTCATCATGTGATCTAGCAACCCAATTTTGAGATACATATTAAGAGCATTAGTAATATATATCCATGTAAAAACTTATATACCAATATTCATAACAGTATTATTTATAATACCAAAAGGTAGAAACCACCCCAAAGCCTATCCACTGATGAACAAATAAGCAAAATATTCTATACAATGGGATATTATTCAGAAATGAAAGGAGATAATGTAACAGAGACAGTATAAAGGAACATAAGAGTGCTTAATACCTGAAAACCCTGAGGCAAAGGTTAAGAGTTTCCATATGCTTAGAGATAAATCTTTCTGTGAAAGATGGCAAAGGAGATAACACCCAACAGGGAGTAATGGTTGTTGGGCAAAATTAGAATCAATAATTTAAAGCCTGCTTACATAAATCTTTCTATTTTTTAGGGCCCCTAAAAGAATGTCGACCGTGAAAAAAGGTATCCTGTGACTGTCTTGTGTCTACTTAAAAGGAAGTACCATAAGATAATGAATGTGGCCTGAAGGATCCTGTGGAATCCTGTGGAATCCATCCTGTGGAAAAGTGCCTTTTTAAGTATTGCACGCTACCCCTTTGGGGAGTGACATTACTTCTTGTCAGCTCCCTTGTATATAAGCTATCTCTAATAAACACTGCCTATTTTCATTTTCTTTAGTTTAGCACTCATTTTTTTATGACATTGAGACACAAGAATTTGGTCTTGGGGGCCTGGTAACATAACTACATATGCTATAACATGGATAGACCTAGAAATCATCATGCTAAATGAAAGAAGCTAGTCACAAAAGACCACATGCCCTATCATTTCATTCATACAAAATGTTCAGAATCTCTGAATCTATAGAGACAGAAAGTAGAACAGTGGCTGTCTGTGGTTAGGGTTTGAGGGGATGCGGACAAGAAATGATTGTTAATGGGTAATGTGGATGAATTGTCATCTATATGCATACATTTAAAAACAAGAATTTATACTTTAAATGAGTTAATAATATAGTATATACATTCTATGTATTTATAAAGATAAAAAGAGAAATTATCTCCGTGGAATAGTTCCAACAGTGTGTCCTTGGAATTCTCTTGAATATTCGTTCTATAATGTGTTTCTTTAAGTCTTCTCTTAATTCTGTCATTTATACCTTTAAAAATTCTGCTCTGGTTTGAAATTAATGCATTAAATACAATTCTCTGTAATTAGAAACATTGACAGATATCCTGGTTGTTTTTTTTTTTTTCCAAGTACTTTTTGTTTTCTTTTTTTTTAGGGAAGGAGAGAGAAGGAGAAGAGAGAGAATGTGCAGGTAGAGGGGCAGAGGGAGAGGGAGAGAGAGAATCTTAAGCAGGCTCCATGTTCAGTGTGGAGCCCACACAGAGCTCAATCTCACAATTTTGAGATAATGACCTGAGCCAAAATCAAGAGTTGGACGGTTAATCCACTGAGCCACCCAGGAGCCCCTCAACCACATATCTTTACATTTTATTTAATATATTATGGATGTAAACAATAGAATGAGAGAATAAAAGAAGCTATAGTCCTTCAGATGAAAAAATAGATTCTCAGTGCATTGTGAAATTCACTTAACTAATTTTTTGTTTCTAATATTTTCACATTAACATTTAAGTTGTTCTATTGATTTATTTAATCTCTCATTAGAGAAGGTAGTAAAATGCATGTCAAAACATAAATTACCATTACTGGCATGATACATACTCATAAACTGTTTGGCCTCTCATCATGATACAGTGCAATGATTAAATGATTGTAATTAGAAAGTCTTTCAGATCTGTAAAATTGGAACAAAAGTTCTTACTCATGGAGTTTTGTTAAGACAAAATGATATAATTTATATAGAGGACTTAGTATCAGCTTTTGCATATATTAGAAATTATCTTTGTTTCATATAGGAATTTTTTCCCTTTAAATTTTATTTATTAACAATAGAACTGAACCCTCCAATTAAATAATCTACTATGCTAATTTTCCTTATGAAATCCACTCTTTGTGGAAAGACTCAGTGGAAGTAGTAATATCTGAGGATATAGCCATGCAATCAAAAATAAAACCATTTCCATCCCCATCCAATTAAACATCCACTAATAAACTTGAAAAAAATTATATAAGAGAATTTCATCAAGTATTCCTCTAAGTTAATAAACAGCATTGTGCTATTTATCTGTAATCTAATTCTACAAACTATAAATGAAATTTGAGTGTTATTTTAATAGTGATGTAATCAGTGTGTATTTAGGCAATTTTGTTTTTAATCTTTTAAGTCATTAGCAATTTGGAATCTGCTGCAGGTACTCTGATTAATATTTTGAATTTTATATTAGAAGATTTAAATGGTAAATTAAAATGAAATCATGTTGAAATCATCTAAGATAAACTAGAATATGAATATTTCCATGTATTTTATAAAGAAGTTGACTACTATAGATATTTATCTATAGTAAGAGGTCTTTGTTTTCTTACAAATTTTATCTCATCTCATTTATTTTCATCTCATTTAAATTGTTTTTGGGTGGATTTAGCACAGTTAAACACTATTAAACTAAAATCTGAGAACATTAACAATATAATCATAATAAATCACTTAGTTTATTTTCTAATAAATGGGTTGTAAGGGACACTGTCTTTTAAATCCAATGAATTTCTTATATAAGTAAGCTTAGAGGCTCTCATTTGTATATTGTGTATTCATTTATGTGGTGATTCATTAAATCACTCTAATACTGATCTTTTACTATATATCATAAACTTATCTCCTTTCATGAGTATTAAAAATTTTACGAAAAAGTAGTATGTATGTGAAAAAAAGCAATTATCTATTAACATGCTATTATAGAAATTAAAACTTCCAAATTAGGAACTAAGAAATTCTATATGGATGTCATAACATATTTCTAAATGACACCTTTTTTTCTTCAAGTGATGCCTTGTGTAAATTTTTTATTTCATGTTTTTGACTATTCTTTCTCTTTCTCCATGTAGATTCTTTTTCCTCCCTATATTCCTCTACATAGTGTTGGTATCTGTTAAAGTTCTGCCTTTAATCCTGTCCAATCCTCCCATATAAATTCATGGTTCCCATTGTCCAATAATACACAGTTTCCTTCAGAATTTTAAGCTCTTATTTACCTGTGGTATATTCACTGTAGGAGTTTAAATACAAAATGTCTAAAAACTGGGGTGTCTGGGTGGCTCAGTGGGTTAAGCCTCTGCCTTCGGCTCAGGTCATGATCTCAGGGTCCTGGGATCGAGTCCCACATGGGGCTCTCTGCTCAGCGAGGAGCCTGCTTCCCTACCCTCCTGCCTGTCTCTCTGCCTGCTTGTGATCTCTCTCTCTCTGTCAAATAAATAAATAAAATCTTAAAAAAAAAAAAACCTGACAAGAAGTTTCTCTGCTTTTTATTATCACCAGGAACCTATAACACTAAATAAAAACAATGATAAAAATACATTTCCCCACAAATATTTTATTATCTTAAATTCTAAACAAGAGTTGTGCTGTTTAGTTTATATATATTATATTTCAAACAAGCACATTTTAATTATTTGCCTTAGTAAATACTGACTTGCTCTTAGAAGCTGATTAAGAGATTAGAAATTTTACAATCTGTTAAGGACAGAAGTGAACTCAGCTACGCATGTTCCTTCTGAGAGTAATTTCATAAGATTTGAAATTTTGTAAATTCATCTTGTGTATAGTCCACATTTTGAAGCTTTCTGGGACTATATATATCTTGGGAAAACAACACTCCATAAATATTTTCACATTTCTGCAAAATCTGAGCTTCCCGAGCAGAGTACTTGCAACGTAGATTAATGGATGATTGAATGGTAAAGATGCCTTGGAAGTTAAAGACAGTGAATTGCTCTGAAGAGATTTAAAGACTTATTCCCCAGCACAATGTGCTTCTATTCAGGGACAGTGAGGTAAAGTTCTTTTCCTTTCCTTCTCAGAAAAAAATTCGTATTTTACATTCTAACATAAAACTTCCTCTCTCTCCCTCTCTCTCTCCCCTCTACCCCTCTGTCCTGCCCTTTCCTTGAGAGGAGGAGCAGATTATGCCAGCTGCTCTACATAAGCACCAATTCTCATAATTTTGTTGTTCCTATGGTGCAAACCCAGTTGCTCATGCAAGTACATCAATCATGCATCATCCTGTCACATGGGAAATTGGGGTATGGGGGAACCAGCACTGCCAAGTTGCTCTGTGGGTCAATAAAATATCTGTTCTTTAATAAAGAGGTTTAATGATTCTGATAGTATATATAACAAACATATGGAATGCTAACATTTTTACTAGGCAATATATCAGATCATTCATAGTTTTTAACAATTAGAAATTCTTTTATTTCACACTTCTTTTTACTTTCCAAAAAGTAAAAAAAAAAAAAAAAACATATATATTTGGTTCCTGTTTTAAGCTTTCTGTAAGATGTCATTATAACTTCGAATAGAATATCTGCCAACATCTTTCTTGAGATAACAATTTAGACAACAAATTTTCTCTCTAAACATAAAATGGTACATTATCTTCCTACTATTATCTTTGTGAAACTTTATACTTAAACCTTATTCATTTAATTATGTATTTTATATTGTTTAGATTGGTTTTTGTGATAGAAGAGAAAACTTAAATTTAAATTTTTCATAACAGTAGCTTTATTGTTATTTTGACAAGATTTTAAAAGCATTTTTTTGTTTTTGTTATCAGCTTATAGTTATCTCTAAATTTGAAAAATTAATATAGGTCTAAATTATATGTTCTGTCTGTGATGACAGAAATATTCTGTAACCACTGGGTAATATGGTAATGTGAGGATTTTTCAAGTTGAAGTGTTTGAAAGAATTCCTCAGAGCATAAGATCTGTATTTAAATACAAAGCCTATGGTGCATACAGAAAGAAAAACAGACTGCAGGAATCATCAGAGTTCTGAAAGCTATCTCATGTGCCAGTTCCCCAGGCATTTATTTATACACGTGCAGTACAGGGTTTTTATTGGTACATGGCATGTCTGTCCTCTTTCTCTCAAGGAAAGAGAGAGAAAGCAAGAGAGAATGAGAGAGATAGAGAGAGAGAAAAGAAGGAAAGGAGGGAGGAAGGGAGGGAGGGAGGGAGATAGAGACAGAGACAGAGAGAGAAGGAAAGAAGGAAAGAAAAGAAGAGAAGAGAAAAGGAAAAGGAAAGGAAAGAAAAAAGAAAAGAAAAAAAAAGAAAAGGAAAGAAAAAAAAGAAAGGAAGGAAGGAAAAGAGAGGAAGAAAGAAAGGAAGGAAGAAGGAGGGAGTGAGTGAGGGAAGAAGGGAGGGAGGGCAAACAAATGGGGAGAAAGGAAGATCAGTGGATTGAATCACATGCACCATGAGGAATTTTGGCTTTCTTTTGAGTTTAGATGTTTCAAGGAGGGTGTTTATACTTCTTCCCTGACAATCAGGCCAGGGTGATTAAACAGGCTAGGACAGTCAAAAATTTTAGTTAAAAAACAAAAACAAAAACAAAACCTCTCTGGAGGTTGCCAGGGGAGTTTCAGTCTTTCAACAGCACATAAAAAATCCTACTTGGCCAAGAGTCAACAAACAGCTATCTAACTACCCCCAGAGACAAATACAGAGTTTTTTAGTCTACCTATAAATCAACTCTATCTACTACATGTAACCACTAGCCACAAGTGGCTGTTGAACACTTGATGTGTGGCTTATGGGAATGTGTAATTAAATATCATTCACCTTATATTTAGTTTTAATTAACAGAAAATTAAATAGCCACATGTGGCTAATGGCTATAATACTGGACAACACAGATCTAATTATTTACAATATAATGGCCATGTGAATATAAACCACTCCAGATACAAATAGTATGAGTAAGTCTATAGAACCCAAAATGTTTTACTGGCATTAAAACCTGGATATAAAGAAGAATGAGCAAATATCAATTCCTAATGGTCCCAGTTTAAGTTGTTTTGTGTGGATATCATATTCTGTCATATAAGTATTTTCCTTACCTAAAAATATTTTATTTTTTTAATTTTGGAGATTCTGCCTGTAAAGCTCCTTTTTTTTCATATTTGGAACAGGTCATAAATTTTGTTACTCATTTTTGTTTGAAGATGTTCTTATTTGACAACATTGACAATTTCTCTGAGCAGAGAATTTAAGATATATATTTATTCTATCTCTATAGTCTGTGTCTGAATTTGGTTCAGGATTTTTATTTACCAATAATTTTTGTAATCATTCTTTTGCGCCATTTCTACAGCAGAAAAAGCAAAAGGATGATTGTCAAAATACTAATAATACATATTGTCAAATGAAGTGTTGCTTTAAAGCATTTAATTTTACCAAACATTCTGGTACACATGTATTCTTATTCATGTTTAAGTTTGTGAACACTTATACTTTCTTCTACTATTGAAATTTGAATTAATTAAAGGTATCAACAAATTGATTTAATATAAAAATTAATTTATTGTTAAATAGCAATTTTCCACTCTGAGCAATTAGTTTTTATTGGATATATATTTTATAGAGGCTTCAAAAAATCTCCCAATCCATTTAATCATAAAAATCATCATTATCAAAGGTTTTATTGAGATCAGTCAAATCAGTCTTAACCAATTATAGTGGTGTTAGATAAATTGCAGTTACATTCTGAATATCTGTGTATTATTAAAAAATAAGTCAGGTACAATTAAATATATTATTATAATAGCCTTCCTAACAAAAACAATGTTTGCTCATATACCAATAATGGCATAGATTCAATCATAAATCTAGGGGGAAAAGTCCCAGTTAATTCCAGATTCCAATTCTTTTTGGACATAACTGTGTGCCTTTTTTCAGTTTTATTTAGGATCATGCTGTATGGGTAGTAGTCAATCTTAAACTTAAGTTTAGGCACATCTAAAAGCTTCGCATAGGCACTGTTGGTGGACACTGGAGCGATGTTTAACTAAAATTGACCCCCAAACTGACACTAGCTTCTATTTGTCAGTTATTCTTTACTCTAATTATTCCCTTACACACACACACACACACACACACACACACACACACACACACACAGCCTATAGGTACTAAGAAACACAATACTATGCCAAGTCAGGCATCCAGCAGATATTCTCTATCACATCTGGCTATATTTAACAAGAAATCATCACAAGGATAACAGTTACACAGGGAACTTCGGGGCACTGTCAATCAACAAAATTCTATGTGTACATCTAGGAGACAGTATTTATATATTGTCTCTTTTTGTAATACATATAAATGGTAATATGGAAATAAAATACAAAGCAACATCAGAGTTATTTTAGGTGTTTATCACAAAATTTTTTCTTGTCATTGACACACATTTGATAGGTGACTCCAAATTCAATGCTTCCTTTTTAAAGTTTTTATTTAAATTCCATTTAGTAAATGTACAGTATATTAATATCAGGCACACAATTTAGTTATTCAACACTTATATACAATACCCAGTGCTCAACATCGTAAGTGCCCTCTTTAATACCCATCACCTATTTAACCCTTCCCCCCCACCCACCTACCCTCTGGAAACCATCAGTTTGCTCCAAATAACTACGAGTCTGTTTCTTGGTTTTTCACTCTTTTTTTTTTTTCTCCCTATGGGCCTTTGTTTTGTTACTTAAATTCCACATATGAGTGAAATCATTCATATATATGTATATATATGTATGTGTGTGTGTATGTATGTGTGTGTGTGTGTGTGTGTGTATATATATATATATATATATATATGGAATTTATCCATATTTTCTTTTATCCATTCACCATTTAGTAACATGCTGTTTAGCCTACATGTATGTGTGGTCTTTCCAAATTTTTTCTTGTGGTTGACTTTAACTTTCATACTGTTGTAGTCAGAAAAGATACATGGCATGATCTCAGTCTTTTTGTACTTGTTGAGGCCTGATTTGTGACCCAGTATGTGATCTAGTCTGAACAATGTCTCATGTGTACATGAAAAGAATGTGTATTCTGCTGCTTTAGGATGAAATGTTCTGAATATATCTATTAAGTCCATTTGATCACATGTGTTTCTCAAAGCCATTATTTCCTTACTGATTTTCTGCTTAGATTATCTTTTCATTGATATAAGTTGGGTGTGAATGTCCCCTATTATTGTATTATCATTATCGAGTTCCTTTATGTTTGTATTCATTGTTTTATATTTTTGGGTGCTCCCAAGTTGGCGGCATAAATAGTTACAACTTAGATTTTCTTGTTGGATATATCCCTTTATTATGATATAGTGCCCTTCTTCATCTCTTGTTGTCTTTGGTTTAAAATCTAGTTTGTCTGATTTAAATATTTCTACTCTAGCTTTCTTTTGATGTCCATTTGCATGATTAAGTGTTCTCCATCTCCTCACTTTCAATCTGCAGGTGTCCTTAGGTTTAAAATAAGTCTCTTGTAGGCAGTACATAGATGGGTCTTGTGTTTTTATCCATTCTGACACCCTATGTCTTTTGGCTGGAGTGTTTGATCCATTTACATCCAGAGTAATTATTGATAGAAATGTATATAGTGCCATTTTATTACTGGTTTTGTCATTGTTTCTGGAGATTTTCTGTTCCCTTCTAGTCTTTGTCACTTTTGGTCTTTCCTTTTCACTCACAGATTCCCCTTTAATGTTTCTTGCAGGGCTGGTTTAGCGGTCACGGACTCCTTTAACTTTGTCTGTGAAACTATTTCTCCATTTATTCTGAATGGTACTCTTGTTGGATAAAGGATACCTGGCTGCAGAATTTTCCTATTTAGTATGTTGAAAATATCATGCTATTCCCTTCTAGCTTGCCAAGTGTTTGTTAGATCTGCAGGTAGCCGTATGGGTCTTCCCTTACAAGTAAGGGACTTTTTTTTGCTTTGCTGCTTTTAAGATTTTTTCTTTATCACTATACGTTACAAGTTTATTTATAATATCTTGGTATCGGCCTCCTTTTTCTGATTTTATGGTAGTTCTCTGTGCCTCCTGGATCTGGATGTCTGTTTCCTTTCCCCGATAATGGAAGTTTTTAGCTATTATTTCCTCAAATAAATTTTCTACCTCCTCTTCTCTCTCTTCTTCTGGGACTCCTATAACACAAATGTTATTATGTTTGATGGAGGCACTGACTGCCCTAAGTCTATTCTTGTGTTCTATAATTCTCTCTTTTGTTCAACTTCATTATTTTCCATTATATTATCTTCTGTATTACTTAATCACTACTCTGCTTCTTCCATCCTTCCACTACTGGATGTTTAATGCATCCAGTCTATTCTGAATCTCATTTTTGTATTTTTCATTTCTGACCAACTGTTTTTTAACTTTTATCTCTGCAGTAAGTGCCTCCCTGAAGTCTTCCATTCCTTTCTCAAGCTCACTATCATTATGATTGTTGCTTTATATTCTCCATCACACATGTTACTTTTATCTGTTTTGATTAGATCTCTCTACGACCTTGTCTTGGTCTTCCATTTAGGATGAATTCCTCTAGGTTGGCATTTTGTTTAAGTCCCTGTCTTCTTCTGTGTGTGAGAAAACCATGTTATGTTTCCTGCTCCTCAGCATAATGGCTTTATGAAGAAGAGGTCACGTATTGCCCAGGCCCTGGTGCTTCAGGGAGTGTGTGCTGTCTGTGCTCTATTGTTATGTTTTGGTTACTGTATCCCTCAGACCAGTCATTTGCAGCGGCCCTCCTTGTCAGCAGGCAGTTTGGTCCTTGGCCAGAATGTAGCAAGTTTCAACTAGGTGTGCTCTAGTCTGCTGGTTAAATAAGACCTAATACTACTTCTACTAGAACTGAAGCCCTGCAGAACTCTGGTCAGGAGACCCTGTGTTGGCAGGGGTTTCTGCTGGTCTCCTGGGTAAGGGTCATGTCACACTGGGGCTAAGGCAAACTTGATCAAGTAGGTAGTGCCAGCAAAACACAGCGGTGTGGGACCTGCTGTAAGAGCTCCAATGTTGGAGCTCTGCTGTTTACTGAAGGTGAGTCTGTGTTTACGCTGAGGGGCAAGGAAGGGAAATGGCACCAGCCAGCAACTTTATCCCTTTAAGAGGCAACTCCTAAATGCTACCTTTTAGGGACATGATCCAAAAAAGAGTGAACATTCTCCATGTGTGCCTCAGATGTTCTTCAGATGCTGTTCCCACGCCCCAGGCTGTTTGCCTAACTTCTCTCCAGGAACAGGGCAGCGCCATCAGGGCTCTATTCCAGCCAAGCCTGTTGAGCTTTAAAACTCCAGTCTTCAACCCCCAATGGTTGCAAACTCATGAAAATCAGCCTTAACTCATGAAAGTCAGTCTGTTATTAGCCAATGGCTTTGGGAATTCCCAAAGGGAATTGTGCATTCCCTTGTGTTCTCCTCTCCCTCTCATCTTTCTTTGCAACCATGGCTCCCACCCCTCTGCAGCACCTGCAATCTGTTTCTCCCCCAAACCCTGTCTTCACACTTCCTGACTTACTGAATATAGCCCCTTCTCTTCCTCTAGTTGTGCAGTTTGTTCTGTGGGTCCTCAGGTCAATTTCTTGGGCAATCAGAATGATTTGATAGCTATCCAGTGTGCTCAAAGGAGTCCAGTATCCTCCTACAATGCTGTCATCTTAGCTCCTCTCTCAGCCTGAATGCATCTTAAATCCATTGGCCCATCCTAGATCCTCAGCTTCAAACAATGAGGAAGTTCCTGAAGCAAACAGTTTCACCCATTAGCATCTCTAAATATAGCTAAGAGAGAATATTCTTATTTAGAGCCTACTACATGGCATGGGCATAATATAAGATTTTTTCCTCTTTCACCTTATTCATTTATTTGTTCCCTTTTCATTAGAAATCACTTATCCTTTCCATTTGTCATTAGTTTTCATGTAAGCCTCTCTTATTTTGAGGGTAGGACCATCAGGTTCAGCTAGAGACTGACCTATAGCTAGATCTGGCAGTAATATGCTTTCCCCTTCATCCATCTGTAGTCATATGGACTAGTGTTGGAAAGATATCAGCTTATGGGATGTCATATTGCTTCTCACTTACTCTCTTGGCCAGGGTGTGAGGGCAGTTTCATGGCTTCTACTTGGCCACCTTCCATAATAGCTATTAGTTCCTAATTTAAGAAACCTAATATGTGTTTTGGCAACCACTAAGTACACTCATTCCACACAGATATTCCGGGATAGAAAACTGATAATACAGTAGTTCTACAGGTCCACTGTACACATAGACATGGCCTTTAGATGGGATTCTAGACTAGCCTACTGGAATGGAAAAGGGAGTATGCACAATACCACTGTAAGTCCCTTGCTATTAATGCAAGCTCAGACACTGTGTTCAATAGGTCTTGATGGGTCTGTATACAGGTATATCGTGGGGATACAGCTAGGTCAGTTCCAGACCACTATTAAAAAGTGAATAAAATAATTTTTTTGGCTTTCCAGTTCATATAAAAGTTATGTTTACATTTAACTGTAGTCTATTAAGTATGCAACAGCATCCTATTTAGGAAATGCATATACCTTTTTTTTTTTTTTTTTAAGATTTTATTTATTTGAAACACAGAGAGAGATCACAAGTAGGCAGAGCAGCAGGCAGAGAGAGAGGGGGAAGCAAGCTCCCTGCTGAGGAGAGAGCCCAATGAGGGGCTCCATCCCAGGGCCTTGAGATCATGACCAGAGCTGAAGGAAGAGGCTTAACCCACTGAGCCACCCAGATGTCCAGGTAATATGTATACCTTAATTAAAAAAAAAAAAAACTATTGCTAAAAACTGGTAACCATTTTTTTCAGGGAATCATCATTTTTTTGCTGAAAGGTCTTCCCTCAATGTTAATGGCTACTGACTGATCAGTATGGTGGTTGCTGCAGGTTAGGGTGGCTATGGCAATTTCTTAAAATAAGACAACAGTGAAGTTTGATGCATTCATTGATGCAATTCATTGATTCTTCCTTTCATGAATGATTTCTTAGTAGCATGTAATGCTTTTTGATAGCATTTTAGCCACAATAGAATTTCTTTCAAAACTGGAGTCAATCCTCTACTGTTTTATCAACTAAATTTATGTAATATTCTAAATCTTTTGTTATCATTTCAACAATCTTGACAGTATCTTCACCAAGAAGAGATTCCATCTCAAGAAACCACACTGTTTGCTCATCAATAATCAAATCCCATCCATTAAAGATTTATCATGAGATTATAGCAATTCAGTCACACCTTCAGACTCCACCACTAATTCCCTTGCTATTTCCACTACATCTGTAGGTTCTTCCTGCACTGAAGTCTTGAACCTCAACCCTTCAAAATCATCGATAAGGGTTTGAATCAACTTCTTTCAAACTTCTGTAAATGTTCCCATTTTGACCTTTTACCATGAATCAAAGATCCTCCTTAATTGTATATCTAGAATGATAAATCCTTTCCAGAAGCTTTTCAGTTGATGTTGCCCAGATTCATCACAGGAATCACTATCTATGGCAGCCTAGAGCCTTACAAAATGTATTTTTTAAATTATGAGACTTGAAAGTTGAAATCACTCCTTGAAACTTGGCCTGAAGAATGGATATTGTGTTAGCAGGCATGAAAAAAAAAAAAAAAAGACATTAATCTCAATGTGCATCCCCATTAGAGCTCTTAGGTGACCCGGCATATTGTCAGTGAACAGTAATATTTTGAAAGGAATCTTTTCTTTTTCTGAGCAGGAGGTCTCAATGGTGGGTTTAAAACAATGAGTAGAACAATGTTATAAATAGGTTATCATCAGGCTTTGTTGCTCCATTTACAGAGCATGAGCTGAGTAGATTCAGCATTATTCTTAAGGGTCTCAGGATTTTCAGTCTAATAAACATACACTGGCTTCAATGAAAGTTACCAGCAACATTAGCCCCTAACAAAACTGTCTGTCCTTTGTAGCTTTGAAGATAGGCATTCACCTCTTCTCTTTAACTATGAAAGTCCTAGATAGCTTCTTATTCCAGTAGGAGGCCGGTTGTCTTGTCTACATTGAAAATCCGTTTGGTGTAATCACTTCCATTAATTATCTTAGCTAGATCTTATGGATAATTTACTGCAGCTTCTATTTGTCTTTGCTCTTTCAACTTGCACTTTTATGTTATGAACTTGACTTCTTTTCTCTAAATTTATCAACTTTAATCAACTTCTACTAGCTTCAGACTTTTTTCTGCAGCTTCCTCACCTCTCTCTGTCTTCATAGAGTTGAAGAGTTAGGACCTTATTCTGGATTAAGCCTTGGTTTCAAGCAACTGATCTTCCTAATTTTCTAACCAGATCACTAAAACTTTCTCTATATCAGCAATAACCCTGGTTTGCTTTCTTTCTCTCTCTCTCTCTCTTTTTTTTAAAGATTTTATTTATTTATTTATTTGACAGAGAGAGATCACAAGTAGTCAGAGAGGCAGGCAAAGAGAGAAGGGGAAGCAGGCTCCCTGCTGAGCAGAGAGTCCGATGAGGGGCTCGATCCCAGGATCCTGCGACCATGACCTGGGCTAGAAGGCAGAGGCTGAACCCACTGAGCCACTCAGGTGCCCCCTGATTTGTTTTCTTAATCATCTATATGATCAAAGGAGTAACACTTTTAATTTTCTTCAAGAACGTTTCCTTTGTATTCACAAGATTTTTTGGAGCAAGAAACCTAGCTTTTAGCCTGTCTCAGCTTTCAATATGCGTTCCTCAGTATGTTTTAATTGCTTGTAGCCTTAGATTTAGCGAGAGATATGCAATTATTCCCTTCACTTGAACATTTAGAGGTGTTGTAGGGTTATTATTGTGTCTTAGGGAACAAAGAAGCCCAAGAAGAGGAAGAGAGATGGAGGGATGGCTGGTCAGTGGAGCAGTCATAACATAAACAACATTTATTGATTAAGTTTACTATCTTAGATGGGTGTGGTTCATGATATCCCAAAGCAATTTTAATAGTAGCATCAAAAATTGCTGATCACAAATCATCATAATAAATGAAATAATAATGAAAATGTTTCCAATAATGTGAGAATTCCCAAAATATGATACAGAGACCATAAGTGAGCAAATCGTGTTGGAAAATATGGTGCCAATAGACTTGGCTCCATGTAGGTTTATCACAAAACTTTAATTTGTAAAAAACACACTACCTATAAAGCCCAATAAAGTGAAGTTCAATGAAATGAGGTATTCTTGTACATAGGAAAACAAATGAATTTTGTATACTAACCTTGTATCCTGTATTACACTAACCTTGCTATAACTGCTTACTAGTTTAAGATTTTTTTCATTACTATTAATTATTATTGTTAGTTTTTGGTCGATTTTTTTTAAATTTCCTACATAGACATTCATGTTGTCTGTGAACAAACACATATAACTTCCTTTCCAATCTGTGCTTTTTATTTCCTTTTTTTTGGGGGGGGGAGGGTGCTCATTGCATTAGCAAGAGCTTCTAATAGAACATTAAGAAAGAGTAGTTGGTGGAGACACCCTTGCCTTGTACCTGATCTTAGAAGGAAAGCTTCTCAAGTTTCTCAGCATTAAGTATGATGTTAACCGTAGATTTTTTGTAGGTATTCCTAACAAAGTTGAGAGAATTCTGCTGTATTTCCAGTTTACTGGAAGTTTTTATCATGAATGGGTGCAGGATTTTTTCAAATTATTTTTCTGTATCTATTGATAGATGATATGGCTTTTCTTTTTTTTGTCTGTTGATGTGATGAAGTCTATCAGCTGATGTTGTAGTGTTTGACCAGCATTGCACATTGGGTAAATCTCAGTTGTGGTGTATAATTCTTTCTGTATTCTTTTGGATTAAACTTGCTAACATTCTTTTGAGGATTTTTACATCTATATCCATGATAGATTTGGTTTGCTAGTTTCATGAACAATCCTGTAATTTTTTTAAAATAATATTTCTAACTATAATTGGACTCATAATTTTCAATTGTTATAGCTTCATTTTCCAAATGCATCTCTTCTCAAATTACTAAGGATAAGAATCATAGAAGTTATAATTACACAATAATTATGTATAATTAGTTGTTTCTTTGAAGAACCCTCACTGACTAAATCATTCAGTTGCTACCAATGAATGTGTCATTGTTTCCAACTGACTTTAAAATACAATATCTCATTGCACAGTACTGAATTCTAATACTACTTCTAGTACCAATTGTTCTTAAATAGGGTTTTCCCCAAACCAGACACTGAAGCAAGAACTTCAATACAAATAATTTTACATGGAAGATGGCTTCTAAAAACACTAATTAAGGTCTATGGAAATTGAGGCAAGGATATAGTAAAGTTTAAGGCAATAAATGTGTTAGTGAGTTGGCTATTTTTGGGGACAACTGTAGCTCCATCCTAGTGGTGGTCTTCTGAGGAAGCATGTTGAAAATATATAAGAATTATCCATCAGATGGGGAAGCTGAATATTTATCCACCAATCTCCATCCATCAATGTTTCAGATTTGCTTCCTTCAATATTTAATTCTTGGCACACTAGCTTGTGCTGCTTGTACTGAAAATGCCCATGTAGTTCTAGATAACTCATTGTCCTGGGACAATAAGTTAAATATACAGGTACTTGTGATAAAAATCTAGAGATGTAAGTAGAATATCGTCACTTTCAGTGAACCGAGAGGTGGGCCAAAACATGAGGTTAGCATCAATAGTGTCTGCTACCCCATGAATGAAAATTTAAAGTTACACTAAAAAATAACTTAAACTAGAAACAAACAAAAATTTCATCCACTGTGGGATGTGTTGTATTTATGCAATGGAACACTCTTCCATGAAATAGAACAAATGAAATTTGAACAAATTATTATCTACAAAATCATATGAATGAATCTCTAAAGAATAATATTGAGTGAAAGAATCTAGATAGAAAAGAAGGATAACAGCACAACTCCACTTGCAATCAGACGGTATATTAACATTTCACCCATAAAAATAATAATTATTAATATTTATTATGGAATAGTGAACCAATTTTACTAAGTCTATATTTCTCTTGTCGTTTTGTTACTTCAGAAGTAATCACAATTCATCTTGGACAATACTGATGCATACTTACATAATAACATATTTGTCTGTTTCCCGTAAGTATTCAAAGCCAAGAAAATTATTTCCCTACATAAAACCCCATGCCATCATTTGACAAGAGAAAGTAAAATCTAAAGCTGTAGCTAAAATAAATTGCTTAAATTCTAAGAAAAATGAAGACTATGATAAAGTGTGGAAAACGCAGAGTGATGGAGATGACATAAAAAATAAGTAAAGGGGGTGCCTGGGTGGCTCAGTTGGCTCAGCTTCTGCCTTAGCATCAGGTCATGATCTCAGGGTCTTGAAATTGAGTCCCACATCAGGCTCCCTGCTGAGCTGGGAGCCTGCTTCTGCCTCTTCCTGCCACTCCCCCTGCTTGTGCTCCTTCTCTCTCTCTGACAAATAAATAAGTACAATCTTAAAAAAAAAAAAAAAAAGGGCCAACTAGCACATAAAATTGTTTTTCTTTTAAGTGTCATAAATAAGTACATGTCATGAGCAGACACTCTGCATTCTATTTTGATTTAATGAAAACTTAGATGGTACATTAAATTATCTGTCCCATTTTGGAAAATAATATAATTAATGATGTCAACTTATTAAGTTTTTTCTTTGCAATAAATATTATATGAATTCTTAAGTTTTTCAACAAAATTCATCTTTATAAAATCTAAATATATTTTTGTGACTATTATGTTCACAGAACAGGATCATTGAGAAACTCAGTTGACCCAGTTATAAGGTGTATACTTCGGATTCAGAATTTGCAATCCAAAGTTATGCTATGGTCAATGAAAGCAAGTTAATTATGACCTGATGTGAGTATGTTTATGTGTGCTGGATATGGGACACTTTATGTAAGTAGATCTCCAATTATACAGATTATTATTTTTAATATTATGGATCTTATTTCTCATGACTGAATGTAAATGGAAAATTATTTCCAAGGACTCCCAACACTAATATTTTCCAATAACAATCTCCCAAATACACCATTATGACAGGCTTTTGCAACTGTATTTTCTCTTAAAAAAAAAAAAACAAACAATAAAAAAAAAACTTTAGAAGGAGTGCTTGGCATGATGATTTACACAAAACAGCACTCAAAAATGATGGAAAATGTGTGTACATCTTTACTTCAGAGAACATCTCTCAATGCTGCTTTTTAAGTTTATATAAAAGATGAATTTCAAAGTTTCATCCTTTGAGACACACCTTTGAGCCACACCATTCATGGTGTCATAAATTCCTCTATTGCTTTTTGGCTTATTCTAGTATCTCCTTCAAACTAACCTCGCAACAAGCATAGAGAATCCAATAATGGTGGAAATAGTTTTTGCAGAAGATAAAATCATTAAAAAATGCTGTATATGGCACACAAATAATAGCTTGACAAATTAAATGTAATTCATAGGGAAAATAAATACAGATATTAAGAAAGAGTAGTATGGTTTACTACATCTTAGCAAAAAATAGACGTCCTGTACTATGCAAAAAGTGAATTTTATTACCTCTTGAGACACCTGCTTCTCTACTTTTCTCACACACACACACACACACACACACACACACACACACACATCCTGCTTTTGCATTCAAATTGTTTTCCAAAATCAAATGAATTTTTGGTAGGTCATCATTTACAAGCAGCTAAGTATTGATGATAGGGTTGATAATTTTTGCATTCTGTAGCAGTGACTAAATGCAGCCCTGGATTTCAAAATTTTTAATAATGCTTTTATCACTGTTATTTACATGGCTAAGTGCTTTTGAAGTTGTTTTGCATTTATCAGGTGTCAGAACACACTGTAAGAATAATGAGGAACAAGTTAGAAAAGTGCATTAAACCCCGCTGACTACTGTCATCATCTTATCAATGCTAAATAACAAAAAACTATTGCTAACCATGTAAGTAATAAAAGTCAAAGAAAATTGTTTTAACAGCTAAAATAATGAGTTCTAAAATGATAGCAAAATGAGAAGAAATGACAGTAAACAAGTAGTAGATAAACACAAATGAAAATAAAAGAAAATAAAAATAAAAGTAACAATGTAGCAGAGACATACTTGGTTTATTCAGCCAATTCAGAAAAAAAATTCATTATGAATGTTTTGCAATATTTAAATCAATAGGTTTCATTAAATATACTATAACATAATTATGTTAATTAATAAATCAAGTTATTAGAGATGGGGCCTTTTCTGATATTAAAGTTTGAAATTTATCTCATAATTATTTTCTCTATAAAATCAGGAATTTTGAATATTTTTTTAAAAAATTGGAAACATTAATTTACATATGATAATTTACTTCCTAATTATGACTGTGATTTTAATGCTAGTTATCATTACCTAAATAACTAGAATGACTAACAGGCTTAATAAAGAACAAACATAATGATTGTGATGGTTACTTTATGTATCAACTTGGCTAGGTTATGGTACCCAGATATTTGATCAATCTTATTCTAGATGTTTCTCTGAAAGTATTTTTTAGATTAGAGCAACACTTAAATCAGTAAACTTTGAGGAAAGCAATGACCTTCCATACTGTTGGTGGGCCTCCTCAAAACAGTTGAAAGCTTTAATAGGAAAATACTGGCTTCCCTGGAAAAAGAAAGGATTCTTCCAGCAGACCATCTTTGGAATCAAACTGCAGCTCTTTCATGGGTCTCTAGCCTTGGGAAAAACAAAAACAAAAACAAAACATATATATATATATGGTGTAAAAGTGGCTATGGAACTGGATAGTTGATGGAGGCTAGAAGAGTTCTGAGGTGCCTCTTAGAAAAAACTTAGATTTCCTTGAAGAGACTGTTAGTAGAAATATGGATGTTCAAAGGTGCTTTTGGAGGAAAGGTGATCTTATTCTAAAGTGGCAAAAAACTTGTATTCTTTTTTTTTTTAAGATTTTATTTTTATTTATTTGACAGAGAGAAACACAGTGAGAGAGGGAAATTCTACAAGCTGGGGGAGTGGGAGAATGAGAAGCAGGCTCCCCATTGAGCAAGGAGCTTGATGTGGGGCTCCATCTCAGGACTCCAAGATCATGACCTGAGCTGAAGGCAGATGCCTAATGACTGAGCCACCTAGGCACCCCAAGAACTTGTATTCTTGGGGCAACTGGATGGCTCAGTTGATTAAGCCTCTGCCTTCGGCTCAGGTATTGATCTTGGGGTCCTGGGATGGAGCCCCACATCGGGCTCTCTGTTCAGCAGGGATCATGCTTCCACACCCCCCCCACCTGCCTCTCTGCCTACTTGTGATCTCTGTCTGTCAAATAAATAAATACAATCTTAAAAAAAAAAAAAAAAGAACTTGTATTCTTGTGTTTTGTGGATGAAAGTCCCACATCTATTAACTTGGATATTTAGCTGAGGAAAAAAAAAATGTGAAATGCTGAAGGCACTGCCGACATTTTTCCTTGATGCTTGTAGTAAAATATGAGAGGAGAAAGATGAATTAAATAAGGAATTATTGAATCATTATATTGTATACCTGAAACTAATAGAACACTATACTTGAATTTTTAAAAATCTAAAAAACAAAACAAAACAATACAAATTAAAAATGGAAGACTGGAAACCTAAATAAATAAATAAAAATAGATATTGTTAAGCAAAAAGGAACCAAAGTTGAAGATTTGGAAAATTTTCAGCCTATCCATATTGCAAAAAAGTAGAAAACATGTTCTGCAAAGAACATCAAAGCTGTGGCTAGACAAATATTTACTATAAAAGAGATAGGTATAATGCCTCTATCTAATTAATCATTTCAGTAGCAATGCTGCCTACTTCGACTGAATGGAACAGGGACAGAACAAAATAAAGAAAGGCTGTTATCTGTGATTTTCTATAGGACAGGCAAATCAAGCTGTTTTTAAACATCTTATCCTTCACGAACAGGGAAAAATGTCCCCTAAGGCCGTTTAGAGGTCTGTAGGGCCACCACTGCTATCATGGATCCAGAGGGAATAGGCCCAGGGGACATGGCAGTCTCTTCCTTTGTTCCATTGGACAGAACTTCCACTCAAGTCTCTGGGGGCAGGGCTATAGGGACAACATTTCTGTCCATGCTACTGGGGTGATGTTGCATCAGGAGCCAAGAAATCAGGACCACCATCTGTTAGTGCAGAAGGTAGTGCTGCCATCATCATGGGCCTGGAGCATAGAGCACTGACCAAAGAGGATTATTTTTAAGCCTTCAAATCTAAATGGAACTTGCCCTATACGATTCAAACTTGTGTCTGACCTGTGACCTTTTCTTCTTACCGACTTTTCCCTTCTGGGATGGGAATATCTACCCTATGCCTGTCTTACCATTTTATTTTGGGAGTATATAACTTTTCCAGTTCCACAGACTGACACTTGGAAAGGAATTGTCCCAGAATGAATCATACCCCAAGTCTCAGTTATACCTGAGCTAGATGATATTTGGATAAGATCTTGCACTTAATGTTGATGACAGAATGGGTGACTTTGGGGCTGTTCAGATGGGGTGAATCTGTATTGCATATAAGAAGTATGAATTTTAAAGGGTAAACTGTATTGGGCTTAACTGACTCCCTCCAAAATTCACATGTTGAAAACCTAACCCCCATTATCTCAGAGTGCAACGATCTTTGAAGACAGAAACTTAAAGAAAAAAAAAAAAAAAGAGGTAATTAAGGTAAAATGAGGTCATTTGGATGGGCCCTAATGGAATGTGACTGGTATTTTTATGAGGATGAGAGGGACACCAGACAGGGGCACACAAAAGGAAAGGCCATGTCAGAATACAGCAAGTAGATGGCCATCCATAAACCAAAGACAGAGGTCTAAGGAGAAACCATCCGTAAGTGTGAGAAAATAAATTTCTATTATTTAAGTCATATCTGTGGTATTTTTGTCTGGCAGCTCTAACAAATTAATATAGTAGCTAAACTGAAATTATATAAGTAGTGGAACATGGGTAAAGCCACTAAGTAGGTATAAATTTATTTCATGTTTTGTCTAAATTCAAGATAGAGGTTCTCAGCAAATTAATAAACTGGCCCTTTCCTCTAAGTATGAGACAAAAATGCAAATTTGCTTTCTTCTATGTTCAACTTTATGTCATACCAACAAAAATTTAAAGCGTGAATTGTAAATAATATGTAAATTAACTAGATGTATAAAAGTCTACAATGTGCTTATCAACTAAAGATATTGTTGAGATTTTTTCTTATGTGAAAAATGTATCCTATCTTTATTTACTTATAAGTGATTACTTGAAGTGATTATTCAGTAAAATATTTCTTCATGTTTACATAAGATTATATTTGCTTAATTAAGAAACAAAATATATGCAGGATTTTAAAAAAGTAAGCTTATATATCTGTGTGCATTTTTTAATATATTTCAAAGCAAAAATATATTGTCCACATTTAATTTATAGATACAGATAATGGAAGTTCTCATTAATAGGCTTTGTCTTTGAGAGAATTTTTATTTAGAATGACTTAGGATGCAGATAGGCTTGGCTTAAACTCTCAGGGCTGTCATATATGAATGGAATGTTCCTGATCTTTATGCCAGCAAAGGGATTTTAGGATGACACACTGAATATTATTGGGAGGATGAATATATATAAATACATATATGAATATATATGTGTTTATATATATATAGAGAGAGAGAGTGTTATAAATAATTATAACCAATACATAATCCTGAAAGCATGATTCTCAAAGCTCTGCAGAGCCCATATCACCCTCATATTAATAAGCAATCTTTTTTTTTTTTTTTTAATTTCTTACTTTAGCCTGTCAAACACTTCATTCTGGTCAATTCCTCATTGTTAGTTGATCTTTCATTATTCCTTAGTCAAATAGTACTCTATTACCAAACTCTACATGTAAAATTTTGTTTCATCATGCATCCCCCCTAAATTGGTGCCTGATATCCCCCTTATTCTTTGCTTATGAAACAAAAAATGTGCTTCATGAAGGTGGCAGAATATGCCATTCCAAAATATGCCTCTTTGGCATAAGGCTTATTTTGAGCTGATTATTTTGAAAAGCTGCAGACACATGGGAGAAACTCTAAAAAAGAGCTAGTTATCAGATATCACCTACTCACCTGAGAAACTTATCTGCACTGTAGGACAACTTTTCTCAAACATTTCCTTTTCTCATCTTCCTGTGAATTGTCCTCCCCTAGTTTGAATCCCCAGACCCTTATCCCTTTTCTTAGCTCAGAATGACATATATAACACTTAGTTGTCTGGCCATTTTGAGGCCTCAGATCCTTATTCCTTTTTTAAGTAAGCTACAACTATCTGACCACGTTTTAAGTCTAATATCTTTTTAGGACTCCTGTGCATATGAATGTATGTACATAATTACATTTTTCTCCCGTTTATCTGTCCTTGGGTCTCAGCCAAGAACCTAGAAGAATAGAAGGAAAATTATTTTTCTTACCCTATAATTAAATCATAATGCTTTTCACAAATAACTTTCAGTGTCCTCTTTGATAGACATTCCTTTGGATTTCTGTGTTACTGCATTTATCACTGATATATAATGCATAATATATCTTTGTGTCTGTGTTATACATTTTCCTAAACCTCTCTCCCTCCCTTCCTCTCCTACAATAATAAATTTGTCTACCTTGTATAAGGATTATAAATCCTTAAGGGACAGAAAGTCTACCTATATCCTTATAGATCTAGTGTCAATCTATTGGAATTTATCTTTTATATCCTTTCGTTTCATAAAACTGCATTCAATTAACTCCTCAGCATTCAATTAAGATAATAACAAATTCTTTATCCTTTAAAGCCTTATAAAGTTGACCTATAAACAATTAACTTCACGAAAATTTCTCAAATTCTAATCCACAAACAGAAGCATGAGGAGATAGGGAGTCCTTCAGAGATGACAACTCATTTGATCTAAGTCTTGAAGGATGAATAGTTGAGGAAGAAAAAGGATTCAATCAAAGTGACATTAGGTATGGGTGAAATGATTATGTCATGTTCATACAACTTGCCATACTTTAATATGAATGAAACAGATTGGGCATGAATTTGGTGACGGTGAGTATGCCAAATGATGAAGAGAAAAGGTAGGCAAGTGAGATATCAATAGTCTTTTACATTTTGCTAGTATGCTTAAACTTTAGCCCTAAGAAAATGAAAAACAACAACAACAACAATATATTTTAAGAAAAGGATTGATATTATACAATTTGCATAATGATTTGATCTCAGTAAGCTCTCAATACACAAAGAAGATAAGAAGTGAATTAATTTTCTGTTTGAATTTGAAATAACTTTCTCTTTAAAAATGTATATCTATTTTCAGAAAAAGGAAACTTTATGAAAAGATCTTGAATAGTTTCTTTCAGACATACAGAAATATTAGCCGAAGAGATTTGGTGAAGATAATTTGATATTGATTTAATATGAATAGCTTGCTTTGTTCTCACTCTTGAAAGATTGTGTGATAACAACGCCTCTCATTTATTGAGACATTTCCCTTCATAGGTATTTGGTGTAACAAATCCTAGTTGAAGTATCAGAAAAGTTACAACATTTCTCTCATAGAATAAACTTTTATAAGTAAAGATAAGTTTGTAGACCTAGGATATTTAGTTAGATATGTATATATGCATGTGTTTGTTCACTATTAAGATTTCTTGTCAAATTCCTAGCAGATGCTCCAAGAAGCCAACAATTTATTGTGATAAAAGATTATAGTACCTGAGAATATTGTGATACAAATTACTCTTCAGAGCAATTTTATTATAACTAGATCATACTGGTGTTGAAATAACTTTCTAGGCCTAAGATGGACTTGTTCCTGCCTGGGGTGCCAAGTCAGAAGACCAAAAGATAACTTTCATGTCTCTTGACCAGAAACACAGTATATCCAGTCAGCCAATCCCCAAACACCAACTTTGGACATCCTCATTCCAAACAAGGTTGATTATAAGGCCCCAGAGGATCAGATATTTTCTATTTATATCTTCCTTGTTATTTGTTCTTTATCCCTCCTTCTGCTCCTTTTTTGCAGTTCTCTGAAAGGAGACTGTTCACTTCATGAAGGATTAAATAAGATTTGTATCACCGAAGTTGTCTTTAAACATTTTTTAAATAGTTGATTATATTCTGATTATTATATGGGTTGAGTTTTCTTCATTCAACCAACAATTTTGAGAACTTCCCATTTCCAGGGCACTGTTTTGGGCTTTAGAGCAGGGAATGAACAATATGAGGTCCTCAGAGTCTGTATCCAGTCTTGGAAACGTCTTATAAACAAATAGACAAATTAATAAAATATTTCAGATGGCCACATGTGAATAAAATATAGCAAAGTAATATGATACAATTTTGTGGATGGGGTTAAGTTTAGGGAGGTTTCTGCGAAAGAACCAAACATTTGAATCAAAAAAGGACAAGAATTCAGGCAGAGAGAAAAGTAATGCAAAGGCCTGATGCAAAATGATACTGACATAGTCAAGAAAAAGTAAGAAAGCAGTGACGTAGCCCTTATTTAAATCAAGTGTTGTTGAAGTACAATTGTAGCCTTACAGTTTCTTTTCTAAAAAGGCTTACAACAACAATGGGACATGATATTGGATATTAGAGCAAAATCACATACATCTGCACTTGGCAGACTCTAGGATGTGCTTGTTGGAGTCTGAGAAGACAAGTTTTCTTCACAGCCTTGTTTCTGAGTCAAATAAGTCAAAACTGAAATACAAGCTAGCACAAGACCAAACTTGATCTCATCAAGACAGGAATCCTTGCAGGAAAACATCTAAAAAAATACAAATATACTTTATGTATATTCCAGTTATTTTACTCATTTGTTCTTGTCTGCCCTTTATATCTACATGACTGCTTTTGTATATGAGTGGAATTTCTCTTCTGTCATTGCTTACACTGTAAATTTCTCTATCCAATAAGAAATATATAATTATTCTTCATAGTTCATAATTTAGTAGCTTATGAATATATGAAAATTCTTGTTGAAATCTTTTAAACATATGCTGGTATGTAAATGCATTGGGAACTGAAGAGAATACATGTATAGACTGAACTAAACAGAGAATCAAGAGACTAACTTCTCTATTCTTGAAATTATAATTCAACTAATATAGTAGCTTAAAATGTAACCAGATTTTATCTTTTAAGATGTGGTGAATCATCTAAGTTTTTAGTAAATTAAGAGTAGATGTAAGAAAACTGCTTTGTCATATAATGTATCATTTAAAATCATAAAACAAATGATAAAATTATTATAGCAAATATATTTAGACATCTCTCTCTCAACTCTGTAACATGACTCTTTAGCCCCACTTCCCAAATGTATTTCATAGACATCTAAACTGGAGATTCTCACCTTTTCCAACTGCCTATGACAGAGCAGTCAGTTAGTTAGATATGAACAGGGAATGAAAATGGCCAACCACTGAAAAAGAAAGAAACAACAATCTCTGCAACTCAAATAGCCAGGGAAAATCCTTGGGAACATGCTTGTACTTTTCCCTGTAGCCATTGCCCTAAAGTAACCTGTAGTTTTATTATAGTACATTTAGTTTGAACTGCCATGGATCATATAGAGCCAAAAAATTCCCCCTCCCAACTGGTAGGCAGAGTCCTTTAGATGACTGGAGCCAAACTGAGAGAGCCCCCCAGCATGACCCAACCCACACAAATATAAAAAATAAGACAACCTTTACCCCTGGTAGAGTCGCCAACTCTGGGCCTTCCCACTGTCCACCCTTGAGAGTGTACTTTCACTTTGACCACTATTAAATGCTTGCTTGCTTAAGAGTTTTGTTCTGAATTCCTTGTTGGCTGAACTCAAGAACTGAGGCTGGGGCACGGTCTCACCATCAACAACCAGAAGCCCAGTGTTTCCTACACCCTGTAAATAACAGCTCAGTCCATGGCACAAATAGTCCAACATATCAAGTGGCCAGCAACAACAGAAACATTCAGAAAAATAGAAGCCCCTACCAATTCTTGAGTATAATTTTATGTTACTGGAGAACATACTAAACAGAATCCTTGTAAGGAAGATGTTAGATATGTTTTGTCTACCAAAAAGAAAGATGGGTTTTCTCTGATTATTTTTACTTTTAACAAGAGTGACAACTCTGTTCACTGCCCATGCAAATCACTCCACTAAATCAAACCAAGGAGAAAGCTTTAAAGGAAAAGTGGAGGTCTATCAAACCCACATCAATAAATTACTATTAAATATTATTATTAAGATTTCTATAATTTATCACATGAAATTTTTACAACTCCACATTAAGTTTTTAACTTTCATGTTGAAATATGTAGAAGAAGAGTGCCCACTTTGGGTCTTATATATTACAACAGTATCATGCAAAATCTTGACTGACACAAGAGGCGATAACAGGAAGTAGGCTGAACATACGGGATGGTGGGCCTACACGCAGGTATCTAATGTTCCCCTGATATCCTGTGGAAAAAATATATTTTTCCATGGGATAGCTAAAGAGCTCTGGGTTGTGCCATCAGTGGAGGAAACACACACATACGACATGCCCAATGATTATGTCCTCTCCATAAGAGGTATTATTAAAGTTAAGAAATTATAACTTCTAGCACTTAATACAGACCTGTCCCTTGAATTGGTAAGTTTAAAATGGCCATGAATCAATATCTGGAAAATAAATGCAGCTGGATTTTAATTTTAAAATACTCTTATTTTTCCAGCTCCAAAAAAGGACTGTATCTTTCCAGTTCAAATTAACAGAAAAAAATAAAGTTATATTATTATGTGTCAAATAGCCTTTGCTACCTGGTGTTTCATTACATAGAAGAAGAGATATTTTCTATCAATGTTTTCTTAAAAACCAATTACTCCCACAAATTCAAACATTTATGAATTATATTGGGATAATTTCTAGTGACATTATTTTGCTCTTTAAAGTTAAAATATTCAGTTAAATCTATTTTCCATAAAATGTAAAAATATTCCCGATTTACAATTTCATTGATTTAATGAATAATTTGAAACTTCACAGACTGAAAATTAGTTTTAAAAAGTTTATTTAATAAAGCAGAAGGCTTATATTCTATTATGAGAAACCACTTTATCAGAAGAAATTTCAAACTCAAATAACTTCTCAGTTCATTAAAATACATTCTATATTTTGACAATAAATTGAGTTTTTCATAATACAAGGCAAGTGTGGTTATTAATTCAGTTGGATTTTGCTAAGTAGTTGGCATTTCATAATGTCTCTTATAAATTACAATAAATATGAAAACCCTTGACTGTCCACTTATAAGTTTTGCTCTTGGTGAGTCAACATTGCATAATTAACAACAACAACAACAAAAACCAAACTTGCAGAGATAAATTTATAATAGGAACAGTTTTGCCACCTTTAGTATTCCACACTTTTACTGATTTTATAATATTGGGGCAGTTCTGAGAAATTTAATTACCATACCTCTGCAAAGGCTCACCAATCCAAGCTCACTTGCTAAGTAGGACGTTATTTTCTGATTAACCTATTCAAAGAAGATGCTGGTTTTGTTTGTTTGCTTTTTCCTATTTCATACATCCAGAAGTTGTTACTTTTGCTAATTCACCCAGAAGAATTCTATACACTAATAAAATATATATATACATGTAATATATACCCAATATTTTGTAGTATAACCCATTTTTAAGTCTGTATAACATACTATATATAATACACTGTTGGCAAGATTCACATATTGCTTATCTTTTTCAGCATTTTCTTGTGAGTGTTGCACAAATATTGACTACTCCTGATATTCGTTGCCCAATATATCACAACAGTGTTTTATGCACTGGGGAGGCCTGGGAAATAAGAGTGACAAAAGAAGTAAGACATCACGGTGGGGAATATAATTTGTATTAACATATTTCAAGCCTGATTTGTCCAGAGTCATATCAATATGTCAAGAATGGAACACCAATTGCTTCTGGATCCCATATAAATGGCTCCTAAATTTAGATGAGGCATGGCAACACAGAGTGATGAAATTTTATGGCCACATTCAATAATGCTGTTAACATATTAACAGCATTCCATTACTACTAAATGCCTTGTAGAACTTTGTTGAGCGTTCATTTTTTAAAAGAAGTTCTGTTCAGAGTTAACACAGGCTAAGTATACTTAGAGAAGATTCATGCCTTCTGTGGCGGAGTTAAAGGTTTCCTTCCTATTGGTTCCTAGATCTTTCATTATTGACAAAGAGCAGAGACCAAGATAAAGACAATTCATCTAAATTTCTGGCTGGTGATTTAAGGTCTATCAGGACAATTGTTATCCTTTCTTTGAGGTCTCATTAATTTTGGGGGTGTTCTTAGCTCTTCTTAATGTTAATTTTACAGGAAGTTTACATTGTGGAATTGGAAAAAGAGTACAAAAAAGTCATATAGCTATTTTGTCTTATAAGCAATATACTAGAGGTGTTAGAGAAATCCTTGAGTCTCACCTGTAGCAGCATATATCTGTTAGGACTGGTAAGTATCCAGTAGAAGAGTTTTGGCCTAAAGTTTTACAACCTCAATCAATGTGCCTCAGTCTGGAAGTCTCTCTGCTCTGTATAACTTCCTTAGATATATCCCAGTTTGGATTGCAGCTTCTCAACAAATTCAGGATTCAATAACTGGAAAATATCTCTATAATGCAAAATAAAATTCAACACACACACACACACAATCTTTATCTCAAACACAATGTTTGAGATAAACACAATGTTTATCTCAAAACAGGATAAGTTTTTACACATAACTGTTGAGTACCTGCTATTTAATACTCACAACACTCAGACGCTTCTTGACATGACTAACAACATATAAAGAAAGCATTTCTGAATCCAGCTTATAAAAATTATTCCATATACCCACTAAGCAGCACATGGCACAACTAGCTATGGTTTCCTCTCTGAACCATTCTTTTCTTGAGAGTCCTTCACACCATCTTCTTCTAGTATAACCTACCCCCAACTTGCTGGTCCACAGCATAATTTATCAACTGCCCCTGGTTTTGGTGCTTCTCCAATGTTTCCACTTAAGAATGAATTTCAAGATCAGGCATCACATTCCACCAGCCCTAAAGAGAGAAAAACTTTCTCCCATGCAGAAAGGTCTGCCTTGCTGACTTTACCTTTTAGAATAATCTACACCAAGCTACCGTCATGTCATACCTGGGCAACTGCAATAATTCCATAACTAATTTTCCTGCATCTATACTTTATTTAATTCAGTAAGTATTAAAACTTACTTAATGATGGCATAAAGATGGCATTAAGATACATTAAAGATGGCAAATTCATTTAAAGAACAAATTTGATCATGTCGATCCTCATTCATCACTCCTAAATAAACAAAAACACAGCAAAACCTGACATTTGCAAAACAGTGCATTCTTGTTTGTCATCATTCCATATTAGACACATAGGATTTTTTTTTAATACCTCTAGTAGTCCAGGCTCCTTGATCCTGAGCAACTCTGCCCACAATGTCAGCACCAGATCTCAGTCTCATTTTCATACATGACTTTCACTCTTCCTTTATCACCTGAAGATTTACCTACTCTGTCATGTTGTCTATGTCTCTTCAAAAACCTTGTATTTCCCTGCTTATATAACTATATAAGATGTTGACATTTATACTTTTTGGAAGAATTTTGGCTCATATGTGGTAAAGGACTCTTAAAACATGAAGAACTCTATAATATAACACTAAAATAACAAACAGCTAAGTTTAAAAATATGCAAAAGATCTGAACACACACTTCACCAAATAGAATAAACAGCTGGCATATAAGCATAAGAAAAGGTACTCATCATCATTTATGATTAGGACACTGTAAACTAAAACAGCTATGGGATGCAACTACATACATATTAGAATGGCTGATATTTTAAACAAAACAAAACCTTGGAGAATGCAACTTCTAGAGACTATGTTGAGCAACAGGAACACTCATTAATTGCTAGTGGGAAGACAAAAAGTACAAAAACTTTGAAAGACAGTTTTACAGTTTCTGATAAAGCTAAACATAGTCTTACCATGTGATCTGACAATCACACTCCCAGTGTGCATAGTAGGCATCCTTCCCTACACTCCCATTTGTGTTTTAACCTAATTATTCTTTAAAGATTTAAATTACTCCTCTAAATGATTCTGGATCCTATTTCCTGAAATAACTTTCAAGTCTTCAATATATTCAAACTTTTAAAAAAATTTTCACAAACATTTAATAAAACAGCATATTATTTTATGTATAAGCACACCAAAAAATCACCATAAATACTAACAGATTTTAACTTTGCTAAAATAAAATTATTTTCTAGAGCGTTTCAGTCTTAGAATGCAAGTAGCACCCATTATCAATGGACTCAATATGCTTAATAAATTTTAATAAATGATCAGAAAGCTTTGTGAGAAGAAGAATGAGGAAGAGATGTAAGAGAAGCAAAAGCTTATAGGGCTAAAAGGAGAAATAAACAAATCTATAATAATAAATTGATTAACAAGCACCTCTCAATAACTGCTAGAACAATTAATTATAATCAGTTCATTACATAACACAATTAATAAGAACATATAAGAACTCAACAAAAGTTATCAACCAATAGGATCTAATTAACAGGTATAGAATACTCTATCCAACAACAAAATATACACTTTTTCCAGTTACGCCGTTACGTGTACCAAGATAGTCGATGCCCTAAATCATAAAACAAACCTGAGCAAATGTAAAGGAACCAAGAACATAAAATGTGTTCTCCAAGCATAACTGAATCAAAGTAGAAATCAATAACAGATGGTATGATCATCTCCACATACTTGAAAACTACATAGCATAATTATAAATAATCCATAGATCAGAAAGGAAGTCTCAAGGTAAATTAAAACCCATTAGAGTAAATGAAAAATAAGAACACAAGATACTAAAATTTGGGTAACATACTACATAATTAATAGCAATGATATGGACATTTATAGCATTCAATACATACATTAAAACAAAGTAACAAAAACCTCAAAGACAACTGTCAAAGTCAAAGTCAAAAGTCAAAGACAACTGCATGCAATTGTCGTTTCCTAACTCTGAATTCTATAAATACTTCTTTAGGTAGATTCACTATACTATGTCAGAGATTAAAACAACATAGTAACAAATAAAGAGTCATGTTTAAATAGACTATTTTGTCTACTGTGATGTAAACATTTAAATGTTTGGATGTCTGAATACCAGAATTACTTTATTTAGAGGTAGCAATTAATTGATATCACTAATCATTATGATACAGAAATTTTTCTTGAAAAATAATTTTTCCACAGGGTCTTTTATTCCCAATATTCATGACTTGGACAGATTACAAAATCTTCTATAACTATTAAAAAAAATTGGCAGCTTACACTATTTCTTTTGGCAAGCTTTTTGTATACGTTTTTAGGTTTACTTTATAAAAAAACATGATGGGATGTCTGGGTGGCTCAGTTGGTTGGGTGTCTACCTTTGGCTCAGGTCATGATCCCAGGGTCCTGGGATCAAGTCCCACAGCAGGCTCCCTGCTTGGCAAGGAGCCTGTTTCTCCTTCTGCCTCTGTCCCCTGCTCCCCCTGCTTGTGCTCACTCACTCACTCTCTCACTCTCTCTGACAAATAAATAAATAAATAATATTTTTTAAAAACCCAAAAACATATAATGTGCTATATTTTAAATAATTCTTTTTTACCTTTGGAATTTCTTGGCTTGAAGTTTAGATTTTGATTTTTAAGAACAAAATGTCTTTTGAGCAGGTTAATTTTCCCAACATTTTCTTGTTTCTTCACAGTATAAATTAATAATTTAGGTTAAATGTATCATAATGGATGCTGTAACACATGATTTTAGTTTTTCTCCTTATGAAATTTTAACATGACAAATTTGAAATTTTCATTTTAAATCATCCTCAGAGAATATAAGAATTCCAAAACATCCTGTCTTCTTTAAACATGCATGTGCTATCTGTAGTCAAATAACTAATACCCAATGAGATTAAGCTAAGCTGATATAGTGATAGTTTATACTCAATATACTTATACACAAATGTTTTTATAACTAAGAAATAAAATACAAGACCAAGATGCCAAATTATATGTTTTAATAGTCATTTCCAGATGGCTTTCTAAAAAGCTTGTTACTATTCTTATATCTAGTGGGAGTCTATGAGAATATATTTCCTATTTCATCTCCATATTCATTAGCATCAGAAACTGAAAATTGGGTGGATGGAGAGACAAAGGGATAAGAGAAAAAGAGAGAGGGAGAGATTTTTTTTTTAATTGCCAATTATCATATGATCTCACTGATATGTGGAATTTAAGAAACAAAACTGAAGAATATAGGAGAAGAGAGGAAAAAAATAAAACAAGATGGAACCAGAGAGGAAGACAACCATAAGAAATTCTTAATCATAGGAAACAAACTGAGTGTTGCTGGAGGGGAAAGGGTGGAGGGATGGGGTAACAGCCTGATGGACATTAAGGAGGGTATGTGATATAATCAGCACTGGGTATTATAGAAAAGTGATGAATGACAGATCTGTACCTCTGAAACCAATAATACATTATATGTCAATTAATTGAATTAAATTTAAAAAATGGTGAAGGGGGCCAAAAATGATAAACTTCCACTTATAAAATAAATAAGTCCTAGGGATGTAAAAAAAAAATGCCAATATCTTATGTAAAATGTGTTATCTTCATTACTAACTAGAACAACATTTCATATATGTATTGATCATTTATTTTTGCATATCACTCATTTTTCTATTAGTTTGTTTTTTTCTTAATGATTATTATAGTTTTTTTAATGTTATAGGCAGCATATTACAGAGAATTTAGTTAACACATGCACAGATATAATCTGTAAGCTTATTTGTTTATAGTATGGCTTTCTAATACATTTTAAATAGTTATATAAGTCACATTAATAATAGTATCTATATATGTTAGTGTTTTCTTATAAATATGTTTTATTAATGTCTAGTTTTGAGCATGTTTTATCACTCATACAATGTGTAATACTAGAAACTATCTATTAAAAACTGAGGATTTTTAATACTATTGAGGGTGTTAAGCAACCATGCAGAATCTACTCAATTTTTTTAAGGTATATTTTGAGCATATTTAATGTCTTTCTTACTTTGTTTTGTATTTTGTATTAAAATACATCAATTAACTTTACCCTGTTTGGCTTTTCCTAGAAATACTTTCTTGGGGGATGTATGTAACTCAGCTATTCTTTAAAATTACCAAGCAATTCTACTAACCATATCATGCACTGTGGAAAATTGTTCAACTTTTATTTTCTTTAAAATGGCCCTCTTCATTCAAATTAAGAAAATAAGTTGAAATGTGTGTGGTTTGGGAACAGGGTATCTCTCTGTTATTATTTCTCCAAGTTATGAAAGTCATGCTTACATATGTCATATTATAAACTCAAAGTGAATACCATATTATTTAGTTAATAATGGACTATAACACAAGCCATTTAAAAGACATTAATCATCTGTATTGGTCAATTTTAGGTTTTCACTGAATTTCATTAAACACATTTTTAGAATCAGTTTTCCTTAAATCTATTAGTTTTTGGTATGTAACCGTATATATTATAAAACTTTTCAAAGTGACCAATGTTTTTCAAAAGCTCAATTTTATTCCGTTCATTATAGATATCAGATAGTGCATTCTACTGAGAAAAGGAAACACTTCTTTCATAAAAACTTCCTCAAAATTTTTATCAATAAAGATAGCAGAAGTAATGGGTCATCTTTTTAAAACTTTGACCACAGTTAGTTTTTACTATCTTATTAATATTGATAGAAAGAATAGTGATTCAAATGAGAACCAAGAATAACCAGTTATTGACTGTTCCCATCATTTCAAGCTCCAGATTTGAGAATATTCACATGAAAACCTTGACCAATCTGCAATGTGAACTTCTAAGTTGCAGGATTAAGGAAGTTAAATTTGAGGTCCAAATCCTAGGTCCTAGTGAAAGAGTTAAAAGCCACTGAATTGTAATGAACTTCTGCATTCTGGCTTGTTTACTTTGCTTGATTAAAAATTATTTGCTTTGTTTTATTTGATCTTTATTTTTCCTATGTAAATAGAGACTTGGCTGATGTAATTTTATTACTAGTCCTCCTTATGTAAACAGCATTTTCATTGAATATATTTTCTAAAATATGTAATAGATATATTACATCTTCTATCTCCAAATACCAATTCTTTTTTTTTTAAGATTTTATTTATTTATTTTAGAGAAAGCTAGAGAGCATGAGCTGGGGAGGGACAGAAAAGAGGGAGAGAGAGAGAATCCCAAGCCGACTCCACACTGAGTGCAGAGCCTGACAAGGGGCTTGATCCCAGGACTCTGAAATCATGACTTGAGCCAAAATTAAGAGTCAGACACTTAACCAACTCAGCCACCCAGGTGCCCCTCCAAATCCCAATTCTTTAGAGAATTTGGGGTAAGTTAATTCTCATTTTAATTATATTAAATATAAATTTTAACTGAGTAGTATTTTGTGTAATTCACAGCTGATGCTAAGCAAAACCTAAAATATTTATAATAAAAAAAAAATCTCTTATATTAACACACATAAAATTGTTCTTACCTGTAACAATAAACAACCTTTTTGGCAAGGATATTTACTTCTAGTTATGTTATATGTTCTTTGTTTATTTACAAGCCACTCTTTAAAATTCTTTTTAAAACCACTATGAACATCTTTCAACATATTATCTCTTCTATTTGTGTGTTTATTTTTAGATAGGAAATTGGGCAAATTATGAAACCAGAGTCATTATTTTAATATATCTTCATAAAAATAGAATTCATCACTCACGATTTGTAGCTAGTAGCTTTCAATCTTTCCTCTGGTAGTTTAGAGTCTATGGATGGTTCTTTTCCCAGTGATACTACAAACTAGTAAGAGATCATGTGTTATTCAGACATGTACAGCAAAGATATTTACTTAAGCGGAACAATTAATTATTGGAATAATTCTAACTATAATGAAAAATTTTATTAGGGAAATTATAGCATAAAAACAAAAGTAGGTTTAAAGTATATCTGATAGTATCATAAGTCAAGGCAAGTCTATAAATAAGTGCACTGATACTGTAGAAGTATTAACTAAGTATACTTTAAAGAAAAGTATTACTGAGATATGATAAATCTATATAAAATCTAAAAAAAATAAATCATCCATAAAAAAGATCACATTTTCCTGAAATAATCATTTGTTCATAACTTTTAAAAAATTAACATTATCTTAAGTAACATATTTTAATAAAGGAACTTCTCTAATTTAGTTCTAGTAGTGTCTCCAGACTATATTACTGTGTATTGCCAATACTATCTTCAGATAAACTTTCTCATGAGACTTTTAGCAATGCAAAGACTCTTCTCTGTCTTATTTGTTAAGTTATCTAACTTGAGTGAAGATGGAAGAATTAAAAACTTGGAATGTCATTTTTGGGGGTTTTTTTTGTTTGCTTTTTTTCTTTTCTTTACTTGTTAGACATTGTGCTGAAAAATCAGTCTGTGTTATATTATTTATTAGCTTGTCCATTACAATGTGGAAAATGGGATATTTATGAAGATAGCTTAGTGATTATTTCCATGGTCTTCAATAGAAATATAAACTAGTTTGCACATGCTGCAAGCCATCTACCTCAGCCTCACCCAAGGGCAACAGCCCTTGAATGGTCTCTGGAATGTCCTCATCTGTCAGCTACAGCTGCCAAATGAGAACACCAATATGCGTCATACTGAAGGCATAATGAATTCATAGATATAAGTGACCAGGATATTGGAATAGAAAACATAATGAGGAAAAAATTTATGGTCAACATCTTTTGCTTAGGGAACTGTAAATTTTGAATGCTATGAGTGAAGATTTCATTCTCAATCTCCACTAAGGACAAAAAAAAAAAAAAAAAGTAGAAGAAGAATTAAATTCCACAAGGCGAAAATAGTTCATGTCAGCAATCCTTCCACTACATTCAGCATTAAGCATTAGTCAAGCTTTTATAAAATATGGCTACTGGCAGCATATTTGTTCTTCCTATCTCAAATTTGTTCAAATTGAAAGCATTGCTCATGCATGATGACAGGATGACAGGCTTCTTAGATAAGAGGAAAGAAAAAATCTAACAAATCTGTATTTTACTAACACCTTTTGGCACCATCTCACATGGCAGTCTCATCAACATGCTTGATAAATAGTAGAATGTGTAGAGAAGGGTCACACCCAAATAGTAGTAATCAATGACCCTGTCAACCTCAAGCAATATATTTAATGGTATCGAAGTAGACTGAAAAAATGTTTTTTTATATATTTTACCATAAGTCTGATGAGAAAACAGTAATAATAGCTTCTTCATGAACTAAATTAGCAAATTATATTAAGCTAGGTGAAGTGGCTACTACCTAAGAAATCAACAGATTTTTCTGATGTTTCTAATAACTTGGATCAATTCTATTATAACTCCATGGAAATATGCATTACTACTCAGTACATAGTAAAGTCTACAACTGAACTCACAATGTTAGAAAGTGTTCAGTTTAAATACTCAAACAAGTAGAAGACATTTAGTAGCTTAGTCATGCATTTCTTCCTTGGTTGGTTTCTAGTATACACTACGCCTATCTAAAACAGAATTTGGCTAGCCATCACTAAATGTAAACTCTACTTACTTCTCTACAAAACACCAATGAACATACATAAAATATATGAAATCAAGTGATTTTGCAACTGTGAGTCTTTACAACACCAAAATATTTGATGGACTTCTTTATCTTTTATTTGCTATACTTAGGGAATGATAATTAGTGGCATAGGTCTACTTGATTAACTAAAAAAAGAATAATTTGTTTTATATAAATAATAGCTAAACAAATACTGCTTCTCTTTCACTGACTCCTGATACAAAAAGTATCTATATAATTTGAAATTTCTTTTTGTTAAAGCAGCTTCCAAAATAACTCCCAGTGATTTCTACATACTGGTATTCACAATTTCATTTAATCCTGTCGCCTTGAATACTGACTGGACTTAGTGACTTGCTTCTAATGAATATAGTATGACAGAAGTAATGGGGTGTTACTACCAAGATTAGGTTATAAAAGGCTGCAGTTTTATTTTGATTATGCTCACTGTCTCAGTCTCTCTTCAGTTACTCACTCTGAGGGATACTTGTTGTGAACTAGCACTTTAGAGAGAATCATGTGGCAAAGGAACAAGGCCTGTCAATGACTGTGAATGAGCTTGCTGATCCATGAGCAATCAAACTTTCAAATAAACCTGCAATTGACAGCTTGACTTCTACTTCCTGGTAGCTCTTGAGTCAGAAACACCCAACTAAGTCACTCAGTATCCTTGACCCAACAAAAATGTGAGATAATAAATACTTGTTGTTAAAAGCCACTGTGCATCCAAACAAGAATGCAGATAATAGATGCAGATTTTATTACCATGAAACCAGCTGCTGCTTAAAATATGAGTGGCTTTGGGACAAGGCAGTGAGTGGAGGCTGGAAGAACTTTAAGAGGGGAAGCAGTAGTAAAGTCGCCAAAACAGTCAGATGCTTAACTGACTGAACTACCTTGGTGCCCCAAGAGGTTGTTTTTATAAATAAGACTGAATTTACTACCAAAAGTATACTCTTCATCTTCTGTATGTCAAGTCAAAACAAATGGATTTAGGTACAATACTGATAATTATGAGAATATAAGAAATGTAAAATATAAGAATAAATCAATAATAACTAAAAATAAACTATGATTTTAAAAGTCATTGCAAAGGGTATAGGAAACCACTCAGCAATGCAAACTATAGTTCATAAATATTTCATAAAGCAAAACAAAAAAAAGCAGAAAGGAAAGAAAAAATAAAATAAATGACAGTCATAAACTTAAACATAAATTACTGCAACAAAATCACCACTGCTTTTCAAAAAAGTAGGTAGCCTAATTTTCCAACTCTACTACTTCCTACTTGGGTAACTTCAGCAAAGAAATTCAAATCTCCATGTATTTGTACAAAAAATATAGGAAAATATGCAATTATGAAAAAAATCAGTCAATAGTTTTTTTTATGCCTGTGTTTACATACTATAAATTTATGTGTACAGAGGAATGCATGCATTTGGGTGTACCTATATATAGATATGTAAATTTATACACATATATGTGATATAAATATAAATGCACTTGTACACAGAAATATAAATATACATATATTCATATTCATTAGGATTTAATACAGTTGATGTCAGAGAATAATAAAAAAAATGGAATTTCTCCCCTTCTTTTTACTTCATTTTGCTTATTCCTTTGTCTCTAAAACTACTTTTTTTAAAAAATTTTATTTATTTATTTGACAGACAGAGATCACAAGTAGGCAGAGAGGCAGGCAGAGAGAGAGGAAGGGAAGCAGGCTCCCTGTTGAGCAGAGAGCCCAATGTGGGGCTCGATCCCAGGGTCCTGGGATCATGACCTGAGCTGAAGGCAGAGGCTTTAACACACTGAGCCACCCAGGCACCCCTCTAAAACTACTTTCTATAAGGTAACTCATGCTATGAAATTCAAGTGATATATTTAATTCTTACTTTTTTGACATTTTCAGCAAAACATGCATTTGTTGGCTGTTTCCACCTTTCTAAAATACTCTCTGTTCTCAACCTCTAGACCATCAAATTATAACCTAATATTTATTATCTTCTTATTGGATACCTTTGGATATCCAATTGGATACTGATTGGATAGTCTTTATACTTGGATTCTTTTTTTTTTTAAGATTTTATTTATTTATTTGACAGAGAGACCGCAAGAGAGAGAACACAAGCACAAGGAATAGCAGAGGGAGAAGCAGTTTTCCCGCAGAGTAGGGAGCCCGATGTGGGGCTCAATCCCAGGATCTTGGGATCATGACCTCAGCCGAAGATAGACGTTTAACGACTGAGCCACTCAGGTGTCCCTATATATGGATTCTTAAATATGTGAAGATCCTACCTCTTGCCTTTTTAAACTTTAATTAGGTAACATCCACTATTCTCATGGTATTAAATATCTTCCACATGCAAATGATTCTCTAATTTGTCTCTGACTCCTGCCTCCATTCTAATCTTTGCATTCAGTTATCCAACTGCAAGACAGATAATTCCATAACTCAAAGTTAAGATGTCCAAATAAAAACTATTGACTTTTCCCTTTGACAAGTCAGCATAGATTAGGTTATGCTATTATAGGGGGAAACATCATTAATCTTAAAATGACAAAGTCTGATTTCTTTCTCACAGTACTTATACACTGAGGGTCAAAAGACAGTACAGTAAATCATAGTTACTTGGGAATCTAGGTTCAGATAGCAGCCACAAACTTAAACTTGACTAATAGCAGTGCCAGTGATAAGAGAGCTCTAGAGTGCTTCCCATTGGTAATTAAATACCTGGTCTGTTGGTGGGAATGCAAGTTGGTACAGCCACTTTGGAAAACAGTGTGGAGATTCCTTAAGAAATTAAAAATAGAGCTACCCTATGACCTTGCAATTGCACTACTGGGTATTTACCCCAAAGATACAGATGTAGTGAAAAGAAGGGCCATCTGTACCCCAACGTTCATAGCAGCAATGGCCACAATCGCCAAACTGTGGAAAGAGCCAAGATGCCCTTCAACAGACGAATGGATAAAGAAGATATGGTCCATATATACAATGGAATATTACGCCCATCAGAAAGGATGAATACCCAACTTTTTTATCAACATGGACAGGACTGGAGGAGATTATGCTGAGTAAAATAAGTCAAACAGAGAGAGAAAATTATCATATGGTTTTGCTTATTTGTGGAGATAATAACACAGAGGACATTGGGAGAGGGAGAGAAGTGAGTTGGGGAAAATCGGAGGGAGAGACAAACCAAGAGAGACTGTGGATTCTAAGAAACAAACTGAGGGTTTTGGAGGAGATGGCGGTGAAGGGTTGGGTGAGCCTGGTAGTGTGTATTAAGGAAGGCACATATTTCATGGAGCACTGGGTGTGGTACATAAACAATGAATCTTGAAACACTGAAAAAAAATCAACTCTGTTCATAATACATACATACATACATACATACATACATACCTGGTCTGGAAATATCACCTGTGTTAGCTTCAACCAAGGATTAGAGAAATACAATTTTATCTTCTGTGTAGAGCAATCAACCTAAAACTATTTGGTAAAAGGACTAATTGTATTCCAAGACTAATTCTTTAGTCTTAAGTACCTTTGCAAATACTACCAATTTAGACACAGAAAATCATGAGAACTCTTTATCATCCCATTCTCCTTCATTCTCCATAGACAATCTACCAGAAAGATTTCTTTAAATTATATTTCCAAAATACATCATATATCTTTTTAATATGTATTTATTATTCCAAATATATTCTTTCTACTATTATTCCTTCCAAACCACCAACATTTCTCAATCTGACCATTGCAACTCTTTTATATGTAAGCTTTTGATGTCTATAATTGACTCACTTAAATACCCTCACAAGCTGCACCTAGAGACATGTTTGAAAAACACAAACATCAGCATGATGGTAGGTTGATAAAAGATTTTTGGCAATCTGCCATTGTTTTTTTTATGACAAAATCATTCATTTCTTCAATGAGTAAAAAATCTAACTTCTGGTTTTAACCTGGAAAACTGGTAAGCTGGAAAGAAGTTTCTTTGATCCTAACAATAAAAAGACAAAAAAAATAGGTTAATTAAAAAATGAATGATTTGCTTCAGTCCATTAAAAAAAGATGATGTCATAGAAACTACTGCTACCCTAGAATTTAGACACAGATACCTGCAGGCAAAAACAGGGTCCAAGCATTCACTCAGAGGCATACCCAACCAGAAGCTATGGAAGACAGCAGGGAGATTAAGCTAGATTTTTTTTTTTTTTAATGAATTGCTTATCGGTGATTATAAGTGTTAGGTATTGTGGACGTGTGAAGCTCTGGGAGACCAGTCACAAGGCAGTTCTTGTCATCTTGCAAACTTTTTCCCTATAAACTCCAACAGATTGTCAAAGGGAGGATAAAAAAGAATCCAGTGAAAGCCACCCCTATGGTGATGGCTGGGAGAGGGGAAAATAAATCACATGTAAAATGTGTTCACACCAATTTCTCTCTCTTTCATTAAAGAAAAGATTTAATATATAGGGGATATTCATCAAAGCCTATATGGAGGAAACTGGTTGAATCTCAACACAGCTGAAAGAAGGGAAGAGAGACTGAATTTCTCCCTACACCTTGGACCTCTGTCTCCTATGTAACAAAGCCTTAATTATCTGGGTAAAAGGGGAAGGGAGACAAAACCTTAGCCTGAGGACACTGGTGAACACACACAGCAGCAAGGAGAAAAATCAGGAAGGGGACAAAAGAAGTCTACTACTAGAGTTGGGGAATTCTTATGAAAGCTACAATGCTGTGAAAAGTTATAGGAAAAAATCAGAGAACTCTCCCCTCTGCTACGCCATTTTAATGATACTAATAAGCCTTGCATAAAAATAGCAGGGCATAGAGTAGGAAGTGCTGAAGAGACTGATTCTCACTGAGAAGAAGCACAAAGAGAAGACACAGAATCAAGTGGGAGATGCAAACAAGGTTTTACCAGAGAATTTAAATCCTTTGGTGTCCATTTTATCAATAAACTTCACCTCTGGTAACCACAGCAATGATATTTAAACACATCCAATCTCCTAAATAGTTTAACAAAATCCCAACACTAAAAACAAACAACACGCATGAAGAAAACTCATGTTCTTCTCCTAGCAGTCCATATGTTGACCTCAGTATCTCCTAAGTTGAAAACAATCACAGCTCTCCAAAAATAGTAATAATAAAGTAAAATATTAGGCTTATCAGAAGGCAAGAAAAAAATGGAGTATAAAGTTAAGAAATAATAATTAGAACCAGAATAAAAAATGACTTATATGTCAGAATTATCAGAAAAGAAACTGAAAATAATGATGGATAATATGTTAAATGCTTCAATAGAAAATAAATTATATAAAAGATCAGATGGATATCAGGTGAAAATAGAAACTTTAAGAAAGAATCACATAGGATGTTACAAATCAAAAACAGAGTAAGATAAATGAAAATGTGTTTCATGCATCTATTAGTAGACCGGACACAGTCAAGAAAAAAATCAGTTAACCTGATGATACATCAAGATAAATTAATCTTCTAAAACAGAAAACAAAGTAAACACACACACATACACACACACACACACACACATACCATAAAAACAGAACGGAGCAGCCAAAAGTTATGGGAAAATATCAAACACTACAGCATACATACAACTGAAATTCAAGACAGAATAGAATGGTGTAGAAGACTTGTGAAGTGGTAACAGATGATAACATCCAATATTCATGTCAAAGACCAAGCCACAAATCCAAGAAAGCTCAAAAACACAAAGGAGAGGGTCCAACACACACACACACACACACACACACACACACACACACACACACACGTGTGTGTTCTCACACGTAGGAATATCATATCCAAAATGTTGAAATCAATTAAAGAAAAAAATCTCAAAGACAACAAAAGGGGAAAAAATTCTACCTATGGAGAAACAAAGGGTAGAATTATAGTCAATTTCTTATGAGAAATCATATGAACAAGAACAGAGGAAAGTGGCATCTTTAAAATGTTAAAAGGAGAAACTATGCCAACTTGGAATTCCATTGCCAGTAAAAATATTCTTCACAAGTAAACAAAAAATAAAGACTTTCTTAGATGAACAAGATGGGGGGGAATTAAACGCCTGAATACTTGCTCTGCAAATGCTAAAAGCTTTCCAGACAACAGGATTATTTTAAGGTCAGAAACTGAAATCTCAAGAAAGAAATGCATGGAGCTCAGAAACTGAAACCTTAAGAAAGAAATGCATGGAGCTAAAACAATCCTAAAATTCGTATGGAACCACAAAAGACCCTAATAGCTAAAGCAACCTTGAAAAAGAAAAGAAAAGCTGGAGAATCACAAATCCAGACTTCAAGTTATGTTATAACGCTGTAGTAGACCAAAACAGTATGGTACTGGATAAAAACAGACATATAGGTCAATAGAACAGAACCGAAAATCCAAAAATGAACTCACAACTATATGGCCAATTAATCTTTGACAAAGCAGGAAAGAATATTCAGTGGGAAGAATAAACTTTCTTTAACAAATGGTGTTGGGAAAACTGGACAACAACACGCAGAAAAATGACACTGGATCACTTATTACACCATACACAAAATAAATTCAAAATGAATGAAAGACCAAAATGTGAAAGAGGAAAATCCTAGATGACAACACAGGCAGCAACCTCTTTGACATTGGCCACAGCAAGTTCCTTTTACATATGTCTACTGAGGCAATGGAAATGAGCAAAAATAAACTACTGGGATTCCACCAAAATAAAAAGCTTCTATGCAGCAAAGGAAACAATCAACAAAACTGGAAAGCAACCTACAGAATGGTAGAAGATTATGATAAAAGGTTAGTATCTAAAATCTATAAACTTATACAACTTAATAGCCCAAAATGGAATAATCCAATTAAAAAGTGGGAAGAAGACATGAAGAGATATTTCTCCAAAGATATCCAGATAGCCAACAGACACATGAAAAAATGCTTAGCATCATTCATCATCAGAGAAATACAAACCAAAACTACAATGTGATATCACCTCACAACAGTCACAAAGGCTAAAATCAATAGCAGGTCATTGGCTAAAGAAACAACAGGTGTTGACAAGAACATGGAGAAAGGGGAAGCCTTTTGCACTGTTGGTGGGAACGCAAACTGGTGTAGCCATTGTAGAAAACAGTATGCAGTTTCCTCAAAAAGATAGAACTATCCTACAATCCAGCAATTGCACTATTTGGTATTTACTCAAAAAATACAAAAATAATAATTCAAAGGGACAGATGCCCCCCAATGTTTATAGCAGCATTTTTTACAATAGCCAGACTATGAAAACAGCCCAAGAGTCCACTGATTGAAGAACAGATAAAGAAGAGTTATTGACATGGATGGAGCTAGAGGGTACTACATTACATGAAGTAAGTCAGAGAATGACAAATAACATATGATTTCATTCATAGGTGGAATTTAAGAAACAAAACAACCAATGGGGAAAAACAAGAGAGAGGCAAACCAAGAAACAGACATTTAACTGTAGAGAACAAACTGATGATTACCACAGGGGAGGTGGGTAGGGGACTGGGTTACATAGGTGATGGGAATTAAGTAAAACACCAGTTGTGATAAGCCCCAGGTGTTGTATGGAAGTGTTGAATCACTATATTATACACCCGGAAGCTAATATTACGCTATATGTTAACTAATTGAAATTTAAGTAAAAACTTAAAAAAAGATAATGGAATGAAGAATATCAGAAATGGCATAAAAGAAGGGGATATTCTTCTTACTTTTCTTGCTCTAATATCTAAAATGTAACTGGATAATTAAAGCAATAATAGTAGAAATGTATAGGGAGGAGTCAAGATGGCAGAGAAGTAGCAGGCTGAGACTACTTCAGGTAGCAGGAGATCAGCTAGATAGCTTATCTAAAGATTGCAAACACCTACAAATCCAACGGGAGATCGAAAAGAAGAAGAACACCAATTCTAGAAACAGAAAATCAACCACTTTCTGAAAGGTAGGACTGGCAGAGAAGTGAATCCAAAGCGACGGGAAGATAGACCGCGGGGTGGGGGTGGGGGGGCGGCTGCCGGCAAGCGGCGGAGCAACGGAGCACAAAATCAGGACTTTTAAGAGTCTGTTCCGCTGAGGGACATCGCTCCAGAGGCTTAACCGGGGTGAAGCCCATGCGGGATCAGCGTGGCCTCAGGTCCCACAGGGTCACAGAAGGATCGGGGGTGTCTGAGTGTCGCAGAGCTTAAAGGTATTAGAACGGGGAAGCCGGCTACAGAGACAGAGCCGAGGAGTGAGCTCTCAGCTTGGGATTACCTTGAACCGGTCGCAGGCTCGGTGAGCTCAGAGCGTGGCCGGAGGCCAGGGAGAAAGACGGGAGTAATTGGGTGCTGTTCTCTGAGGGCGCACTGAGGTGTGGGGCCCCGGGCTTTCGGCTCCTCCGGGCCAGAGACTGGGAGGCCACCATCTTCATTCCCATCCTCCGGAACTCTACGAAAAGCGCTCGGGGAACAAAAGCTTCCGAAAGCAAACCCGAGCAGATTACTCAGCCCGGCCCCTGGTAAGGGCGGTGCAACTCCGGCTGGGGCAAAAACACTTGAGAATCACTACAACAGGCCCCTCCCCCAGAAGATCAACAAGAAATCCAGCCAGGACCAAGTTCACCTACCAAGGAGTGCAGTTTCAATACCAAGGAGAGCAGCGGAATTCCAGAGGAGGAGAAAGCAAAGCACAGGACTCATGGCTTTCTCCCCATGATTCTTTAGCCTTGCAGTCAATTTAATTTTTTTTTTCTTTTTCAATTTCTTTTTCTCTTCTTCTGCTAAATTTTTTTAACTTTTACCCTTTTCTTTTTTAACGTTTTTTAACTAGTTTATCTAATATATATATATATATTTTCCTTTTTATATTTTTTCTTTATTCGTTTTCTTTTTTTTTAATTGTTTCTTTTTTTTTTTTTCTTTCTTTCTGAACCTCTTTTTATCCCCTTTCTCCCCCCTCATGATTTGGGATCTCTTCTGATTTGGTTAAAGCATATTTTCCTGGGTTGTTGCCACCCTTTTAGTATTTTACTTGCTCCTTCATATACTCTTATCTGGACAAAATGACAAGGCGGAAAAATTCACCACAAAAAAAAGAAAAAGAGGCAGTACCGAAGGCTAGGGACCTAATCAATACAGACATTGGTAATACGTCAAATCTAGAGTTCAGAATGACGATTCTCAAGGTTCTAGCCGGGCTCGAAAAAGGCATGGAAGATATTAGAGAAACCCTCTCGGGAGATATAAAAGCCCTTTCTGGAGAAATAAAAGAACTAAAATCTAACCAAGTTGAAATAAAAAAAGCTATTAATCAGGTGCAATCAAAAATGGAGGCTCTCACTGCTAGGATAAATGAGGCAGAAGAAAGAATTAGCGATATAGAAGACTAAATGACAGAGAAGAAAGAAGCTGAGCAAAAGAGGGACAAACAGCGACTGGACCACGAGGGGAGAATTCGAGAGATAAGTGACACCATAAGACGAAACAACATTAGAATAATTGGGATTCCAGAAGAAGAAGAAAGAGAGGGGGGGGCAGAAGGTATATTGGAGAGAATTATTGGAGAGAATTTCCCCAATATGGCAAAGGGAACAAGCATCAAAATCCAGGAGGTTCAGAGAACCCCCATCAAAATCAATAAGAATAGGTCCAGACCCCGTCACCTAATAGTAAAATTTACAAGTCTTAGTGACAAAGAGAAAATCCTGAAAGCAGCCCGGGAAAAGAAGTCTGTAACATACAATGGTAAAAATATTAGATTGGCAGCAGACTTATCCACAGAGACCTGGCAGGCCAGAAAGAGCTGGCATGATATATTCAGAGCACTAAATGAGAAAAACATGCAGCCAAGAATACTATATCCAGCTAGGCTATCATTGAAAATAGAAGGAGAGATTAAAAGCTTCCAGGACAAACAAAAACAGAAAGAATTTGCAAACACCAAAGCAACTCTACAGGAAATATTGAAAGGGGTCCTCTAAGCAAAGAGAGACCCTAAAAGTAGTAGATCAGAAAGGAACAGAGACAATATACAGTAACAGTCACCTTACAGGCAATACAATGGCACTAAATTCATATCTCTCAATAGTTACCCTGAATGTTAATGGGCTAAATGCCCCAATCAAAAGACAAAGGGTATCAGAATGGATGAAAAAACAAAACCCATCTATATGTTTCCTAAAAGAAACTCATTTTAAACCCGAAGACAGCTCCAGATTTAAAGTGAGGGGGTGGAAAAGAATTTACCATGCTAATGGACATCAGAAAAAAGCAGGGGTGGCAATCCTTCTATCAGATCAATTAGATTTTAAGCCAATGACTATAATAAGAGATGAGGAAGGACACTATATCATACTCAAAGGATCTGTCCGACAAGAAGATCTAACAATTTTAAATATCTATGCCCCTAACGTGGGAGCAGCCAACTATATAAAGCAATTAATAACAAAATCAAAGAAACACATCAACAATAATACAATAATCGTAGGGGACTTTAACACTCCCCTCACTGAAATGGACAGATCATCCAAGCAAAAGATCAACAAGGAAATAAAGGCCTTAAATGACACATTGAACCGGATGGACATCACAGATATATTCAGAACATTTCATCCCAAAGCAACAGAATACACATTCTTCTCTAGTGCACATGGAACATTATCCAGAATAGATCACATCCTCGGTCCTAAATCAGGTCTCAACCGTTATCAAAAGATTGGAATCATTCTCTGCATATTTTCAGACCACAATGCTCTGAAGTTGGAACTCAATCACAAGAGGAAATTTGGAAGGAACCCAAATACATGGAGACTAAACAGCATCCTTCTAAAGAATGAATGGGTCAACCAGGAAATTAAAGAAGAATTGAAAAAATTCATGGAAACAAATGATAATGAAAACACAACAGTTCAAAACCTGTGGGACACAACAAAGGCAGTCCTGAGAGGAAAATACATAGCGGTACAAGCCTTTCTCAAGAAACAAGAAAGGTCTCAGGTACACAACCTAACCCTACACCTAAAGGAGCTGGAGAAAGAACAAGAAAGAAACCCTAAACCCAGCAGGAGAAGAGAAATCATAAAGATCAGAGCAGAAATCAATGAAATAGAAACCAAAAAAACAATAGAACAAATCAACGAAACTAGGAGCTGGTTCTTTGAAAGAATTAATAAGATTGATAAACCCCTGGCCAGACTTATCCAAAAGAAAAGAGAAAGGACCCAAATAAATAAAATCATGAATGAAAGAGGAGAGATCACAACGAACACCAAAGAAATACAGACGATTATAAGAACATACTATGAGCAACTCTACGCCAACAAATTTGACAATCTGGAAGAAATGGAGGCATTCCTAGAGACATATAAACTACCACAACTGAACCAGGAAGAAATAGAAAGCCTGAACAGACCCATAACCAGTAAGGAGATTGAAACAGTCATCAAAAATCTCCAAACAAACAAAAGCCCAGGGCCAGACGGCTTCCTGGGGGAATTCTACCAAACATTTAAAGAAGAACTAATTCCTATTCTCCTGAAACTGTTCCAAAAAATAGAAATGGAAGGAAAACTTCCAAACTCATTTTATGGGGCCAGCATCTCCTTGATCCCAAAACCAGACAAAGGATCCCATCAAAAAAGAGAACTACAGACCAATATCCTTGAAGAACACAGATGCGAAAATTCTCACCAAAATACTAGCCAATAGGATTCAACAGTACATTAAAAGGATTATTCACCACGACCAAGTGGGATTTATTCCAGGGCTGCAAGGTTGGTTCAACATCCGCAAATCAATCAATGTGATACAACACATTAATAAAAGAAAGAACAAGAACCATATGATACTCTCCACAGATGCTGAAAAAGCATTTGACAAAGTACAGCATCCCTTCCTGATCAAAACTCTTCAAAGTGTAGGGATAGAGGGCACATACCTCAATATTATCAAAGCCATCTATGAAAAACCCACTGCAAATATCAATCTCAATGGAGAAAAACTGAAAGCTTTTCCGCTAAGGTCAGGAACACGGCAGGGATGTCCATTATCACCACTGCTATTCAACATAGTACTAGAAGTCCTAGCCTCAGCAATCAGACAACAAAAGGAAATTAAAGGCATCCAAATTGGCAAAGAAGAAGTCAAACTATCACTCTTCGCAGATGATATGATACTATATGTGGAAAACCCAAAAGACTCCACTCCAAAACTGCTAGAACTTGTACAGGAATTCAGTAAAGTGTCAGGATATAAAATCAATGCACAGAAATCAGTTGCATTTCTCTACACCAACAACAAAACAGAAGAAAGAGAAATTAAGGAGTCAATCCCATTTACAATTGTACCCAGTACTACAAGATACCTAGGAATAAACTTAACCAAAGAGGGTAAAAATCTACACGCAGAAAACTATAAAGTACTCATGAAAGAAATTGAGGAAGACACAAAGAAATGGAAAAATGTTCCATGCTCCTGGATTGGAAGAATAAATATTGTGAAAATGTCTATGCTACCTAAAGCAATCTACACATTTAATGCAATTCCTATCAAAGTACCATCCATTTTTTTCAAAGAAATGGAACAAATAATCCTAAAATTTATATGGAACCAGAAAAGACCTCGAATAGCCAAAGGAATATTGAAAAAGAAAGCCAAAGTTCGTGGCATCACAATTCAGGACTTCAAGCTCTATTACAAAGCTGTCATCATCAAGACAGCATGGTACTGGCACAAAAACAGACACATAGATCAATGGAACAGAATAGAGAGCCCAGAAATAGACCCTCTACTCTATGGTCAACTCATCTTCGACAAAGCAGGAAAGAATGTCCAATGGAAAAAAGACAGCCTCTTCAATAAATGGTGTTGGGAAAATTGGACAGCCACAGGCACAAAAATGAAATTGGACCATTTCCTTACACCACACACGAAAATAGACTCAAAATGGATCAAGGACCTCAATGTGAGAAAGGCATCCATCCAAATCTTTGAGGAGAACACAGGCAGCAACCTCTTCGACCTCAGCCGCAGCAACATCTTCCTAGGAACATCGCCAAAGGCAAGGGAAGCAAGGGCAAAAATGAACTATTGGGATTTCATCAAGATCAAAAGCTTTTGCACAGCAAAGGAAACAGTTAACAAAACCAAAAGACAACTGACAGAACGGGAGAAGATATTTGCAAACGACATATCAGATAAAGGGCTAGTGTCCAAAATCTATAAAGAACTTAGCAAACTCAACACCCAAAGAACAAATAATCCAATCAAGAAATGGGCAGAAGACATGAACAGACATTTCTGCAAAGAAGACATCCAGATGGCTAACAGACACATGAAAAAGTGCTCCATATCACTCGGCATCAGGGAAATACAAATCAAAACCATAATGAGGTATTCACCTCACACCAGTCAGAATGGCTAAAATGAACAAGTCAGGAAATGACAGATGCTGGCGAGGATGCGGAGAAAGGGGAACCCTCCTACACTGTTGGTGGGAATGCAAGCTGGTGCAACCACTCTGGAAAACAGCATGGAGGTTCCTCAAAATGTTGAAAACAGAACTACCCTGTGACCCAGCAATTGCACTACTGGGTATTTACCCTAAAGATACAAACGTAGTGATCCGAAGGGGCACGTGCACCCGAATGTTTATAGCGGCAATGTCTACAATAGCCAAACTATGGAAAGAACCTAGATGTCCATCAACAGATGAATGGATAAAGAAGATGTGGTATATATACACAATGGAATACTATGCAGCCATCAAAAGAAATGAAATCTTGCCATTTGCGACGACGTGGATGGAACTAGAGGGTATCATGCTTAGCGAAATAAGTCAATCGGAGAAAGACAAGTATCATATGAGCTCCCTGATATGAGGGAGAGGAGATGCAACGTGGGGGATTAAGGGGGTAGGAGAAGAGTAAATGAAACAAGATGGGATTGGGAGGGAGACAAACCATAAGTGACTCTTAATCTCACAAAACAAACTGAGGGTTGATGGGGGGAGCAGTGGGTGGGGTTATGGACATTGGGGAGAGTATGTGCTATGGTGAGTGCTTTGAAATGTGTAAACCTGGTGATTCACAGACTTGTACCCCTGGGGATAAAAATATATATTTATAAAAAATAAAAAAATGAAAAAAGAAAAAAAAAGAAGTGAACACAAAGAACATTTTAGGAAAAAATGGCAAACAAGTGAATATTTAAGAGGAAATAGTAATAACAAAAAGAACATTTTTTTAAATATTTTATTTATTTATTTGACAGACGGAGATCACAAGCAGGCAGAGAATCAGGCAGAGAGAGAGGAGGAAGCAGGCTCTCTGCTGAGCAGAAAGCCGATGTGGGGCTTGATCCCAGGACCCTGGGATCATGACCTTAGCCAAAGGCAGAGGCTTTAACCCACTGAGCCACCCAGGCGCCCCTAAAAACAACATTTTAAAAGATATTTTACATATATACTTATAGTTCAATTCTTAATTACTATAATACAGGTCTTCATAAATGGTGGAATATGTTTTCTGTATCAGTGGGATTTATCTCCCAAATGCAAGCATTGGTTAATATTGGAAATTATATTTATTATACGGCTGATCTTTGAACAACACGGGGTTGAGCTGCATGTTCCATTTTTCTTTTTCTTTTCAATAATTGTAGCACAGAACCATAAAGGCACTTTCTCTTCCTTATGATTTTATTAATACTGTTTTGTTTTCTCTAGCTTATTTAAGACTATAGTATATAACATATATTACATACAATATATGTGTTGACTGTGTTATCAGTAAAGCTTCCCATTAACAGTAGGTTATTAGTAGTTAAGTTTTGAGGGTATCAAAAGTTATATGTGGATATTTGAATGCACAGGTTGAGTGACCCTAATCCCTGTGTTGTTTAAGGGTCAACTGTACTAATGGAACCAAAGAAGAAAAGGCATATTCCTATTAATAAATCCTGAAAGAGCCTTTCGTCACATTCAAATCCATTTCAGAGGAAACTTCTCAAAGAATTAAAATTGAAAGATTATTTAATATTCCTCAAAGCAAAATCTCACTAAATGGGTTGATATTTTCTTCACTGTGTTTAAAAATCACAAACCAAAAAAACAACAAAAAAATCCCATAAGTTAAGGTTCCTATTATCAAACATTATATTGGAAGTATTAGCCAATGCAATGAGATAAAATCAGCAGTTGAAGGTATACATATTAAAGAAGGAAGCAAAACTATCTGTGTTTATAGATGACAAAATAGTCTAAAGAATCACTTGAAGAGTAAATATGAAGCCAATAAAATTTTATCCCCTTAGTAGGACTTAGGAAGTGGGGTAGAGGAGACAGGACCACTAGAAAAATCTTCTAACCTATAGTTTCTTATATGAACTTTACTGTGGATTATGGAAATTGCTTTCCTATATTCACTTAAAAAATGTCAAATACAAAAGAAGTGATCATGGAAATTTCAAGTAAACTGAAACAAACGACAATAACTGTGCCTTATCTTGGTTCCATAGCCATAATGAGGAAAGAACAATTTCAAATGGCTTAATACACTAAAAATGTCAAAGTGGGAAACATAAAAATGTGGAGAGATGCAGACTTCTGATACTGCAGCTTGGTCTTGTTGGTCATACACTTCCAGAAGCTGTGTGGACCAACAGAGCTGTCACTTTCATGGACAGCTGGTGTTGTAGAGTTCTCCTTATCATAGCTTATCATAGCCATGTAGTCATTTCTGTGTAGGTGAACTAAGATTCGAGTGACTCTCTTATAACCAGCTGAATAATTCTCAATATATCTCACACACACACACACACACACACACACACACACACACATTTTTTTCTTTCTGAGTTGAAAAGAAAAAGTGGGAAACATCTGAAACACTCCAACCTCCCTGGAGAAATGACTGAATATAGATTTGGGGCAGAAAATGAATCATGTGAGTTCAGGACAACCTATGCCAGGAAGCAAAACTAATGAGGACTTGTCAACAGGTAAAAGAGCAAGTTTAAAGGTCTCACACAGTTTAATTAGCAGAAATTTTATAATAAAAATTAATGTTAAGTGTATGAAATACTCTGAATATTAAAAAAAGTCCATGAGTCAGGATGCCTGAGTGGCTCAGTGGGTTAAGCATCTGCCTTCAGCTCAGGTCATGATCCTGGGGTCTTGGGATCGAGTCCCCCATTGGGCTCCCTGCTCAGTGGGGAACCTGCTTCTCCTTCTCCCTTTGCTGCTCCCCCTGCTTGTGCTTGCTCTCTGTCAAATAAATAAATAAAATCTTTTAAAAAAAATCCATGAGTGTATAATAAAACTGCAAAAGGAGAAAGAAAGTTGAAAATCTTATTTTCCAATACTGAAGTAGTGTTTACATCAACTTGTTACTCTGAAAGTTGGGAAATAATAAGAATATAGTAAGTCTTCATCTTGCCTTTACAAAGAGTTTTATTAGATGGCAATCAAATAGTCTCAGATAATGAATGAAAAGTATTTTTCACAGAGGAATGACATCTACAGATGTAGAAAAGAAGTGTAAGATTTAAGCATAGTTTCACCATAATAATTTCATGAAAGGGAAAGCAGACTTAAATACAAACAAGAAAATAAAAAAACTATGTTGAGGTATTATTTGTAGAAGTCCCAATTACATTTCCAATTTCTTTTCATCTAGCTCAAATTTGTAAAACAGATATGAGTTGCTAAATATGTTCAGTGTTGATTTTTTAATCATTCATCTGTGGCTCTCAGATGGATTTAATCTGGGATAAGGATGTAAGCCAAAACAAGCAAAGCACCACTTGACTCAGAGAGATAAACAAATGAATCTGCAGTTATCAGAATATGCATTGTTTTAATAAATCAGAATATGCATGTTTTAATAAACTCATAGAGAATGACAGTTTAAGATTTTAATGTGGTTATGTACATTATAATAACAAAGCTGAACATAGTGTGAATATTTTCCAGCTTGCTACATTAAAATATAAGTAATATATATTAAGTAATACTCATTCCTATTTAACTGAAATTATTCTGCCTAAAAAGTATACTTCATGTTAAAATAAGCGACAGTGTTAATCCAATAGTTCATTTAATCCTCACCTAATTAAGATTTGAAACAGAAACATTTAAATTAAAACATAAATATCAAGGAAAGTCAAATTCATGTTTTGTCATACTTTGGAAAAGATTCTTGGTAGTTTAAGAAGGCAATAAAAGTGAAAGAGTTATCAGAAGTTATAAGAGTAGAATGGATGCCATGAAAGATAAATGGGGTTGTATGCCTTTTTCTAGAAGAGACACTATGGCTAAGCATATTGGTTTAAACACTAAATGTGCTTGGGCATGTTTTCCTTGTTAGAAAGTATAGCCAACATGACCACATAGTAAATATGTTCTTACATTTGATAGGCTTTATGTCAACTTTTACATTACTATTACTTAATTATATTCACAAATCACAATAAAATGTCCTTTCATTTGTATTAAATCCAGTTGTAACATCAATGTTATTATCTTTTTAGAAGTTACTACTGATTTTAAAAATCTCACTAAATGTGCAGAGAACGAAAAAGTTGATGACATTTCCTATGAACTATTATGAGGGATTCTATGTCAGTAATTAAGCAATGCCTGCAAGGTACTGTGTGGCCAAGGAAAGATGGTTGTAGAATCAGAGTAAAAGATGTAGATAAATAAAATAGACTTTTATTTTTTACAGGAAAATATGATTGAAAGATATTTAATCTTGGGACGCCTGGGTGGCTCAGTTGGTTAAGCAGCTGCCTTCGGCTCAGGTCATGATCCCAGAGTCCTGGGATCGAGTCCCACATCGGGCTCCTTCCTCAGCAGGGAGCCTGCTTCTCCCTCTGCCTCTGCCTGCCATTCTGTCTGCCTGTGCTTGCTCTCTCTCCCTCTCTCTCTCTCTGACAAATAAATAAATAAAATCTTTAAAAAAAAAAAAAGAAAGATATTTAATCTTAAACACCTTTATCTAGTTAAGATCATTATACATGACACAAAATAAAGGTAATTAAAAGTTGTTTGCTTTTGAATAAAAATTAAGAAAGAAGAAAGAAGTGAAACAAAACAAAAACAGCTTTATTTACCAGTCGGTACAAAAAACAAGAAAGCTTCACATGAAATTTCATAATGAAACTAAGTTGCCAAAGGCATCTGGTACAAAATTTCTCCCACAACTTCACCAGCTGCCTAAAAGTTGAAATATAATTATTTTAGGGCATTCTAGATATCTGCCATTTCACGTTACTGCAACTGAAGGCAGCAATACATAGCTCAAGTAGATGCATTTCATAATAATAGCAAAGGGGAGTAACTGTGTATATAAGATAAGCCAAATAGGTTTTTGTTAAGTTAAAGGAGAATAATGTGGTCTTAAAGTAAAATGACTGGCTGATCTAAAATGACAAAGATTAACAGGGAGGAGAAAATCTAAATAGATAAGAAATGCTATAGAAGGTTTGTAAAATAAGATTTTTTTTTCTTTTAGTCAAAACTAGTAGTTTGGGGGTAAAATCCTTATTCATTTAATTGTGTGATTTTTAGAAGAAGCTTTAGAAATAATAGCATACTGATATAAAACTATAATATGATTTTCTCTATGTTAAAATGGCAGATATTTTTCTGGATTATTGGTCTTCTCTTAATACATGGTTATAAATGGATTTTCTTTACCTTCTGAGTCAGCTTCCTTAAAGTCAAAGATTATATATCATATGAGAAAAATTTTCTGTTTTCTGTTGCCTTTTTCACCCTCCTGATTATTTAAGAGAATGAAGTCTCACTTTTAAAAGAGCTAAGGTTTTTATAATATTTCTCCTTTTATCTAGTTTTTAAAATAGTGTCATTTAAAAAAATAGTCTAGCATTGTTTCTCAACCACCCATAATTCAATTTAGTCAAGTGTTCAAATCAGCTGACAACTTTTGACATTTTGCCTTCCCCAAAGAAAACTGGCCTAACCCAAAGGATAAGTAAATTCTTTTTAAAAAACATATAGTTATATTAGTTTCAGATGTATAATACAGTGATTCAACAATTCAATACATTACTCAGTGCTCATCATAAGTGTACTTTTTAATCCCTATCACCTATTTCCGCTCCCCCCCGCCATTACCATCAGTTTCTTCTGTATAATTAAGAGTCTCTTTCTTGGTTTGTCTCTCTTTTTTTTCTTTCCTTTGGTTGTTTGGTTTCTTAAATTCCACATGCAAGTAAAATAATATGGTATCTGCCTTCCCTGACTGACTTATTTTGCTTAGTTATACTCTCTAGCTCTATCTATATCCTTGCAAATTACTTATGTCATTCTTTTTATGGCTGAATAATATTACATTGCATATATATACTTCTTTACCCATTCATCTAAAAATGGGCACTTGGGCTGTTTCCATAATTTGGCTATTGCAAATAACGCTGCTATAAACATAAAAGGGCATGTATCCCATAGCCCTTTGAATTAGTGCTTTAATGTGTTTTGGTAAATACCCAGTGATATGATTACTACATCATAGGGTAGTTCTATTTTAACTTTTTTGGGGAATCCCCATACTGTTTTCCAGAATGGCTGCACTGGTTTGAATTCCCACCAACAGTGAAAGAGGGATTCTTTTACTCAATATCCTTGTCAGGACTTACTATTTCTTGTGTTTTTTAGCCATTCTGACAGGTGTGAGGTTATAACTCCTTGTAGTTTTGATCTTCATTTCCCTGATGAGGAGTGATACCGGTCATCTTTCTATGTGCGTGTTAACTATCTTTATGTCTTCTTTGTAGAAATGTTTGTTCATGTCTTCTGCCCATATTTTATTTGGATTATTTGATCTTTGGGTGTTGAGTTTTATAAGTTGTTTATATAGTTTGGATGCTAATCCTTTTTTTAAAAGATTTTATTAATTTATTTAACAGAGAGAAAGCAAGAGAGCACAAGTAGGAGGAGAGGCAGAAGAAGAGGGAGAAGCAGACTCCCACCTGAGCAGGGAGCCCAATATGGGGCTCGATCCTAGGGTCTTGAGATTATGACCTGAGCTGAAGGCATATGCTTAACTGACTGGGCCAGCTAGGTGCCCTTGGATACTAATCCTTTATCAGATATTTCCTTTGCAAATATCTTCTCCAATTCAGTGGTTGCCTTTCAGTGTTGATTGTTTCCTTTGCTGTGGAGAAGCCATATATATATATATATTTCCAATAGTTTATTTTTGCTTTTATTTCCCTTACTTCAGATAACCTATCTACAAAAAAATGTTGTTACGGCCAATGTCAGATAAATTACTGCCTGTGTTCTCTTCTAGGATTTTTATGGTTTCAGTTCTCACATTTAGGTCTTTAATTCATCTTGAGCTTATTTTTGTGTATGGTGAAAAAAAGTAGTTCAGAATAATTTTTTTTTTTTTTGTAAGTTGCTATCCAGTTTTCCCAAAATCATTGTTGAAAAGACTATCTTTTTCTCATTGGATATTCTTTCCTGCTTTGTCAAAGATTAATTGACCTTTTTATCATCAGTTTGTTTCTGGGTCTTCTATTCTGTTCTACTGATCTACATGTCTCTTTTATGGCAGTACCATGCTATTTAGAATACTGCAGCTCTGTAATATAACTTGAAGTCTGGAATTGGGGTATGTCCAGTTTTGTTTTTCTTTTTAAAGGTTGCTTTGGTTATTCATGGTCTTTTGTGGTTCCATGCTAATTTTAGGATTGTTTGTTCTAGTTCTGTGAAAAATGCTGTTGGTATTTTGATAGGGGTTGCATTAAATGTGTAGATTGCTTTGGACAGTATAGACATTTTAACAATATTTGTTCTTCCAACTCTGGAATGTCTTTGCATCATCTTCAATTTCTTTTTCCAATGTTTTATAGTTTTCAGAGAATAGGTCTTTTACCTCTTTGGTTAAATTTATTCCTATTTTATTGAAAAGTAAAGTTTCTTGAATCTTCACAATAAGAGGTAAATTTACAATTTGGAGCAAGGTTCCTACCTAAATTAGATTCTCATCCACCCACAGAGATGAGATTGAGACTGTGTCTTCCTTGATTTAATTTGAGAGGAATGGCTCCCAGCTTCTTGAGAAAGACAGTGCAGGTTCTCATAAACTCTTAGAACAAGAGGCTAAATAAGCAGTTGGGAAGAAAACTCAAAGATTTGATTGCTTCAGCAGATTACATAGGGTAAGTTCAATGCTTGGAGGTGCTGTTATATCGGCCAATCAAGCAGTTTGCCAAAACTTTTGCATGCTCCATATTCTGCTTCCCAAATAATCAGGACTATGGACAGTCTTAACCAATACCACCAACATCACTGTCAGAGAAGTATAGGAACTGAAGCAAGAAGTTCTCTAAAATCATCTGGCATTAGTCATGATTATTGCTTCTCAAAAGGTTACTTGTGCAGTCAGTGTATGTAGGCAACTGCTATATGTATGTTCCACAAAATCCTCCTAGTGTCTATGCCATCACCAAAAATATTTAGACTACAGCCTGGGAAATTCTTCAGATTGCCACTATCATCCTCACTCTTCTATTCAGAGACATTTTGAGCACAAATATCTTGGAATCGTCTCAACTGGCTCCCTCCACAAACCGCAATTCTTGGTTTTATTCCTTTAGTGAAACCTTAGTAACTATTGTCTTTTTATATTCCTAGATATACCCCCCACTAAATAACTGATCTATAAGGCCTTCCAACTGCTGTCAGTTCAACAGCATCCTCAATAGATAATATAACTCATCTTTCAGAACCAACAAGAATGTGAAGGGCAGCCCATCAATGAAAAAGACTGTACCAATCTTAACCCTGAAGTGACTTATGCCATCTCCATAATGTTTAAGGACAGAATTTGAGAAATATTTTGGAGATTTTTCAAAAAGATTAGAAACAGAACTACCATATGACCCAACAATCCCACTCCTGGGAACTGAAACTAATTGAAATTTTGAAAAGAAATTTTTGAAAATATATCTGCATCCCTACATTAATTGTAGCATTATTCATGATTAACAAAATATGGAAACAACCTAAGTTTCCATCTATAGATAAATGGCTTAAGAAAATGTGATATATACATACAGTGGAATAGTTAGTCTTAAAAAAAAGTAGGAAGTCCTATATGTGGATGCACCTGAGAAGAGTATGATAAATGAAATCCTGTCACAAAAGCATGAATACTACATGAGTGCATTGATATGTTGTATCTAAAACAGTCAAACTCATAGAAGCAAAAAATACAATAGTGGTTGCCAATATGTTTTTATTTGATGAAAGTAATAGACTGCTTTTGTTTTTCAGCATGGGAAATTAATAAAGGATATAACCACTATACAAAGGATTTGAAAAAATCTACCCTCTTCTCATATTTATTTCCCTGAAACAGCCTTTATAAAAATAGAATTGACAAGCTGTTTAAAATACAAACAAAACTTATATAGAGGGACTTCTAGTGACCATCAGACATAACTCTTTCTTCAACAATTTAAAAATACTGTGCAAATGTAAATTTTCCTCATTATGTGTCCTAATACCCCCATTAAAATCTAGATCTCATTTTACCTCAGTACTAAGGCACAGAGATGTGACTAAGCTCCCACAAGTAATATCACTCAAAAGATAATTAAATCATGAGGACATGAGAATAAGAGGTAGTTGCTTAGGGCATTCTTTCTTAATAAGTATCATTTCTCTTTGTAGGCATCAGTGGGGTAGGGTCTCAGGAATCACCTGAGTTAGCAGACTCTTCACATTATAGTGTTGGTTCTGGGTAGTGGTGACAGAGACACTTCTCTGGAGGACTCCTTCCTTAGTTTGATCAGAGTATTCTGAGCTTTTAAGCCTTGAGCTATTTTTCCTGGAAATTTCGTAAACGAGTATCTTTTAATAAATTTAATTTTTGTTAAAACCAGGCAAAAGATCTTCTGCTAATTGTAACTAGAACTCTACAAAGGGTTATACTTCTGTATCACATGGATAGGAAAAATAAGGGAGACAATCTTCAAAAACGTAGCTAAACAAACTTCTTAAGGAAGTAGAATGTAATGGCTTGAACACAATACAAGTTTAAATAGTTTCTCTATGCTCTAATAGAGAATACAAGTTTCTCTATTTTTAAATAGAGAAAATGGAAAACTCTAGGAAAGGGAAATCCAAAGATACATTTCCGTACCAGTGGGTAAAGGAGGTAGACATTGATCAGCAAAATAGACTAAGTACAGAGAAAATATAAAGGAAGAATGGGGGTGAACTGAAAGGTTCATTTTGATGCTATGTCAGATTAGCCATTAAGTTGCTGCCTCTGATATCATTTAAATCTATCATTTTAATAGTGTTATGTGAATAAATAAAAAGGTTTAGAATGGGTATGATCATTTTTCTTTTAAAAATAAGCAATTGGTCCAAAATTACATATGTATACATACATGAATGTAAATTTATTAAAATGTATTACTTTTGTTATGTGGAGTAAGGACAGGATGTATACTCCCACAAAAAAAATTGTTTTATGTTTTAATTTTTAAATAAATAAAAAAGTAGAAAAAGTATTCTGAATTGTTATGTATTAGCTTAATGGTATTATTTTACTTCTTTTCTTTTCTACACTTTCTTTCTTGACTTATTTTATGTACAAATACTCCCTTAGGCTATTTATGCTAATCTTAAGAGCACTAATTATTCAGAATTCTTATCTGACAAATGCACACTCACATACCATTTGTCTCTAGGCTTAGTAACATTTTAATGGTGATAAACAAAAATACTTCCAAGAGTAACTGACTGCTATTTTCTAATTATGTTTTATTCTATTTCTTTGCCGAAAAGATTTTTACTGATGCGTGAAAAATATTCCAAAAGCGGGAGGCATGTTTTTAATTATTTTATTGTTTTCTGCCAGAGGTTTGGTTTTTGCTTTAAATCTAGACACTTGGATATTTTGGTATTTGAGCATACATAGCTTTTTTTCTAAGTAGTTGTAAAGTTGATTAACACATATTTTAAAAATATTTATGGAGAATGATTGTGACAGTGAAGTTTATCTAAGATGACTATTTTAAAACCCTACTTTATTATGTACACAGATGTTTTATGATGTTCATTTTCATGGCAAGAATAAAGAATCTAAGAAAGCATCTAAGTAATGCAAAATAAATTCCAAGTGTTTGAAAACATGGGTTTTTTAAAAAAGTATTAAACAAAATAAATTGAAAGACGAAATATTTAATGCTATAATGGTGTTTTGGGCTGCTTCAATTAAAATGGAGTATTTGATTATTTGTTTTCTGATGAGAATGAAATTAAACTTAGTTGGGGAAAATTCCTCTACTGATATACACTTTGAATTTGAAACAAATTTAACATAAGTGAATGGATCATATGGATATTTATTTACCTAAATTTAGTCTATACAAAATAATTTCTCTCTTCAAATACATATTCCATTATAAAGAAGGAATTATTATTAAATTTTCTAATAACCTGTGACATAAATATGCATCATATCAATATAAAAAATAACCCTGATCCTATTTAACAATTTATAATTAATATCAACCTATTAGAAATTACAGACATTTATAATACTGAATTCCTACTTTAATGTTAAGCTTGGTCTTTCTTTTGTGAGTTCTTTATTTTTTTCATTATTTAAAACATACCATATTATAGAAAATATTGCATGCTGATTTACAGAAGAATTATGAAAACTATTGTCAAATGTCCAAATAACTGAGATGTGTTAGTATTTCTTCAGGCAGTGCAAAAGAATTGTCTGACTTCTACTCTGTGCATTTCAGCTAAAACACAATGTACTAAACTTCAGGAGAAGCTGAGGAGAGGAAGAAAACATGATTGCTTCTCTCTTGAGTTCTTTCAACAAACAAAATGCTTATTTAGTATCAGTTGTGTTTCATACAATGAGAATGTTATGGAGAGCAGGAGAGACAAGTACAGCCTTTCAGTTTATTTTAACATGGTCAGAGACAGACAGACATGTAAAAAAATAAATAAGACCAGAAAAAAATTATTTCAGTTAGTGATAAATTTTATGAAGAAAATAAAAGAGTGATGAGGTCGCAGTAAGAAATGAATACTATTGCCTCAGTGATGTAGTAACTTATCTCTAAAGAGGTAGCATCGGAGCTGAGAGTGAAACAAGATGTATTCACAATTAGAAGAAGAGGGTACCAAGTGGAGGAAATAATCAGATGCAAATAACCTTCAAGAAAATATACAGATTCTGGACAAAAGGTAAACACAATACAGTGACTCAACATTAATAATTATTCTTTTTCTTTTGCGTAATTGGGAGACATAAAGCTCAGATGTCAAGCAGAAAATAAGATGCTAGAGCTTGTGGCTGTCTCACTGGCTATGGGAGATAGACTTTGGATTTCAAAGTTAACAAAGTACCCATGACTTGAGAGTATAATATCTTAGAGAAAAAGGGAACTAATAAGAAGTGAGTCCAATATTATATCCCCAGGTCATCTTTAAGGCATATTCCCCTTCCTAAACCATGGATATGTGCATAAACCAAGCAGAAATAAGCTTCTAGGAAGCTTCTATACAGAAAATAAACAATCAAAAAACTATAAAACAGAGAAATAAAAATTTTGACTACAATGAGATTTCTTGCCTTAATTTGGAGATAAAGAAAACAGCAAAATGCTAGAAAAACTTAAATGACTTTTCTTCAACCCATTTGAGACTGAAATGATAGGATCAAGAACCTGTCCTTCAAGACCGCAGATATAAAGAAGTTGGCACCCCCTCTGGAGATGTTTCCTTCACGACATCAGCTAGGTGCTCACAGGAAGAACAAGGGAGAAACCCAAGTAATCCTTCCTAGTGCTGACTGAGCAAAGGGAACATTGCCACTGTTAGACTCACATCTAACTCTGTGATGGAATAAATACCTTAATCTACAAACAGAAGAGGGAGGGGGAATAAAAAAGACAAAGCAATAAAAAAAAATTTAAAAAACAACTGCTTATGGTACTGGTAGAAATCCATTTCAACTAGGGGAAGAAAAAGATAAAAGCAGTTCTACTGTGGGAGAGGAGAAGGAATATGCTAGCCTTAGCATTATTGCAAGTTGGGAGACAAGAACACTTGAAAAATCACAAAATACAACACCCAGGTTCCCTGTGCCTAATACAGACAGAGGCTTAACCAGCAAAACAGAGAATAATACTTCCTTTCCTCATTTCCCATCAAATGGAGTTAAAATGACAGTACAATCTTGCTGGGAAAGTAGAAAGAGACAAATTCTCTCAGTGAGAGGGGGTGGGGGTGGGGGAGGAAAAACCAACAAACTAGCCACAAACTGAACACTAGGTATCCCTAGAAGAATTTAAATTCTGTGGCACACTAAGGATAAACCTGACAACAAACTTCAAACCTACCCCAAATTCTGACTAGATTAACACAAATCTACCCAGTGCTCAGCAGAAGGAAAAGAATAATCTTCAAGCATTCAAAATAACTTGCATCATTATCTATTCCCTATTAACACATCCAGCTTTCAACAAAATATTACGAGCTGCACAAAAAGATAACCTAAGACTCAATCTAGAAGACGGGAAAGATTGAACCAGATTTCAGTAAGACATAGATTTGGAACTAATGAAATTTTAAATAACTATGATTACTATGTTACAGACTCCAATGGAACAAACAATGTGCAAGATCTAATAGGTAGTTCAACAGAAGAGGAAAACAATAAGATTTAAATGGAATACTAATCTCAAAAAAAAAAGTTATGGAGATGAAGAGTAGCTTTAATAGGCTCATCAGTATAATTGACATAGCTGATAGAAAAAAAATGAGTGAATCTGAAGATGGATTACTAAAAATTTCTATTTCTACATTACTTCAAGTGCACAAATAGAAAAAGAATGGGGAAAAACAAAACAGAATAGAGTATTCAAAAGTTGTAGGAAAATATAAAACAAACTACAGAGTAGACTATTTCAATGATAACTGATGCAAGATAATGAGATACAATATAGAGATATATGCTTAAAAAATTAGGAAACATTCATATCAAAATCTCATAAAATTAGGAATAGTACCAAAAATAATTTAAAAAAACTTACAAAGAGTTCAATTTTGAATGCATAACTACTAAATTTATTACCATATTAACACTTCCTCACAATGGAAATCATTTTAAGGATAGCTTTCAGAATAGTAATAAAATATCACTGTATTAATATGTAGAAGTAACAGACTATACTATCTTCTTTCATAGATCATAAAAGGAATTGAATGATTTTCAATACTGATTCTTGTTAAAATAATAACCTTATAGTACAATATGAATGGATTATTGCTGCCTTACTATGGTTGCATAAGTTTGCATTATTTGGTTCAGAAACCAGAATCTTCCATCTAAGTTAAATAAAAAATAAATATGCTGAAGGTAAACCACAGTTGGTAAAAGTAGAGAATGAAGATCAAGACTTGGAAGCAAAATAAGAACCACTGGAACAGTGAAGGCAATTTAGGACAATGTAGGCTGTAATAACAATTTACACTCCATTTCCTTTTCTATCACTCCAGCTGCTATTCAGTACCTTATAAGAGATGGAGTGATTATCTTAGTTTCAGTCAGGGGCATCTCATTTGGAGAGAGAAAAGCAGAGCATCTTGATTATACTTTAACAAATCAAGACTACACTCTGGTAAGGAGGTAGTTTCTCAAATGGAAATTTGTATGGCCTTAGAAAGATTTAAAAAAAAAAAAACAAAACCCAAAACCAAAACAAAACAACAAAACACTGCAAATGTCCTCTGTAGTCCGGACATTTTTTTTCCTTTCAACACACACAAACACACTCACACATATCTTTCTATCCAATTGTGTTATATCTTTAAATGATGTCTCTCAACCTAATTAGGCTGTCCCATGAAAAGTCCCAAAATATTAACCAACCCCAAAGAGAAGTTGCTGCAACTCCAGGTCCAGCATCAGGTAAGCCATCATCTAGTGTCACATTTTAGATAACTGGCTTTGATGTCCATTCCTTCTCTCTTTTGTATTTTCCATAAATATATTTTATAACCCTTGAAATAAGCTTAATTTTGTAGCCCATTATAACATTTTATGCCTAAAAGCAGGGGATGGAAGAATCAAGGAAAAAAAACAATAAGTTATTTGAGATATGTAAATTTATACGGCAAAGCAGAGAATGGACTATGGCCCAATACCTCAATATTTTTATTTCTGAAACTAATCATAAGGGCATTATTGACATTTAAGATTGATCTTTCTCTCCCATCCATTCTATGTAATCCTTGCTTTAAATGAGTTACCTCAAAAGAGTGACTCAAAGCTTAGTCCCTAAAGGGACAGAGAAGTGTTTTGTTTGTTGTGATGCCTGTGCAGAGCTCTAGTAAAGCTTTATTTTTTTTTAACCTTGTGAACAAATACAAGAAGTGCTACAGAAAACCCTCAGTTTCCATATTTACTTTTGGTTTCCATACACCTTTGTCCCACAGTGACCTTATTTTCCCTCAATAGTCAAGATTAATAGCCCTACTAACGTAGTAACTTATCTTTGCCTTTGCTCAGTTGTACAGGGATCCCCAGATAAACACTAATCATTCTAGCTTATAAACTAGTAGTGGTACCTAAACCCTTTAATTTAGCAGAACCCAGAATCACAGGAAAGAAACATTCTCTCCCTCAAGTTTTCATTCAGTTTATTATAAGTAGTATCTTAAATTCTACCCCTTTATTTTCTAATTAGCTGTTCTAAGAGATTCATGGACAATCCTGCTGAAAAATCCTATGGCTTATCAATGCCATTAGTTTATAATGTCGTTGAACATAAGAGAACACAGAGATTTATGTTGTTACATAACCTCAAGATAATGTAGGTAAGTTATAACAAGTGAATTACTGTCAGGGCAAGTGTTATTATTTACTCTGCTTTCTTTAATAAGTGGTTCCTTCTTTAACGTATACATAATTGTATGAGGAAATAGAAGTAGCCTATCTCTCATACCTCAAAGAAGAGAAAATATATATATAATGGATCTTTTCTCTGCAATAGGTTTGAGTATAGAAGATGGAAACAGTGTTTTATATTTCTGTAAAACCACAGAGGAATTCTCTCCCTAATGCCTCAATAAGATAGGAAAAATATAACTTGATGCTGTCACTTTAATTATTTTGATTATTTAAGATGGCAGAGGTTCAATTGTATGGGGAGTGAGGACCAGATAACCACCATTTATATCTTTTTCTTTTAAGACAGAAGGATTCAAATTACAAGAGGAATTTTACAGTTTGTGGAGAGTAAGGCTTCACCAGGAAAGGAAATAATTTCATAACAGTAACATCTGTTCAAAACATGAGTAATACTGTCTTAATACTATTAGTTTTAAAGAGATGCCAGATTAAAAAAAAGCCTTTTAACAAATTTTGTCTCCAATATTCTAACTTACTCCCTTTGTAACTTAAAGAAAGAATCCATTGTTTTAGGTCTTCATAAAGTAGAGGGCGCCTACCTGAATCTGAACAAAAATATATATACTAGTTGTAGATTATGCTATTGGACACATTTTACATGCTCGGTCATGGTATAGAAAACATTAAATTAAACAGGAAAACACCCCAAATTTGTAAGATGATGTGTGATACTTTCATCATAAATTAACCTTCAATAGTGCATGCAACCAACTTTAAGACTAACTGCTTTTCATGTTGCTGTTTATAGGAAGATGTGAAATTCTTATAAAGCATTCCACTGATTTACTATCTACTCTGTAAAGTAAGGTGTTTTGGTTTCTTTGTTTGCTTGCTTTTTGTAAAGTAAGCTATTAAAAAGCAGTGATGATACCATAATGTTCTATAAAATAGTAAGTCTATGGGAGGAGCTGGCATTGGAAGAACTATTACAAATAGCAGAAGAAAATGAAAATCCTCCTATTTCAGTGACGACAATGATTGCTTCCAATCATCCTGGAGTCAATAATATCAATTTGTTTCTAGTTAACTAGTGTGTTCATTTGAGACATTATGTCTTACTGGGGGAATGTGAGCAAATTTGTTTCAATTCATTTGGCATCAGTAATTTATACGGCCAGCTGTACTTCAGTGAGGTCAAATTATCACTGACCCAATGTGAAGCCTCCATCCAAAAGCCAGGGCCATATTTTTAAAAGAGCACGTTAAAGAGAATTCGCAAAGAGAATGACTGATCTCTACTGGGTTGATAGCAATCCTTTGTGATTATGAAGTAGAAATACCTGTTTTCTGATATGGGCATTTTAATAAGCATTCATAGAATATGTGTTCAGTAGTATGCATATATTGTATCTTTTTCTGGGGCTGCCAGTTAAATGTCCAGGTTTTTGTTTTCTGAAAATATATTTGTTGCATCCCCAATGTGATAGTATTTAGAGGTGGGATCTTGGAGAGTTGATTAAGTCATGAAGGTGGAGCCTTCATGAATGAGATTAGTGCACTTAAAAATGAGACCCACAGAGAACTCTTACTTCTTCTGCCATGTGAAGAAACAGCAAGAATACCACCTGCGAACCAGGAAGCAAGACCTCAATTGATACTGAATCTGCCAAGTGCCTTGTTCTTGGACTTCCTAGCTTCCAGAACTTCCTAGGACTGTAGGACTTCCTAACTTCCAGGAAATAAATGCTTGCTGTTCAAGCCACTCAGTCTATCGTATTTTGTTATAGCAGCCTGAACTGACTAAGACACGAAGCACATCTGAATTTCAGTTAAGCAGTAGCATTTGGTGGGAACAAATTTACTAAAAAACTATTTGTTGTTCATCTATAATTCAAATTTAATTGTGTGTACACGTTTGTATTTCTTAAATCTAACAACCCTACCATAGACCCAACCACATGTCATCTAATTATGTCAACCATCTATCTGATGTTGCCTGTTCCATTTCCCCAGATATGTAGAAAAATTTTGACCCCATATTTCATTTTTGATTTTAACATTTTTATATTTTCTTTTCCACTGACTTTCTGATATATTTTATTCACTAATTTATAGGCAATCTTTCAGTATTATTTTGTTTTTAGGGACAGTTACAAAATAAATCATTGAATACCTTTACTTATCAAACAAGATTGAGTTTGCTTTGTGAATTTACCTCCTTGACATGACTAATTATTCACTTACTGTATTAGACAGGATGCCCACATGAATGAGGTGGACCCTCAAATTGAGTACTAGAGGAAAATTTAATAATTGTAATAGCACTGATTTCAAAGATATGGTAAGATGTGAGGAAAGGGCAAGCGATAGTGTATTATCCTGGAACAAGTAATAAGTAAAGTGCTCCACTACACTAGGCTTAACTGAAGGAAATAGTTGTGGGGAGGGGGCCTTCTGACAGGAAAGAAACTACCTGACAATTGCAATACTATAGGTACTTATCCAGGGCAGGGAGTATGCTTCTCCCTCTGACTCTACCCCCTCATGCTCTCTGTCTCTCATTTTCTCTCTCTCAAACAAATATATTTAAAAAAAAAAGAAAGAAATATTCTAAAAACATTTTTACACTTTATTTTTTAATGATCAATTGCTCATACTCCCCCTTCCAGTAAAATAAGTAATGATGAAGAGGAGATGAATTAATATTCATCTAGTCTACCTGCAATAGTCTTAAATTACCTTGTTTATGTAAAACATCTGGTAATAGAATTCCCTTGAGAGAACATACTTTAAAAAAATAATAATAAGTGGTTTGGTCTGATTGAAACTGAAGTGATGAAAACAAGGGTTACCAAAGATTAAATAAATAAATAGTTGAAATACTTTGGTGGCAGGTAGGCTAAAAATTGCTGGTGAAGTTTAGAATAGAGAACAATATAGAGAAACATAAATGGCAGTTTCATAACCATAAGAAAGTTTATAAATAGATACATCTTTTCTTTTTTACATTTAGCTTTTGTTGAGACTCCTTTTCCATCTCCCTAGCTCATTCACCAATGTTCTGAATGACATTAAGCAGTATCAATTCAATGATGACTCAACTCACATGAAAGGACTTCAACACAAAAATTCATTTAACTTCATAATTTCAATTTTCTTCAATTCAATTATTTATTAATTTGATATTTGTAATATAATCCCTGGAAGTCAGGCATGGGTACAGGTATTATATAAATTTTAAAGAAAAATAAAGTTACTCTAGGAGACTGTCTGCTTCAACTATTATAACAAAATGGCAGACAAAGTGGCTTAAACAACAGAAATTTATTTTTCCCAATTCTGGAGCCTGGAAGTTAAGATCAGGGTACCAGCATGTTCATGTTCTGGTGAGATCTTTCTTCCTCACTTGCAAAAAGCTGATTCTCTCTGTGAACTCACATGGCAGAAAGCAAAAGAGTTTTGGTCTTTCCTTTTCTTATAAGAGCACTAATCCCATTGTGGGGATTCTACTCTCAAGATTTCATCTAAACTTCATTATCTTCCAAAGGCTCTACGTCAAGAACCATCACTTTAGGGTGCTAAAAATAAGACAGTATACCCCAAATGGAGCCAGTTATGTTAAGCCCCAAACTAAATCACCAAACCAAGACTAAATTATAGTTTTGTATGCCCAGAAATAGAATGTTAAATTAGTCAATCAGGAATTTGCCTGATAAGCACTGTCTTATGGACACCTGCCTTCACCTAAAGGAAAGTGACCTTGTAATAGTCAATTCCCCACTTTTTTTTTTAGTGTAATTTCCTTATTCCTGCACCCCGCTGCCTATAAAAGTTTTTTTGTACATCTCTTTTCTATCTGTTAATTTGGATGCTGCCCAATTCAGATGAATTTTTCTCAAATTAACTTCTAAAAAATTTTAAATATCTCCGTTTATCTTTAACCAAAAGATGAGAACTTCAGCATATGAATTGGGAGGATGAACAAAAAATACATCCATAATTGATATATTAAGTCACTGACATTATTCACTTATTAGAGTTTTGATGGTTGGGTTGAAGAAAATCTAGTTTCATATTCCTTAGAAACAGTTTTATCGTACATTGATCTTCCATAAAGTATCCATGATATCAATTATAATACCTGAGAAATTAAGTCTGTTAAATGGATTTCACTCTCAATATTTATTTCTACCCATTCTCTAGAGAATACCTTATATCAAAAATAAGGATTCTTTGGAGGAGGAGTCAAGATGGCAGAGGAGTAGCAGGCTGAGATGACACCAGGTAGCCAGAGATCAGCTAGATAGTTTATCAAACTATTCTGAACACCCAGAAATCCAACAAGAGATCCAGCCCACTAATCAAGGAGAACAGCAGAATTCCAGAGGAGGGGAAAGCAAAGCATGGAATTCATGGCTTTCTCCCCATGATTCTTTAGTCTTGTAAAGTTAATTAAATTTTTTTAATTTTATTTTTTTCTTATTCTAATTTTTAAAAAACTTTTACTCTTTCCTCTTTTAACATTTTTTAACAATTTATCTTAACAATGCCTTCTTAAAAAATCTTTTGAACCTTCATTATTATAGTCATATTTTATCCTTCATTGTATCTAACTTTATTTTTTGTATACACATAGGATTTTTTTTTCTTAAAAATTTTGGGATACAACTTTTTCTAACAGATCAAAATATACCCTAAATCTAGCACAGGGCATTGTTCTACTCTCCAGCCTGAGCAAATTCTCTCCACTTTCTTTTATTTTCTATTCCTAACCAACTTATCAACTCCTTTTTTAGAAATTTTAAAAAATTTTCATCTTGATAGTTATATTCCATCCCTTCATTGTGGTTACCCTTGTGTGTGTGTGTGTGTGTTGGGGGGGGTTATGTGTATATATATATATATATATTTTTTTTTCTTTCTTTCTTTAAAATTTTGGGAGGTAGTTCCTCCTAAGAGACCAAAATACTGCCAAAATTAAGGGGGTGGCTCTGTCCTATTCAAAGTCTAAGATATATATATATATATATATATATATATATATATATATATATATACACACACACACACACACACACACATACACACACACACATATATACATACATATATATATATGTATGTATATATATATTTTTTAATTAATTTTTTAAAAATTCTTTTTACCACCTTTGTGGTAAATGACGTTCTCCCCACGATTTGGGGTCTCTTCTGATTTGGATAATGCACATTTTTCTGGGGTCTTTGCCACCCTTTTAGTATTTTATCCATCTTATTCATATATTCTTACCTGGATAAAATGACAAGGCAGGAAAAACTCACCACAAAAAAAACAACAAGAGGCAGTAAATACCAAAGGCTAGGGGCCTAATCAATATGGACATTGGTAATATGTCAGATCTAGAGTTCAGAATGATGATTTTCAAGGTGCTAGCTGGGCTCAAAAAAGGCATGGAAGATATTAGAGAAATGCTGTTCAGAGAAATAAAAGCCCTTTCTGGAGTAATAAAAGAACAAAATCTAACCAAGCTAAAATTTAAAAAAAAGCTATTAATGAAGTGCAATAAAAAAAAATGGAGGCTCTTACTGCTAGGATAAATGAAGCAGAAGAGAGAATTAGTGATATAGAACACCAAATGACAGAGAATAAAGAAGCTGAGCCAAAGAGAGACAACTACTGGACCACAAGGGGAGAATTCGAGAGATAAGTGATACCATAAGACGAAGCAACATTAGAATAATTGGGATTCGAGAAGAAGAAGAAAGAAAGAGGGGGACAGAAATTATATTGGAGCAAATCATTCTAGAGAATTTCCCTAATATGGCAAAGGGAATAAGCATCAAAATTCAGGAGGCACAGAGAACCCCCTTCAAAATAAATAAGAATAGGTCCATACCCCATCATCTAATAGTAAAACTTACAACGAGAAAATCCTGAAAGCAGCCCAGGACAAGAAGTCTGTAACATACAATGGTCAAAATATTAGATTGGCAGGAGACTCATCCACAGAGACCTGGCAGCCAGAAAGAGCTGGCATGATATATTCAGAGCACCAAACAAGAAAAACATGCAGCCAAGAATACTATATCCAGCTAGGCTATCATTGAAAATAGAAGGAGAGACAAAAAGCTTCCAGGACAAACAAAAACTAAAAGAATTTGTAAACACCAAACCAGCTCCATAGGAAATATTGAAAGGGGTCCTCTAAGCAAAGAGAGAGCCTAAAAGTAGTAGACCAGAAAGGAACAGAGACAATATACAGTAATGTCACCTTACAGGCAATACAATGGCACTGAAATCATATGTCTCAATAATTACCCTGTATATAAGTGGGCTAAATGCCTCAATCAAAAGACACAGGGTATCAGAACAGATAAAAACCCAAAACCCATCAATATGTTGTCTACAAGAAACTCATTTTAGACCCAAAGACCCCTCCAGATTTAAAGTGATGGGTTGGAAAACAATTTACCATGGTAATGGACATCAAAAGCAAGATGGGGTGGCAATCCTTATGTCAGATCAATTACATTTTAAGCCAAAGACTATAATAAGAGAAGAAGAAGGACACTATATCATACTTAAAAGGTGTGTCCAACAAGAAGACCTAACCATTTAAAATATCTATGCCCCTAACATGGGAGCAGCCAACTATATAAATCAATCAATAACAAAATCAAAGAAACACATCAACAATAATACAGTAATAGTAGGGGACTTTAACACTCCCCTCACCAAAATGGACAGATCATCCAAGCAAAAGATCAACAAAGAAATAAAGGCCTTAAATGACACACTGGACCAGATGGACATCACAAATATATTCAGAACATTCCATCCCAAAGCAACAGAAAACACATTCTTCTTTAGTGCACCTGGAACGGTCTCAATAACAGATCACATCCTAGGTACAAAGCAGGTCTCAATGGTACCAAAAGACTGGGATCATTCCCTGCATATTTTCAAACCACAATGCTCTGAAACTAGAACTCAACCACAAGAGGAAAGTCAGAAAGAACTCAAGTACATGAAGGCTAAAGAGCATCCTACTAAAGAATAAATGGGTCAACCAGGAAATTAAGGAAGAATTTAAAAAAATTCATGGAAACAAACGAAAATGAAAGCACAACTATTCAAAATCTGTGGGACACAGCAAAGGAGGTGCTGAGAGGAATGTACATAGCAATACAAGCCTTTCTCAAGAAACATAAAAGGTCTCAAGTACACAACCTAATCCTACATGTAAGGGAGCTGGAGAAAGAACAACAAAGAAAGCCTAAACCCAGCAGGAGAAGAGAAATAATTAAGATCAGAGCAGAAATCAATGAAATAGAAACCAAAAAAAAAAACAAAAAACAAAAAACAAAAAACAAAAAACAATAGTACAAATCAATGAAACTAGGAGCTGGTTCTTTGAAAGAATTAATTAGATTGATAAAATCCTGGCCAGACATATCAACAAGAAAAAAGAAAGGACCCAAATAAATAAAATCATGAGTGAAAAAGAAGAGATCACAAACAATACCAAAGAAATACAAATAATTATAAGAACATATTATGAGCAACTATACTCCAGCAAATTTGACAATCTGGAAGAAATGGATGCATTCCTAGAGGCATATAAACTACCAAAATAGAACCAGGAAGAAAGAGAAAACCTGGACAGACCCATAACCAGCAAGGAGATTGAAGCAGTCATCAAAAATCTCCCAATAAACAAGGGCCCAGGGCCAGATAGTCTCCCAGGGGAATTCCACCAAGCATTTAAAGAAGAATTAACTCCTATTCTCCTGGAATTGTTCCAAAAAATAGAAATGGAAGAAAAACTTTCAAACTCATTTTATGAGGCCAGCCTCACCTTGATCCCAAAACCAGACAAAGGATCCCATCAAAAAAGAGAATTAGAGACCAATATCCTTGATGAAAGCAGATGTGAAAATTCTCATCAAAATACTAGCCAATAGGATACAACAGTACATTAAAAGGATTATTCATCAAGACAAAATGGGATTTATTTCAGGGCTGCAAATTTGGCTCAACATCCACAAATCAATCAATGTACTATGATACATTAATAAAAAAAAGAACAAGAACCATATGATACTCTCAATAGATGCTGAAAAAACATTTGACAAAGTACAACATCCTTTCTTGATCAAAACTCTTCAAGGTGTAGGGATAGAGGGTACATACCTCAATATCAATAAAGCCATCTATGAAAAACAAAAGTGAATATCATTCTCAATGGAGAAAAACTGAAAGCTTTTCCACTAGGGTCAGGAACACAGCAGGTATGTTCATTATTAACACTGCTATTCAACATCATACTAGAAGTCCTAGCCTCAGCAATCAGACAACAAAAAGAAATTAAAGGCATCTAAATTGGCAAAGAAGTCAAACTCTCACTCTTTGCAGATGATATGATACAATATGTGGAAAACCCCAAAGACTTCACTCCAAATCTGCTAGAACTTGTACAGGAATTCAGTCAAGTGTCAGGATATGAAATCAATGCACAAAAATCAGTTGCATTTTTTATACAGCAACAACAAGACAGAAGAAAGAGAAATTAAGGAGTCAATCCCATTTACAATTACACCCAAAACCATAAGATACCTAGAAATAAACCTAACCAAAGAGGCAAAGAATCTGTACTCAGAAAATTATGAAGTACTAATGAAAGAAATTAAGAAAAACACAAAGAAATGGAAAAATGTTCCATGCTCATAGATTGGAAGAACAAATATTGTGAAAATGTCTGTGCTACCTAAAGCAATCTACATGTTTAATATAAACCCTATCAAAATTCAATCTATTTTTTTCAAAGAAATGGAACAAATAATCCTAAAATTTATATGGAACCAGAAAAGACCTCAAATAGCCAAAGGAATGTAGAAAAAGAAAGCCAAAGTTGGTGGCATCACAATTCCAGACTTCAAGCTCTATTACAAAGCTGTCATCATCAAGACAGCATAGTACTGGCACAAAAACAAACACATAGATCAATGGAACAGAATAGAGAGCCCAGAAATAGACCCTCAACTCTATGGTCAACTAATCTTCGACAAAGCAGGAAAGAATGTCCTATGGAAAAAGACAGTCTCTTCAACAAACGGTGTTCGGAAAATTGGACAGCCACATGCAGAAAAATGAAACTGGACCATTTCCTTATACCACACATGAAAATAGACTCAAAATGGATGAAGGACCTCAATGTGAGAAAGGAATCCATCCAAATCCTTGAAGAGAACACAGGCGGCAACCTCTTTGACATCAGCCACAGCAACTTCTTCCTAGGAACATCACCAAAGGCAAGGGAAGCAAGGGCAAAAGTGAACTATTGGGACTTCATCGAGATCAAAAGCTTTTGCACAGCAAAGGAAACAGTTAACAAAACCAAAAGACAACTGACAGAATGGGAGAAGACATTTGCAACCAACACATCAGATAAAGGGCTAGTATCCAAAATCTATAAAGAACTTACCAAACTCAACACCCAAAGAACAAATAATCCAATCAAGAAGTGGGCAGAGGACATGAACAGACATTTCTGCAAAGAAGACATCCAGATGGCCAACGGACACATGAAAAAGTGCTCCATATCACTCGGCATCAGGGAAATACAAATCAAAACCACAATGAGATACCACCTCACACCAGTCAGAATGGCTAAAATTAACAAGTCAGGGAATGACAGATGCTGGCAAAGATGCGGAGAAAGGGAACCCTGCTACACTGTTGGTAGGAATGCAAGCTGGTGCAACCACTCTGGAAAACAGCATGGAGGTTCCTCAAAAAGTTGGAAACAGAGCTACCCTATGACCCAGCAATTACACTACTGGGTATTTACCCTAAAGATACAAATGTAGTGATCCGAAGGGGCACGTGCACCCGAATGTTTATAGCAGCAATGTCTACAATAGCCAAATAATTTATGTCATTAGAATATCTATAGAATATGGATTATATTGCAAAGTCTTTACTGTAGAAAGAGAAACTAAGTATCATCCAGCTTACATAGTTAGCAAGTGGTCAGACTAGTATATGAATTTGTGCCATCTGATTCTAAATTCTCAGCTCCTCAATATTACAAAACATTTATCAAATACAGAATTAATATTGAGAATACAAACAAGAAAAATTAAGTCTGTGAACTCACAAACTTCTTTCACAGTATACTGTTAGAGGTGACATTAGTTAATAAATGATATGATAAATAGAATAATGATCAAAACCTTATGAGATTGCAAAGAGGAAAGGAATCACATATATGGCATCTAAACTAAGTTTTAATAATTACTATCTGTCCAGCAGGTAGTAAGAAATGTTATCATAGAAGAAATGAACATATACAAAGTCATAGAAGCATGACTTTTTTTATTGACCCTCCAGCTTCCCCTCTTGGCATAATTATCAGAGTATACCTTCTAACATTCTGAGGTCATTTGTATGATAGCATTTGTAAAGCAATATTTTAATTGTGCTTTCTCTGTCATTTTCAACTATTAACTATTAAATACTAGATACTGAGTTCTACATATTTTTATTTAATATATTTATTTTTTATTGTGTTATGCTAGTCACCATACAATACATCATCAGTTTTTGGTGTATTGTTCAGAGATTCATTATTTGCATATAACACCCAGTACTCCATGCAATCCATGCCCTCCTTAATACCCATCACCAGGCTCACCCATACTCCACCCTCCTCCCTTCTAAAACCCTCAGTTTGTTTCCCAGAGTCCATAGTCTTTCATGGTTCGTTTCCCACTCCGATTTCTCTCCCTTCATTTTTCCCTTCTCCTAATGTCCTCTGTGCTATTTTTTATGTTCCACAAATAAGTGAAACCATATGATAATCGACTTTCTCTGCTTGACTTATCTCACTCAGTAGTGAGTGATGCTTTTTTTTGCATCCATGTTGATGCAGAAGTTGGGTATTCAACCTTTCTGATGACTGAGTAGTATTCCATTGTATATATGGACCACATCTTTTTTTTTTTTTTAATTTTAAACTTATTTATTTTTTTTTATTTTATTTTTTATAAACATATAATATATTTTTATCCCCAGGGGTACAGGTCTGTGAATCGCCAGGTTTACACACTTCACAGCACTCACCATAGCACATACCCTCCCCAATGTCCATAACCCCACCCCTCCTCTCCCAACCCCCCTCCCCCCATCAACCCTCAGTTTGTTTTGTGAGATTAAGAGTCACTTATGGTTTGTCTCCCTCCCAATCCCATCTTGTTTCATTTACTCTTCTCCTACCCCCTTAACTTCCCATGTTGCATCTCCTCTCCCTCATATCAGGGAGATCATATGATAGTTGTCTTTCTCCGATTGACTTATTTCGCTAAGCATGATACCCTCTAGTTCCATCCACGTCATCGCAAATGGCAAGATTTCATTTCTTTTGATGGCTGCATAGTATTCCATTGTGTATATATACCACATCTTCTTTATCCATTCGTCTGTTGATGGACATCTAGGTTCTTTCCATAGTTTGGCTATTGTAGACATTGCTGCTATAAACATTCGGGTGCACGTACCCCTTCGGATCACTACATTTGTATCTTTAGGGTAAATACCCAGCAGTGCAATTGCTGGGTCATAGGGTAGTTCTATTTTCAACATTTTGAGGAACCTCCATGCTGTTTTCCAGAGTGGCTGCACCAGCTTGCATTCTCACCAACAGTGTAGCAGGGTTCCCCTTTCTCCGCATCCTCGTCAGCATCTGTCATTTCCTGACTTGTTCATTTTAGCCATTCTGACTGGTGTGAGGTGATATCTCATTGTGGTTTTGATTTGTATTTCCCTGATGCCGAGTGATATGGAGCACTTTTTCATGTGTCCGTTGGCCATCTGGATGTCTTCTTTGCAGAAATGTCTGTTCATGATGGACCACATCTTCTTTATCCATCCATCTGTTGAAGGGCATCTCGGCTCTTTCCACAGTTTGGCAATTGTGGACAGTGCTGCTATGATCATTGGGGTACATATGGCCCTTCTTTTCACTACATCTGTATCTTTGGGGTAAATACCCAGAGGTGCAATTGCAGGGTGATAAGGTAGCTCTATTTTTAATTTTTTGAGGTATCTCCACACTGTTTTCCCAAGTGGCTGCACCAACTTGCATTCCCACCAACAGTGTAAGAGCGTTCCCCTTTCTCCATATCCTCTCCAACATTTGTTTCTTCTCTTGTTAATTTTTGCCACTCTAACTAGTGTAAGATGGTATCTCAATGTGGTTTTGATTTGGATTTCCCTAATGGCTAATGATGATGAACACATTTTCATGTGTCTGTTAGCCACTTGTATGTCTTCATTGGACAAGTGTCTGTTCATGTCTTCTGCCTTTTTTTTTTTTTTTTTTGACATGATTATCTGTTTTTTGGGTGTTGGTTTGAGAAGTTCTTTATTGATCTTGGATATCAGCCCTTTGTCTGTAGTGTCATTTTCAAATATCTTCTCCCATTTCATGGGCTGCCTCTTTGTTTTGTTGACTGTTTCCTTTGCTGTGCAGAAGCTTTTGATCTTGATGAAATCCCAAAAGTTCATTTTCACTTTTGTTTCCCTTGCCTTTGGAGACATGTCTTGAAAGAAGTTGCTGTGGCCGGTGTCAAAGAGGTTACTGCCTATGTTCTCCTCTAGGATTTTGATAGATTCCTGTCTCACATTGAGGTCTTTCATCCATTTTGAGTTTATCTCAGTGTATGGTATAAGGGAATGGTCGAGTTTCATTTTTCTGTACATAGCTCTCAAATTTCCCCACCACCATTTATTGAAGAGACTTTTTCCCACTGGATATTTTTCCTGGGTTGTTGAAGACTATTTGACCATAGAGTTGAGGGTCCATATCTGGGGTCTCTACTCTGTTCCATTGGTCTGTTTTGTTTTAGTTATCATTTAATTTCTAACTTATAATTTAGTGCTTAACTAAAGCAGAGGTGCTCAAGAAAAGTTTCTTGAATAAGTGAAAGAATTAACAATGGAAACTGACACACTTAAGATGCCTAGTTGGTATAATTACTATATTAAAATGTTACATTTAATGATCAATTATTAGGGTAAAAGATCTGAGAGGGGGAGAGAAACATTTATGGAAGCAGGATTCAATTATTTTAGTTAGACAAAAAGTATCTTGATAACACACTGTATTATTAAGTACTTTTCTAAAATTTTTTTAAGAAGGGAGTAAAAATAAAATCAGCAACTACTTGCACTCAAACTCTATATTGTATATAATTAACTTTTTTTGGTCCATAAATCCACTTTTCATCTGATTAAAGTTGTAGATCTATTCTCAGAGTAGTGTTTGTATTGTATGAAATACATAAGATTACAAAGGAAACAAGCTATTTTGTAATATAGTTATACATTTGTCAGATAAGTTTGTTCTGTTTTATTATGGATTTATCCTTATTAATTTATTAAATAATGAGATCATGTAGCTGGCCTAATAATTATACCTTCAAAATACAATTAGTATAAATGATATTTTGACATATCTACAAATTATACCTTCATGATGGAAAGACAAAAAACAAAAGAAAACCACACCAACAACAAACAAAAGGGAAAACAAAAATTCTTGCTTATCCCATCCAAGAAATTCAATGTTATCAGAATTATATGATTTTATTGGTACTATCAATTTGCAGTCACAATTAAGTTATGTGAGACAAATATGTGACATAAGGTTCCCAAAATGACCCTGATTCTTTATCAGAATCACTTCCCTTGCCTTATGGTGTTGAAATCTACTCCTATTCATTATTTCCTTGAGATGTGTCTTGCTTTGGCCAAGGGGTTGTTAGCATATGTGATACAAATAAAGGGTTATGGAAGCACATGTACAATTGAATTTGCTCTTCTTTTGCACTTCTGCCGTTGTCATAAGAATATGCCCAGGTTAGCCCGCTGACAGAAGAGATATGTGGTCCAGCCATAATTTACTTCAGGAGCCCCAGCTGAGGCCATCCTAAATGAACAGACAGATGGCCAAATCCCAATATGTGAACTATCTCAGCCAAGGTCACAAAGCTGCCTCAGTGACTTCTACATGACCCCAGAAATATGCCTTATAAGCACTGTTGCCATATGCAATCATCATTTTGGCAAGAAGAAATTAATCCCATTCCATACTCTTCATTTAATGTTATGTCAAAATGAAAGAGTAAAATAGAATACCTTTGTTTGATTTAAGTATTTATGTATGTGTGTATATACATATATATTATGAAAACTTTTATATCTCTTATTTTTCATGAAATCTTATTCTGCATGTAGTGATTACCAATGAAGTCAATCTGGCCCATAGTAAGGATTAAAAAATACATATTTCCTAATAAATTATAGAAGCACTTTCACTTAAAAACATATTTTAGAGTATATATGAGATTAATGATAAACCAGGGCCATCTGTAGTAAACTTGATGAATCCCTCCTTTGAGGAAAGAACTGGTACAACACCATACACTGTAAAAAGACATATGAAAAAAACATAGCAAAAAGCTACTCCTTTTCAAGGAGCTAAATATTTACACAAGGTGTAAAGAACATGGAAAAACCATGTGAGTCAAACTTATATTTACTCACCTACTATCCAGCTAAGAAATAATTTCCCTTAAGGTCCATGATTTATCATTATATCTAATGATAAATTACTTAAATGCACTATACATGTCTTGCTTGATTTTTACTTAACATCAAAAGCAGATTCCTACATCTTTTAGCCCAACTTTTTAATTTTATTTTAGAAAGAAAGCCATCTAGCTGTAGAAAGTAAAATATAGTGCATGCTAAGTCAAGTGTATCTGTTTTGCATTTTCCAAAGAAATTGTTTTCATCATCAAATATGGGTATGATGCAAAAAGGAAGCATAATTAAAATACAGTTGCACCCGGTGGCCCAAAGAGAAGAAGCCAGTCTGTCAAAAATAAAAATAAAAATTCAAAAGAACAAAATAAAGTTAAGAAAGGATAAAAAAAAAAGTTGGTATTGTATAAAACAAACCCATGAGAATATCAAATAGTTTGAATGCTATGCTATTCATCTATAAAAAAGAACTTTGGGGAAAAAAAATAACAAAACTAGTAACTAAACTTTTCTAACAGAGAAAACTACTGAAATAGATTTAATATTATTCAACAGAGTAGTTAAATTATAGTGCCTTATTTAATCTTTTTAAACTATTATCACTGCATTGACACCTGGAGTCATATAGCCTTATTAGAAAGCCAAGATTGAAAGTATAGTTGACCCTTGAACAGTATAGGTTTGAACTATGCAGGTCCACTTATTCACATATTTTTTACAGTACAATACTGTAAATGTATTTTCAATTCCTTAGGATTTTCTTAATAATGTTGTTACTCTAGCTTACTTTGTTTTAAGACTATGGTATATAATACAGGTAACATGAAATATGTGTTAAACAACTTTGTATTTTGGTAAGCCTTCCAGGTAACTGTAGTCTATTAGTAGGAAAGGTTTTGGAGAGTAAAAAGTTACATGAGGATTTTTGAATATGTGGGATATCAGTGCCCCTAACCATTTCAATGGATCAGTAACCAAGTTCCATTTAATCTCTTTTCACTCAATCAAAATTTTCATAAATATTTCTTGAACACCTGCTGTTTTCCAAGCCTTGCTCAAGTTGCTGGTGACAGAAGAGTCAATAAAATTGATGATATATCTACTCTCATGAGACTCACTATTTAAAGGAGACAGACAAAATACTTTAGGAAGCAGAACAAAAAATAAATGTTTTGTCCATTAGGGATAAATCCTCTGAAAAAAAATAGACAAAGCTGAAGACATAGAATGTAGAGGATTATTATTTTATAAGGAATTATTATTTTATTATTTATTATTTTATTATTATTTATTATTTTATTAGTAATAATCACTCTGATGAAGTAAAATTTGAGTAAAGAATGAAGGTTACGTAAAAGGAAATCATGTCCATATTTGGGTGTTATGGGTTGAAGTTTGTCCCCAAAAACTTATGTTGAAATTCTAACTCTCTGATAACTGAATTTGATTTTATTTGGAAACAAAATCTTTGGAGATGTGATCAAATGAAGATGAGGTCTTTAGGATGAGCCCTGGTGCAATATGGCCAGTGTTCTTAGAACAGAAGACAGGGGCGCCTGGGTGGCTCAGTGGATTGAGCCTCTGCCTTCGGCTCAGGTCATGATCTCAGGGTCCTGGGATCGAGCCCCACAACAGGCTCTCTGCTCAGCGGGGAGCCTGCTTCCCTCTCTCTCTCTGCCTGCCTCTCTGCCTGCTTGTGATCTCTGTCTGTCAAATAAATAAAATCTTTAAAAAAAAAAAAAAACAACAGAAGACAGTGGCACAACAGCAAGAATGCCATGTGACAGTAGAGGCAGAGACTGACGTGCTGCATCTCACACCAGGGAACCCCAACAGTTGCTGACAAACTGCTAGAATCTAGAAAAGACAAGGAAGTGGGCTCCCCTAGAGTTTCTGAGAGAGCCAATACCATGATTTTGGACTCCTAGATTCCTGACGGTGAGACAATAAATTGTTGTGTTAAACCACCCAGTGTGTGGTACTTTGTTATGGCTACCCTAGGAAGGAAACTAACATGATGAGAGAAGATAATTACAGGTTATAGAAACAGCAAGTGCAAGAAGCAACTTATAAATATTCCAGCAGAAAGAAAAGTACAGCTAAGGTGGCAGAAAGAAAAGTACAGCTAAGGTGGCAAAAGTACAGCTCATGAATTAAAACCACTAATTCAGTCAATTTCATTAATAATCAAAAAGTTACTTTGTAATTAAAATTAATCAAGATTAGGGGCGCCTGGGTGGCTCAGTGGATTGAGCCTCTGCCTTCGGCTCAGGTCATGGTCTCAGGGTCCTGGGATAGAGCCCCGTATCTGGCTCTGCTCAGCGGGGAGCCTGCTTCCCCATCTCTCTGCCTGCCTCTCTGCCTACTTGTGATCTCTCTCTCTCTGTCAAATAAATAAATAAAATATTTTAAAAAATAATCAGGATTAGGAAAATATAACACAGGACTAAAAAATAAAGCCTAAACTTGTCTATAAATTTGAGTGTTTTCATTATTAAGTGTGATAATGAAAGAACACTAGAAAATTCAAGAAAACTATAAAGAAGGAAAATATTGAATCTGCAAATAAAAGACAATATGTTGCAGTAGAATTAAATCAACAAACAAAAATAATAGATAGGACAAAATATTTTATTAAAGAAAATTACAAAATTAAAAAAAAATCACATACTATCTACTTACTGATAGTCCATTTTCCTTTGTGTCCTAGGCATATAACAAATCTAAATTGGTCCAAAGATGAATAAGCAAGTGACCTAAACAAGGCAAAAGAAAAACAATCATTAAGATTTTTCATGTAGGGATGCTTGGGTGGCTCAGTCGGTTAAGCATCTGCCTTCAGCTCAGGTCATGATCCCAGGGTCCTGGGATGGAGTCCCACATCGGGCTCCTTGCTCAGTGGGGAGTCTGCTTTTATCTTTGCCTCTGCTGCACCCCCCCCCCGACCCTGCTTGTAGTCTCAAGCTATCTTTCTCTCTCTCTGGCAAATAAATAAAATCTTATTATTATTATTTTTTAATCTAAACCACAGGATGGTTTTTATGTGCCTAAGTAAGGGAATTTTATTGCATATGCCATTAGGAGCAGTGACTCTGATGGGTTATTAGGAATCATAAGGGCATATTAATATTGAAAATTTATAGGCTATAAAGCACTTTATATCTATCTTTCTATGTGCCCCTTAGGATAGAGCTCCACTCACAGCTTAAAATTGTTTTTTCAACTTTTTTGCAATTTTTTACTCAGTAAGTAGTAATTTTGCCAGTGCCTTATTACTGTTTTTGTAATGGACACATAAAGTATGAAAAACATAAAAATTTAGGGAAATAATCAATGGGAATGATTTTATTCAAAATAAATTACAGCAGCCATTAAAGGAATTAATTTTGTCTGTCTCTATCCAGATTTTGGGAAGACTGTCCTGTGAACACATTCTGTTAGATTTCACAGACCACACACACACACACACACACACACACACAAAATAATTGATTTGATGCTTTTTTTTTTCTTTTAAGAGGTATTCTTTTTCTTTGCTTTTCTTTTTGTTTTTCTTTCCTACATGTTTATGCAGAAACCAAAAGCCTTTTTCTCTTTGATTATATCTAACTGCCTCTCTGTAATGATAATAAATAGAACCCTCAAAGAATAGCCTGCTCTCAAGAAAAAGGGTGATGAATTAAGTGGTGTGATAAAATTCAGAATATAGTTACTCATATAGCAGGGCTTGGCCAGGAAAGGACATGAAAGATCTCTAGGGGTGATAAAAATTTTCAGTGTCTTGATTTGGAGGCCATTTACACAGAATGTGCCTATGTTCCTGTATACTCAAGGTTTATGTACTTTTTATAAAATATACCTCAATAAAAATAGTTTTAAAATAAATATAGAAATAATTTTATTTAATTATTAATTATTCTGTGTGTGTGTTTTCAAAATTGAATCACTACTATGCTGAATCAAGCAGAAGCAGCCTCACAAAATAAGTCATGATTAGTAGAATAGCAACTTTGTGTGAAGGAAAAGGCATTCGTTGCCCTTTATTCAGCAACCCTAAATCAGAAGTACAAAACTTGTAGAGCAAAACATGGGTTGTTTTCTCCTCCTGTTACCTGCTAGGGCAAGACACAAACTGCTCAATGCACACAGCTGCCCTGATCAATAGTCTAAAGATTGGGAGGAGAGGAAGACAACATAAAATCTAACTTTAAGAATTTACCCAACAAGATAGCAAACTAATACATGCTACCCCCAGTATGCAGAGCCCTTCTCTTTTAAATACATCAGGATTATAAAATATTTTCATATTAAATTTGTTATAAATTACTATTCTTTTTTTTTTTTTAAGATTTTATTTATTTATTTGAGAGAGAGAGCAAGCAAGAGAGAGAATGGCAGGGTGGGGGGAGGGAGAAGGAGAAACACACTTCCCTACTAAGTGGGGAGCCCAAGAAGGGTTCAATCCAGGACCCTGGGTTCATGACCTAAACTGAAGGCAGACACTTAACCAACTGAGCCACCCAGGCGCACCATAAATTATTATTCTTATGGTGAAAGGAATTCTGAGGCTGTTTGGATATTCAAAAGAGGGAAATACTGATTGTATTCAAGGTAAGTGAAGATGTCTCCATGTGCCTCATTGTTGCTTCCATATACCACAGCTAGGCTTTTTACCATTTTTATCTCTGTATTCAAACCTAGTACGTGTGTCCTGGACAGTTGTCTGTGTTTTCATTTAAAATACATTTGAATAGGGCATATTTTCACATGACTAACAAAATAATCTATGAATGTAAATGCCCCCTTCCCTGATGATATTTTTTTGTACTTTTGCAGTGTTAATGTTTGTGGAAGCATAGAAATAAATCCTTACCTTCCTTTGTTTAAAACTTTTTATTTAAACTCCTGTTAGTTGACATACAGTATAATAATAGTTTCAGGTATACAATTTAGTCATTGAACATTTCCACACAACACCCAATGGTCATCACAAGTGCTGTCCTTAATCCCCATCACTTCTTTTTAATAAAGGAAGTAGGACATTTGATACTCTGTTTCCCACATGATTGTTTGGTTAACAATTTATCTAGGAGAAAATTCAGTTATCTTCCATAGTGTGCCCTCCTTCTTTTTCTTCCGCGGTGCATATTATTATTACATTTGTGGATATACCATGATTTATTTAACCAGTTATCTATGACTGTATATTTGAGTTGCTGAGAATAGTTTGCTGTTTCAAACAAAGCTAAATGAATAAACTATTAAATATACCATTTCACATGTGTAATAATCTCCAAAAGATAAATCTGCAGACATAAAATTTCTGGAAGAAGCTGTATATACACTTGTAATTTTGATATACACTGCCAGTTTCCCCTCAGGAAAGTCTGTGCCAATGTACACTCTCAGCAGTAATATATGAGATATACTGTTTCCTTAGTCTCACAAAAAGAAGGTGTTACCAGCATTGGATTTTGTCAGGTGGATAGAGTGACAGAGTATGACAGCGTAGTTTGCTTTATTTATTTATTGAGGTAAAATTTACACATAGTAAAAAGCATAAATCTTAAATGTACAACTTAATAGAGTTTTTAGATATGTATGAATTTTCACATATGTTCACCATATGAACACCACCCTTGTCAAGATATAAAACAGTCCCAGCATCCTGGAAGGCTCCTTGGTGCTGCTCTCTAGTAGTACAACTTTAAGGACAACCAGTATTCAGTCTTCTACCATCAAATATTAGTTTTTCTCATTTGGCACTTAATATAAGTGGACTATAATACCATTAGTGTTGTGGTATATCTGGCTTTTTCCCTCAATATTATGTCTGTGATATTTACTCATGGTATTGTGTACACAAACTTTTCATTCACTTTCAATGTTATAGTATCCCATTGCATGAATATGTCACAATTCATCTGTTTAATGAATTAGTAATTCTTGAAGCAGTTCCATTCTTTGCTATTAAAAAATAATCTCCTAGATGTGCTTTATGTGCAGCCCACAATATTTGATATATTGACATTCATAATCGTTACATTGAAAACATTTGTTTACTCATATTTGATTTCTTCTTACCCATAGGTTATACAGATTTATGTAGCTCAATTTCTAAACATTTGGAGATTTTCCAGTTAGCCTTGTAATGCTGCATTCTAGTTTGACTGCACATATTAAGAGAATATACACACAAGTAATTTAAAGTTTTAGTATTGATTGCTACAGGTTTTATATTTGAAAATGTTAATTTCAACATGCATTTGAAAAGATATTTTGCAGATGTTGGATATGATGTTTCACATATCTTAAATAAATCAACACTTAACCATGTTATTTAAATTTCTATGTTTTTAATGATTTGTTTGCTTGTTTATCAGTTTTTAAGAGAGGTCTGTTAAAGTACTTATTGTGGAATTTTCTTCTTCATCATTATTCTGTCAAATCTTTGTTTTGGGAAAAATACTCTCATTAAGTGTATAAAATTTAGGATTAGTACATCTTCTTCTATAAGTAATATTTTGAATCATAATGTATCTCTTTACCACCTGTATTTCTTTGGTTTTAAATTTTAACTAATATTTAGATGGCCATCTTTGCTTCCTTTTAGTTAACATTTGCATAATACTTTTTCTGTATATTTATTTTCAATTTTTCTGTACCCTAATGTATGTGGGTGTATTTTATAAATAGTATGAATGTTTATAACTCAGAATAAATGTGGTGTACTTTCTCTTTAATCTAGCCTGAAAATTTATGCACTTTATGAAGTTTAGAAAATTTGCATTTACTATATTTGCTGGTAGTTTCATATTTAAATTTATTATCTTGCTGTTTGTTTTCTATTTTTCCAATGTGACCTTTGTTATTTTATTCTTCCTTATTTTCCTCATGGTAACAATACTTACTTTTCTTATTATATTTTAATTCTGTTTTTTCTGTGCATATTGAATATAACTATTTTAATGTGTACCCTGGAATATTTTATTTATTTGATTATAAATGAGCTTAACAATATTTTCATAGGTTTAAGATATTTACCCTTTTTTGTGTATGTGAGCTGTCTGTTCATATCCTTCAGCCATTTTTGTGTTAACTTGTAGATTTTTTTTTTTAATTTTGTAAAAGATCTTTATCAGGGGTTAAAACCTTTTGCCATGATATAAGTCTTCAGAGAAAGACTTCTTTCCTTGCAGTTTTGCAACTGAATTTTTAAATTTAATTTTGTAAATAGAGTAGTATAAATTTACATTTAGTTGTGAGAAATAATATAGAAAACTCTCATATCATTTATCCTTTAGCCTGTTTCCCTAATGGTAACATCTTGCAAAACTAAATGCAGTATCACAACCAGAATATTTGAAACAGTCCCTGTACTTTATTTAGATTTCCCTAATTTAACATATACTCTTGTGTGTGTGTGTGTGTGTGTGTGTGTGTGTGTGTGTCTTTAGTTTTATTCAACTTTATCACATTTCTAGATTCAGGTATCTACTACCACAGTCAAGATACTGAAAAATTCTATCATTGCAAAGTTCCTCCTGTAATGCTTTTAAACTACACAAAATAACCTCACCTCCATCATCTGTCTCTAATCTCTTGGCTTTTTTTTTTTTTTAACTCATCACAATTATCTTGCGATTATTCTAAGTTTTTGAAATTATCAAATGTATTTTCTTCCTTCCTTCCTTTCTTTCTTTAGGGCTAAATAGTATTTTGTAGTACATAACGGATTTCCCATAGTTTATTTAGCCCTTCAACCACTAAAAGACAATTGGGTTGTTTCCAGTTTTTGCCACCTCAAATAAAACTGCTATGGACATTCATGGACAGGTTTTGTGTAAAAAATTTGTTTATATCTCTGGGATAAATATTCAAGTGTGCAATCATTGAGTCATGTGATAACTGCATCTTTATTTTTATAGGAAATTTCCAAATTGTTTTCTGTAGTAGAAATACATTTTTTATTCTCACCAGCAGTATATGAGTGATCTGTTTTCTCCTCCTCCTTAATTGCATTTAGTGCTGTCATTATTTAGTACTGTCACTGAAGGGAATCAGGGCAAAAGGTACTTACGTGGTAATTAGGAAATTTTTGCAGTCTATAAGACGAAAAGCAAACCATCATATAATGATTAGTCTAGTTGATAAAGTCTTTCATAGGTATATGTTAACAATTTTGGAACAGCTATATGTATTTTTTTTTATTAAACAACTAAAAATAAGTGAATAGTGCATTGATCAGCCAGGATTCTCACTGTTGACGTTGGATGGGTTAGAGTTAAGCAAGGAAAGTAGGCTAAGATGATCTGTTTGGTAATGGATTAAGGTAGATGACATCAGCATGAACTCATGTATAGCTTCATATGGAAACAAATGACTATATATAAAAATATTTATAAATTGTATACATATGCAGTATGTATACATACTACATATAGTATACTCATATATTTTCTTATCCTTCAGCTGAAAAAGATAGAGAAGCAATGCTGTCCCAAGAGCAACAAGCACAACTAACAGTAAAAAGCTGGTTTCTAATACCATTGCCCAGTAAAGAATATCAAATGGCTTATTCTCTTTAGAGAAATGGCTTGTGGGATATATATAGGATGAGCCTGGCACATCTTGTGCCAGAAAGAAAGGCAGTACTCAAGATTTAAAGGACGAGTGTGTGTCAAAGAGACATAGAAGCCAATGAATGAGATTCCAGTGGCCAAAGCTAGAAATAATTTAAGCAACAAAGTATAGTACAACCTCACCAGATTATCAAAAATTAACAACAATGACACTAAAGCTCCATTTTTGTGTGTGCAGAGAAAGGCACCCTTGAAAAAGTATTGGAATAGAACAATAGTAACACATTTCAGCACAAGAGAAAACGGCATTTTGGGGGTATAATATCCTTCCAAATTCCACCTGATAAAATTGACTTGATGGCTTTTTACAGTGCACCACTAATATAACTACCACACTGCTCATAAATATACAATGCCAGCAAAATCATACCAGAGAAAAATACTTATTACAACTTCTTACTTCATCTACCCTAACCTATAGGAGCAGGGGTTGTATTAGTGTTATGTCAGTAAGGCTTTTGAAGTATCTTTAAAACTGGAAAAATCCACATTTAGTAAATAAATCTAGAGAGTCTTGAAATAATATATTTTATATACTAGGTAACTTTATATATTTTAGAGGAAGCTAATTCTTTTTTTTTTTTTAAATTAGGTAGGCTCCACACCCAACATGTGGCTTGAAATCCTGAGATCAAGGGTCACATGCTCTACCACCTGAGCCAGCTAGGTACCCCTAGAGGAAGCTTATTCTTGAAAGAAAGAAATTATTAAGCATAGGCAGAAGAAACTTAGGTTTAAAAGACCATGAGAATCCCGATAGCAGTTTCAAGGAAAAGTAAATTGGAGAAAGCACTTCAATTTACTTTAAAGACCATATAGAAATTGCCTTAATTCCAATACAGACATTATGAGGTCCTTCCAGAGAAATTGAAAGCCTAATAGAAAACATCCACTCAAAGTCAAATAGCTCTTTATCATCTGCTAGTAGCTTAAGAAAGACAATGTGTTTTAATCAATCAAATACTTCGTACCTGTAAATCCATACAAGTACATCAAACCAATACAATCAAAATTCAGACCGCTCTAGAAAATTCTATCAATAGGCTCTACAGACTGGGTTCTCAGTCTTTAACTCACAGGCAAACCAAGGAGTCCTAGGATTAAAAAAGAAAAAAATCCTCCTTAAAAGTTACTAGACAACTAATCATGTGTACCCTAACTTTTTTTTACTTCTATTTCCATTTTTTTCTTTTATAATAAAGCATAGCATTCATGAATATACAAACAAGCAGAATAATCCCTCTTCAAACATGTAGTTTGAACTAGTCTGAGTAAATTGAGCAGGGTAATTTTCATGTAATGCACATACAACAATAAATGGATAACTTCCTTTTAGTTGATAATCACTCTTTGTGGAAAAAACATGCAAACCAAAGTGAATGTCAAAGATAGAAGTCTAACAAACAACAAAAATTCCAAAAAAATAGTTCATCCATGAAGTAGTTTAGTTTAGGCAAAATATGTCTTGCAGAATGCTTAAAATGTTTCACTCTTGTTGTGATAATATGATGCTAAGGAACTGCATTGGCTTCTTTGACTCAGGTGTCCCCCAAGCCTACTTCCATTATTAGACTGATAGCTGTCTCTCCTACAGTAATATGGCAATAATGCTTTTGCTTACAGACCACCTACCCATGAGAACTGATATCTTTGTCCTATTACATGTTGAGATACAAAAAAGGGAAAAAGAAAACAGATCATGTTAAAGAGGCAAGAAGAGATACGTTAGACTATTTTAATTAACACATTTAGTGAAGAATCCTCAGGAAATTTGGTAGAGGATCATGTAGATATCTGTGATAGCATTTCTACCAGAAATCAGCTAGTGCAAAGGCTTTGACCATGGGTATTGTTTTGAAAAGTATTAAGTAGGTCAGTGAATATGAAATGAATGAACAAGGGGGAAAGTGGTAGAAGATGACCCTATGTCATATAACTAGTAATTTGGATTTTACTCTGACTTCAAAAGGAAGACATTGGAGCTTTTTGAACAGAAGAATAAATAAATATCATGTGTTTAAAAAAGAAGCTATTTTGGATGCATTGTGAGAAAAGTTTCTACTCTCTGTCTCTGCCCCACATCTGTATGTGTGTGTGTGTGCATATAGATAAATTAACCCATATATATGTATTATATATAAACTAATATATAATATTTTATGTACATATATATAACATATATATAACATTATATAACACATATATATTATATATGTGTATATATATACATATATATATAACATATATATAAAACACATATATAATTTTTAAAATATATAATACTTGGCATTCTGTGTTTTTAAGATAAATATTCTGAATGTATGGCAATCCAAGTGTTTAGAATGAACACTAATTACATCAACTAAATGCATTAAATAAATAAATGAAAGAATGAATGAACAAATGAGTGAATGAATGAACAAACAGATTAACTAGTGAATGATTTGGATAGTATGTTCATGTAATATAAGTATTTTATGGTACAGATGAGCACAAGATACATTATGTTTTGGTTTAGTCAAGTATTGCTAGGCAATTAGTTTGAAAGAATAATTTGCCTAATTTACATATATTTGCACTTGGAGTTTCGGAGAGTCTAAGTATTAGCACAAAAAACAATTAGCATGCTGAATTTGTTTTCAGAGTCAATATTTACTGCAGAACACAAATTAAGTCGCATTTTAAACCAAGAATTTCTATCATGTGCTTAATAAGAAATTCGTATTTAGACTCATAAATTCTTAATTTATGAGTTCTTACTTTAATATATCTGGATGAACTGATACACTACATTTGAAAACTTTCCTATGTCCTGTATCTGATTTGTCCTTGGTCTTCAACCACTTCTATATATGAGCAAGTAAATTGTACTACTTATTTTTTGTGAGCTCTCCATTTGGTAATATATGATACAATAACTCAACCTTCTAATTTTGTTCCTTCTATAAGGAAAAAAAAAGATTAAATTACGTACCTACAATTACAAATACAGACATTTTCAATACACAGTTCTCTTAAATCTATCACCAAATACATAAACAACCACCCTTTTTTAATCAACTACTTGATTATAAATACTTATTATGTCACTTTACATTTAAATACATTGCTTTGCTTATATATCTGTCATTACCCAGTATACTGTAAACCCATACAATAAATGCTGATATTTTTTCTTGCCTTTATATCTTGTATATCTGCAAATTGCAGTAAATAAGTAGTGAAGTAAATTTTAATACTTTTATTGTTATGTCATTCAAATTCCATAATGTTCACTTTTTTCAAGTTTATATAACACAGTGAATTTCAGTATATTTATACAGTTCTGAAAGTACCATCACGATCTAATTTTAGAAAATTTCCATAATTTTAAAAAGAAAACTTGTGACAATTTATAGTCACTACCCATCTCCACCCCCCAGGAATATAAAAACATTATTTTCTCTTACTATAGAACTGACTTTTTTGGATATTTCATATGAATGAAATTTTTCAATATATACTTTCTGTGCATTGTGCTTCTTTTGCTAAACAACATAATTTTGAGATTCATGAATGTTCTCATATATATCAGTTCTTCATTCCTTCCTATTGCCAAATAATATCCCACTGTATGGATGTACCACATTTTGTTCATCACCTATTGATGAGCCTCTAGGTTGTTTCCACTTTGGTCGATTATGAATAATGCTGCTGTGAACATTATTGCATAAATTTTTGTGTGGACATATGTATAATTTTTCCTGGATAGATATGTAGTAGTATACTCTTTTGGTCATATGGTAATCTATTTTTAGCCAAATAAGAACTTGTCTAGTATTTTTTAAAAATAACTGCACGAACAATGTATAAGGGTTCCCATTTTATGCATCATTACTAATACCTGTTATTGTTGGTCTGTTCATTATAAAAACCCTCGACAAAGTGGAATAGAAGGAATCTTTTTCAAACTTACGATGAACATCTGTGAAGAATCTGCCAGTGCCATCATACCTAAAGATGAAAGACTGAATTGTTTTCCCCTAATCTCAAAAACATGACAAGGATATACTCTCATTATTTCTATTAATCTTTTTACTAGAGATTCTATATAGTAGTGCAATAAGTTAAAAAAAAAAAGGGATTAAGGCATTCAAATTGTAAAGGAAGAAGTGAAAGATTTTGTAGTCAGATGACATTATCATTTTTGCAGAATGTCCTATGGAACATTCAAAAAGTTAAAGCAACCAAATAGTGAGTTCAGCAAGTTTATAGCAAGTTTATATATTCAACATACAAAAATAAATTTAATTTTTACAAACTTTCATTGAAGAGTCAGATTTTATAATTTAGAAAATCACCAGATAGCATCAAAATTATGAAGGAGAAATCTGTTGAAAGATATGGAAGAATTCTATTCTGAACATTATAAAACATTGATGAGAAACATTAAAATACACAAATTAGATACACTGTGATCATGATCAAAGATTCTATGTTGTTAATATATCAGTTCTCCTCAAATTAATCTATAGCTTTAAAGCCATCTAATAAAAATTCCACTGCTTTTTTCCTCCTTTTTTTTTTTTGGTAGAAGCTAACAAATTTTAAAATGTATATAAAATTTATGAAATAGAAGACAGCCACAACAAATATGAAAAAGAAGATCCATGTTAGAAAACTGACTATGATATTCAGACCAATTTTAAAGCTCCAGTAATCAAGATGATGAGATATTGGCATATAGACAGAATAATAGGTCAATGAAATTGCAAAAAGAGAACCTCAAATAGAGGCATACATATATGCTAAACTGATTTTTGAGAAAGTACAAAAACAATGCAGTGGAGGAAGAGTAGTCTTTTGTACAAATACGAGTAGAAAGATTGGGTCTCTACCTGCAAACAAACAAACAAAAAACCCTACATATATACCTCTATCCATTCATTACAACATATACAAATATTTCCTCAAATGTAGCAAAGATCTCACTATAAAGTTGTAAGCTATAAAACTTCTAGAAGAAAGCATAGGACATAATTTTTGTGACATTGAGTTAAACAAATTTCTTAGGTAGGAAACAAAAAAGTACAATTCATGTGAAGATAATTGATAAATTAGACTTCATCAAATTAAAAACTGCTGTCTTTTTTTTTAAGATTTTATTTATTTATTTATTTCACAGAGAGAGAGCACAAGCAGAGTGAGCAGCAGCAGGCAGAGGGAGGGGGAGAAGCAGGCCCCCCATGGAGCAGGGAGCCCAATGCTAGGCTAGATCCCAGGACGTCAGGATCATGATCTGAGCCTGAGCCCAAGGCAAATGCTTAACCAAGTGAGCCAGATATACGCCCAAAACTGCTTCTCTTTGAAAGACATTTTTAAGACACTGTACAGACAGGCTGCTGTCTGGGAGAAAATATTTTTAAATAACTTACCTGATACAGTATTCTTACTCAGGATTTATAAAGAACTCTCAAAACTCAGTAGAAAGAAATGTGAAAACCAGATTAAAAATATCCATAAAAATTGAACAGAAAACAATGAATGACTGTTTTTGAACAGTAAGTATAAATGACAAATAAGCACAAGGAATGTTAGGTCACAAATAGCACTGGAATTTTTTTTTGACAATCTGAGAGACAAAAAGGAAATTATTTAAAATTGAATTTACATGACTGTGTTTTAAAAGTAATTTTGGTAAACTTTAATATTAACATTATTCTTCAGCATTTTGTACTATTTCTGTGTATTACTTCCTCTGTATAAATTTTGATAGTTTATATTTTCAGAAATTCCATGGCTTACACTGTTTTGCAAGTTTATGAGCCCAGTGTTACATGAATTCTCTTTAGTTTAAAAAAATCACATCTGGGATGCCTTGATGGCTCAGTCATTAAGCATCTGCCTGTGGTTCAGGTCATGATCCCTGGGTCCTGGGATCTAGCCCCGCATCTGGCTCCCTGCTCAACGGGAAGCCTGCTTCTTCCTCTCCCACTCCCCCTGCTTGTGTTCCCTCTCTCGCTTTGTGTCTCTCTCTGGCAAATAAACAAATAAAATCTTGAAAAAAAAAATCACACCTAATAGCCCTTATGCAAGTATTTTTATTTTCTGAACTTTCTCTACAATCTATCTGAATATTTTGTTAGTATTTTAAGAATTTTTATTTTTGTTTTTTAAAGTTTATTTATTTTGTAATCTGTACACCCATCATGGGACTCAAACTCATGACTCTGAGATCAAGGGTTGTGTGCTCTTCTGGCTGCACCTCTTAATAATTTTTTAGAAATAGTATCTTAAGATATACTTCAGGAGTGACTGAGTGGCTCAGTCAGTTGAGCATCTGATTCTACATAATCCTTGAGGTTCTGAAATTGAACCCCACATTGAGCTCTGCACTCAGCACAGAGTCAGCTTCAGATTCTCTCTCTCTCTCTCCCTCCTTTTCTGCCCCTCCCCCCACTCACACTCCCCTCTCTTTCCATTAAAAAAAAAAAATACATCTTTTTAAAAAAGATAGACTTCAAAGTTATTTATTTTTTGGTAAACTTGATATTTGATCTATATTGCAATATTTTCTTATCTATAAGTTAACAAATATAGAACTTTCATTTTCTTTCAGTAAAACATTACCAGCATGATACCTTCCCATAACCAAAGGTAACACCAATGGTAATTATTTAGGGATGTCTAAAGATCTCAAAAGTTCTATTTTTATTTTAAGTCAGGGACTGTATTTCTTTTTTTAGTAAACAGGTTTTCAGGTGTTCAACCAATGAAAAAAATTAGGTTGAAATTTTCACATTCATCAATATATTGCCATACTCATCAAAGATCTTATGTTAACATATTCCATTTTTTAATTTAATATTCAGGATGAACAAAAATAGTTCCTTTCAGATGAGTCATAACAATTTTGGAAAGGAATCACCAGCAATCAGAGCCTTAGGAACTACTCTTGGATAGTGTGCTATTTCAGAGTTAATGAAACACACTTCATGAGGCAGACCAAAATATACCAATTATAGTACTTGGAAAATGCATTTTGTGAATTGCAATCATAATATCATTATTTTCTACTTTACTTTTTTTCATTGGCATGAAAACTAAAAGAATATCCTCATTAACAGGTATTGCCATATATTATACTCATTGAAAGCTTATAATATTTATGATTTCTGAAACTTACCTTGAATGATATTTCTGTTTCATCTTTGCATTAACAACTCAATTTATTGGTCATGAGGAGAAAAAAGTTTCTTGGAATGCTTATAATTATTTTTTCTTAACATCAGCATGTGCTATAATTTTAATTTCTACTTAAAATATACTAATAGAGAGAGAGGAAATAATACACATTCTTTTCTCAAGCAGAAAAGAATGGTAATCACAACAGTATCTAATGTTTTGTAGATGTTAGACTAACATCTTTTGTCTGTATTTCATTAAGAAACTGGGTTTTTTTTTTGACAATCCAATTTCTGTAAATTATCCCATCCCAAATCAAGTAATAAAAAATAAATCAAGCTACTATATAGATCTTAAGCTAATATTGGATAGTTTGATAAAATATTGTATCAAAGAGAGTTTGGTGTATTATTATACTCCTTTTGCTTAATTAGAGAGTTTGGTGTATTATTATACTCCTTTTGCTTAATTGGTCTGCCCAATAGAGCAATTAAGCAAAAAGGAGTAAAATAATAACTTCTGAAGTCATAGTAGTCATTATTGTCAATATGTAATTACATGAATAAAGCTCAAACTTCCAACTCTTTTATGAAAATGTGAAATTGCATTTCTTTATCATATGCCATCTATTGTAAACTATGTCTCAAGATTGTGTGCTATGCATCAAAATTACCCCATATTCAGCATCAGGTTTAACACTTAGGTTAAATGCAGCATGATATGAATATGCTCTTGTGTTTTTGAGGTAGAAATTGACTATGCTGACCTTATCCTATTTTAAAATCAACACATATATTGCAGCCTACACCATCATCAACTAACATTTAAAGGCTTTAAATAACGTGTTTTTGAAGAATGAATTCTAGTACAAGAGCCTGACTAATTGAATCTGAATCGACTGGTTTTATTGGTTGGGGAAAAAAATAGAGTTTATTATGACAACTCAATTCAAAATTGTCTAGTTAAGTGTAATGTGAGAATCTCTATTATAGAATTTGTCTTCAGGGATTATTCTATAGGCTAAGACTTGATAGATGTTTTTGATGAATTTGTTAATTTACTATTCTTCAATTTAATAAAATGATATATTAATGGATATTAGCAATTTTAGTTTAAAACCCAAACTTTATATAAATGAATAAAGGAATAATTTCCACTCATCTTTTCTGTACCTTTTTCTAATTTCTCTCCATCAAAACTAAGCAATATCTCAAGACTGAATTGCCAAGCAGTGTTGTGATAAAAGAATGAAAGCCTTGGGATTGAGAGTAAAATAATTCAGTTCCTTTAAAAGCAGGCAATACTTCGGAGCCATCAAATATAAAAAAAAAATGCAATGATCTATCATATAAAATTAGCCTAATTCCATGACCATGAACATTATTTTCTCACTTCTCTGAATAGGTCATTATTTTGAATTTAATAATTTTAAAATTCCCAAGAATACCATAGAAATTGATTTTCCCCCCTTACAATCCTTTTTGAAAGAAAACGATTCATGTATAATGAGACTTGTACTCCTGATTCAATTTAACTTTAAGAGGAATTCATTATTCAGTGTATTTAGTAGGTTCTATTTAATATAGCAATTCTTCAATTATAAAAGGAAACTTAAGCAAGTCTTGTCTTCTCAACTCTCTAAAGTCTTTGGAAATTTTTACTTGCTAACTGTGTGATTTTTTTCCTTATAGAACAGCCCCTATTATTTCTGTTCACCAGTAACTGGATTTTAGTGGCTGCTTTGATTCTAAAATGTCATGAAAATAATACTTAGTTATGTTAACTGAAAAACAAAGCCACATTTAGTACAAAATGAACTACATAAAATCATAATTGGTCTTGCATTTATTGCTATAGTCAGGCTATAGCAGAAGAGCATGATGGAGTTATTCTGTAAAACATATCTTTTTATTTCAAACTCCATTTAGTCATGCATCTAATACTTGAGGCTTCTTAAAAGTTGTAATTTATTTTACTATATGTGATTTTATTAGTACAATCATTTTAAAAAACAAAAGTAATGCTAACCTATTTTCCATAATATTAAGTTACCCACATTGTAATATAACCATAATATTAATTTACCGACATTTTTACTTATTCCACTACATTCTGTCAGAATTCTATAGGAAAAAAAAAAGTACGACGTTAATTTCTATGTATATTTTTCAATGCAACTTTCAAATATTTAAAACAATATGATGGCAAGTAGCAGAAACTTTTTTTTTCTTCACTTAATGCTTTTAGAATTCTTTAAATTTAACTTAATGTATTTATTCAGATGAATACGGAGCTGAATCAACAGCACCATTTCTCTTTACTATCCTAGAGGGCATCTGCTTAAAACCTAATGCTTCATTGTTGAATGAACGGCTATTTGGGCACAATTTTAATCACATTCTCTTAGTATCTGGTGTTAATCTTATATTTATCTATCCATCATCATCTACCTGTCATTTCTCTTTCTAGCCATTTTTTTTTTTTTTTTGGAGTGTAAACAAGATTAGATCACAATAAATGGTTAATGATGTATATGGGTTATGTTCAATAAAACATTCCACTTAATAAACCATTTTATCCATTCAATTACTAATTTCTAAAATGCCCCAAATAAACTGAAAGAAAAAAGAAAACTGCTAAAAATGGAAATTATTGGAAAACCCTCATATAAAAATTTTTTTTTATTAACTTATAATGTATTATTAGACCCAGGGGTACAGGTTTGTGAATTGCCAGGTTTACACACTTCACAGCACTCACTATAGCACATACCCTCCCCAATGTCCACAACCCAACCACCCTCTCCCTACCCCCCTACCCCCGGCCAATCTCAGTTTGTTTTGTGAGATTAAGAGTCTCTTATAGTTTGTCTTCCTCCCAATCCCATCTTGTTTCATTTACTCCTTTCCTAACACGCAAACCCCCCACGTTGCCCCTCAACTTTCTCATATCAGTGAGATCATATGATAACTGTCTTTCTCTTATTAACTTATTTCACTCAGCATAATACCCTCTAGTTCCATCCACATCATCGCAAATGACAGGATTCCATTTATTTTGATGGCTGCATAGTATTTCCATTGTATATATATACCACCATTTCTTTATCCATTCATCTGTTGATGAACATCTAAGTTCTTTCCATAGTTTGGCTATTGTGGACACTGCTGCTATAAATATTTGGGTGCATGTGCCCCTTCGGATCACTACATCTGTATCTTTAGGGTAAATACCCAGTAGTGCAATTGCTGGGTCATAGGGTAGCTCTGTTTCCAACTTTTTGAGGAACCTCCATGCTGTTTTCCAGAGTGGTTGCACCAGCTTGCATTCCCACCAACAGTGTAGCAAGGTTCCCCTTTCTCTGCAACCTCGCCAGCATCTGTCATTTCCTGTCTTACTAATTTTAGCTATTCTGGCTGGTGTGAGGTGGTATCTCATTGTTTTGATTTGTATTTCCCTGATGCCGAGTGATGTGGAGCACTTTTTCATGTGTCTGTTGGCCATCTGGATGTCTTCTTTGCAGAAATGTCTGTTCATGTCCTCTGCCCACTTCTTGATTGGATTATTTGTTCTTTGGGTGTTGAGTTTGGTAAGTTCTTTATAGATTTTGGATACTAGCCCTTTATCTGATGTGTTGGTTGCAAATGTCTTCTCCCATTCTGTCAGTTGTCTTTTGGTTTTGTTAACTGTTTCCTTTGCTGTGCAAAAGCTTTTGATCTCGATGAAGTCCCAATAGTTCACTTTTGCCCTTGCTTCCCTTGCCTTTGGTGATGTTCCTAGGAAGAAGTTGCTGTGGCTGATGTCAAAGAGGTTGCCGCCTGTGTTCTCTTCAAGGATTTGGATGGATTCCTTTCTCACATTGAGGTCCTTCATCCATTTTGAGTCTATTTTCATGTGTGGTATAAGGAAATGGTCCAGTTTCATTTTTCTGCATGTGGCTGTCCAATTTTCCCAACACCGTTTGTTGAAGAGACTTTTTCCATAGGACATTCTTTCCTGCTTTGTCGAAGATTAGCTGACCATAGAGTTGAGGGTCTATTTCTGGGCTCTCTATTCTGTTCCATTGATCTATGTGTTTGTTTTTGTGCCAGTACCATATTCTATAGATACTCTAATGACAAAAATTATTTGGCATATTACCTGTACAGAATAATGGTACTTGTCTAATATTTTTATTTTTTTAACATTTATTTATTTATTTGAGAGAGACACCACAAGAAAGCAGGGAAGGGCAGAGGGAAAGGGGGAGAGAGTAAGAGATAGAAACTCAAGCTGACTCCACTGTGAGCTCAGAGCCCAATGCAGGGCTCCACCTGGGGCTGATCTCATGAGCACAAGATCACAACTCTGAGATCATGACCTGAGCTGAAACCAAAAGTTGGCCACTTAACCAGCTGTGCCACCCAGGCACCCCAAGCAGTTATCTTGGGGCACCTATAGTATAAAAGCAATAATACCATCTGAAGAAGATTTGTGGCATTTAATCTCTAAACGGCCAAAAAGAGTTTAAAAATGAAAATCTTGAATATAAACTCTGTATTTCTTAGAATTAAGTAAAAAAAAAAAATTAAAATGTAGGTATCTAGAAAATTAAACTGTGCAGTTTTAACAATATTTCTGAGGTATATTTTACTTATATACACTTGTTGAGTAATTGATATGACACTGGAATCTTTACTTTTCTCTCCTAAATATATAGGTACATGAATCAACTGACATAATAGCACACAATGTAGATGATTGTTTTATTTGAAGATAATTAATAATTTTCCATATAATTAATTAGATAAGTTGCTCTGGGGAATCAAACTGATAACCACATACATCTTCATCTTAGCATTTTCTTTTTTTTCTTTTTCTATTGTTAATCAATGTGAGCTACTGGTTACAAATTATAAGAGCTCCACTTATTTTTACTATATCATTACTAACTTAAAAAAATTGGATAGGTAAATAGACTGCATTCTGTTCAGTGGATAGGTTGCATGTTTAAAATTGGGAGTGAGTTATTTATAATTTTTACTATTAAACACATAATATAGACATGTATCAAGTTCTGTATTATTTCAGTGATATGACGGTCTTTAATCTGTTTTATGTGCAAGTATTTATTAAACATTAAAATGAGATCATTTTATATAATTAATGTTAATATTTATCTTAGATACACAGTATTCAGAGTTTATGTGAAGATTAAAAACAATGAAGAGACATCTGGATTAAGTCAAAGCATTAAACATCCATATGGAAAAATGTTATAGGATTTAAAATATTATGACTTAACATCTTCATTGGTTTTATAAATCAACCAGATTATCTTATTGTTACTTTTATACTTGCTATAATTCAACATATTGTTGGTTTATGAAGACCTAAACTTGATTTAAGGGAGGTTAAATTTATAAATACTAAACTTATATATATTACTTCAGAAAAATATAAAAATAACAATACGATTTTTGAAATTTAAACATTCTGAATTAAGTCCAAGCTCAGTTATTTAGTACCTTAAGATATGACACTAGTCATATCTTACATAGTTCCTTAAATAGGTAAATTAGAAGTGTCAGGATACCTGTATTAGTGAAAACTTGACATTTTCACTAAGACTCAATATGTCTCTCTCTTCTCTACTCTTAAAGTAAAATTGTCTGGGGCATGAATATAAGTTGAGGCTTTATTTAAAAAGCAATACTATATTTTATTTTATTTTCTATGAATTATATTAGAAACATCTCTAATCCACACATCTCCAAATTTTTATGGTGGACAACTTTCAAATAGAAATCACTTTTCTTGGGGTGCCTGGCTGGCTTAGTTGGTAGAGCATGCAACTATTGATCCCAGGACTGTGTGTTTGAGTCCCACATTGGGTGTAGAGATTACTGAGAAAATAAAATTAAAAAAAAAGAAAAGAAAAAGAAAAAAAAGAAAGAAATCACCTTTCTTGTTTGTGAATTGCCCCATTTGTTTTCAGAATGCTGTCTTAAGACGAGTCAAAATTCAGTAAGTAGAGATTTGTATTTTCTAACAGGGGCTACAAAAGATTTACTGTCATGTTTTTCTGGAAACTTCCCTTTCCTTTTTGCAAACCAAAGTTTAATTCCTCTCACCTTAGTTTTGGCAGAAGTGAGTTATGAGACCTCCCAGGTTTAGTTATGAAAGCAGATATAACTTTGACCTTTCTTACCGGAAAGCTGCCTTACAAGGCAGAGACTGGCAAACCTTGTTCTGTAAAGGTCAGATAGTAAATATTTTAGACTCTGCCAGGCATGTGGTCTGTGCTGCAATTATTCAACTCTGCTCTTGCAGCACTAAAGCTTCGACAGACAATACCTAAATGATTTGGTTTGGCTGTGTCCCACTTACATTTTATTTATGAAAACAGAAGGCCACCCAGAGTTGGTCCATGGTTATGAGATACAGTAAATAAAAATACAGAGTGCCTAGTTACATTTGAATTTCAGATAAACAGAAAACACCTTTTTCTCTGAAGTGTAATTTGATCCCAAATATTGTCCAGAACATATATATGTAAAAAAGTTATTGATGTTTATCTGAAATTTAATTTAACTGTGTCCTATTTTTTAAAAATATTTTATTTATTTATTTGACAGAGAGAGATCACAAGTAGGCAGAGAGGCAGGCAGAGAGAGAGAGGGAAGCAGGCTCCCTGCTGAGCAGAGAGCCCAATGCAGGACTCGATCCTAAGACCCTGAGATCATGACCTGAGCCGAAGGCAGTGGCTTAACCCACTGAGCCACCCAGGTGCCCACTGTGTCCTATTTTCATCTGGCAATGCTTCTTGTGTTTTACTCTCCTTACCTTTGGTGTAAAAGTAATCTCACTCAGAAGAAGTGGTTACACTATAAGAAAATACAAAACAGAAAAGAAGAAAGAATCCATGGAGAGGCACCTGGGTGGCTCAGTGGGTTAAAGCCTCTGCCCTCGGCTAAGGTCATGATCTCAGGGTCCTAGGATGGAGCCCCACATCAGGCTCTCTGCTCAGCAGGGAGCCTGCTTCCCCCTCTCTCTCTGCCTGCCTCTCTGCCTACTTGTGATCTCTCTCTGTCAAATAAATAAATAAATAAATAAATAAATAAATAAATAAATAAATTAAAAAAAAAAAAGACTCCATGGAGAAGAACTAAAACAACACAAAGAGAGAAATGCCCAGCCTGCATACATCTATCCCTCCCAAACTTCTGTCATTTCAGCTCCAGATACACCTCATTAACTCCATGAGAATTCCTAGGCCAGAAATCTAGATGAAACCTTGTTCAAATCCTGATATGCAAAACCATGAGAAATAATAAAAGGAGGGCTGTGATTGCAAGTTACTAATTAATGTGTACATTATTATGCAGTGTTATTAACTGGAATACCCCTTCTATACTTTTTAAAAACAGTTTCACTGTTTTCTACCTGCCTCTGGAGTTCTAAGTTGCATGCTTAAACATGATAATTTTTGACAACTCCACCTGAAACCATACCCTAGAAAGTTTGATCATAACAGAGATATTTTGGTGTCACCTCAATCATTACATCTTATTTTCTGGCTCATTACCATTTCAAGTGAAACAGTAGCAGTATATAGAAACCAGTGCATTCCACATATTTTTTCATAAAACTCAAATCCCAGGAGTTTTCCTTCTTCTCCTATTTATGAGAAGTTTATTTGTGATTAAATCATCACTATAATGATCTCTACTCAAAATTTAATAATGTTGAGCTGAAAATGACTCTTTCAAATGGGATAAAGGTTTTGCTGTCCATTTCATTCTTTGACTTCAGCTGTTGAGCATTAAAAAATTCCTCTCAAAAACAGAAATGGAAGTTTTCTAATGTCAAGAAGGAACAGTAGTTCTCAAATTGTGTTCTGAAAAACTGTCACTTGGAGGCTTATTAAAGATACAGAAATTATTACTCCCAAATGACTCCATGGTTTGAAAATGAATGTGGACCAGAAAGTTGTCTAAAAATAAATTTCTAATGTTGTCCTGCTAATCAAATTTTGGGAAACATAGAAATGAAGTTAAACACTGAGTTGTCTTACTATCATTTTAAAAGCTTCTCCTTGTTCTTTTTGATTTATCTTTCAAGTTCCTAGAATTCTTTTTATTTTTAATTATTGTTTCACTTCACTTCTATTCTAGCCCTACACATTCACATGCACAAGCTTAAATAGGAATTCCATGAGTGCCCCTCATTAGTTCTTGAGAATGCAGTGTCAGCAGGATGATTTCCTTCTAAAGAGAAGAATATGATATCTCAATAGTAGTTTCTGCTTATTTTATATTTGTATGAATGTGTTTTATGAGGTATAACAAGTGGAGAAAATCAAAAGTAATTACTTTTGGAACCTGATCTGCATTATTGATAACTAATTTCTATACTTCATTATGTAACTGCAAAATAAAGATTTTGAAAGTTGGTAATGGTCTAAATGCTGTCTATGCATGTCTATTTCCAGCAACAAATGCAATAGAATATATTGCAAGTCAAATAATTGATGGCTGATATCAATATGAGTATAAGAACAAATGCCCATATTATTATTCCAATAATAATAAAGAAAGCTAATAATTCTGACTTTACACAGTTAATGGATATGTGTGCGTATATCAAATGGTAAGGTTATTTTAACTCCAACACAACACTATCAAGAATGATTAATACTGTCTTTTTTTCACAACACAGTTTTTAAATTGATGTAGCACAAGTTACTAAATTATTAATTTTCAGAACTAAACTTAAATGCAGGTCTAGGCATCATTTACCAGTCTACATAATCAGTACAATATATTTGTCAAATGTAATTCACCATAAATAAACTTTAAATGCCTTATAAATCAAATTAATTTGCACCCACGGCCATTTCTCTATTTATCTTGATGTTTATCTATTGTGTGAGTATTCTCATTATCTAGATCAAAGGTCCAGCTAAACCAAGGTTATTAATTTCCAAATATGAAACCATCATTACATTCCTGAAATAAACAATATTTGGTAGTAATTTTTCTTTCATGCATTGTAGATTCAATTTGATAATAATCTATTAGAAATTTTCCTACTTATCATTGTCTTTGGAATACCAGCTTAGTTTAAGGCTTATATTTCCATTCAATCATATCTAATTTAGTTATTATTTGATAGCCTCTTATATTTTTCCCCAAGGTCTAGTTGTTATGCAGTTCATATCAGGTGCTGGCCATCAGTGCTTCCATGCTTCATATACCTAATTTAAAAGACAGTTTGTCTTTCTCATGGGCAGCTCTTGCATTCAGGATCTGAAAGAATCCTTTATTTCTGATTGTATTTCTTATAACTATCACTTCTGGTACTGATAAAAAAGACTGAATCAGCTCCCTTTTTTAATAAAGTCAATAATCATGGAGATTCTTTCCTAGGTCTTGGCACAACTTTCCCAGATCTTACAAATCTGCCTGTTACATACTCTGGAACAGTAACTTTGTTTTCTCCATTTCTTCTACTTAGGCTTTTTCTCTAAAAACATAAAAGGCATAGCTCCTGGAAACCAATCATCTGCTGTATTAGGTAGATGGTGATTGACCCAATGCTGCTTAATGGTTAATACCATAATTAATACTACATTATAACTGCTTATAGTTCTTATAGTGGTCATATTGCTTATTTTGCTCTTTTTTTTCTGATTCTATTTCTTTCAAACGTTTTTATGATTTTGTGACATTTCTTCCCAAAAAATATGTGGCTTTTTTTCTAACATTTTAGTAAGCTTTTTATGGGTTACCATGGGATGATTTCTAAGAAATTTTTTCCATCTTTCTCTTTATTAAAACAGCTAACCATCTCTCACAGAACCTGTATTTCAACACTTATTCTTAAGTATTTCCAGCATATCCAGCAGAAGTAATTGATATTTAAAGCAACATTTCTGCTAAGGTAGAGATCAGTTTCTCAAGATCCTCATCCTAAGGACCTGCCATCTCATTGACAATTAAAGGATTCGGAGAAACAACAAATCAAGATCAACCAAAAGCCTGCATTCGAGATCTGCAAGGTGGAAGTAAACCACTTAGCAGGCAAAACTTTCATTTTATCTTTTCCAGCAAGGGATTCTTTCAGCTGTCTCTTTGCTTTGCCTGCTGTCGGTCCTCAGCTGGTGGGTTTAGTAACATTTATTTCTCAAACAAATGGAATCACCTTGTGATCAGCTTGTGTTGATTCATAGCCAGCTCAGCTGGAGAGACCAGAGGAATTGAAGCACTTTATCAATTTTGTTGGTTTAGCCTATATGCTAAATAAAATAGTAGCAGGAGCTATGAGTTAGCCTTACATTTTATTAGTCAGACTATTAGTCTGCAAATTGCATTTGCAGTATTTTGATTGGTTGCTCCCACTACTATGTAATGCATTACTTACATAATTTGTTTTGTGAAACTTATGTTATGAAAAATTTTATTAATACTAGAATCCCCTGATACTTTCCAACATCTATTTATTGATTTGTTTAAAAGATTTTATTTATTTTAGAGAGAGAGAGAGATTGAGCACAAGTAGGTGAAGGGCAGAAGGAGAGAAACAGAATCACTGCTGAGCAAGGAGGCTGATGTGGGGCTCAATCCCAAGACTCTGGGATCATGCCCTAAGCTGAAAGCAGATGCTTAACTGATTAAGCCACCCAAGCACCCCTCCAATCATATTTATTATAACTTGTCTACAACTCTGAGGTGAACTCCTTAAGAGAAAACATTTTTACCAATAAAGGAACATTTCTGGTAGTAAAGTTAGTTTTAAATACAGCAAAAACATGAATATTAACACATTAAAATAAAAAAATGAGGCATCTTTTGTGAACTTCACATTGTAGTACAGATAGACAGGCATATATAAATCCAAGTACATGGTGTTTACATAATGCTCTAAATATCTTGGATATTAGGTGATGAAATTGGGAAGTAAATGAATGAAGACATTTTTAATATTATCAATAATCAGACCAAAGCAAATGAAGATGACAAGATAGGCAACTACTTTTTAAAAATAAAACAGCTGCCAATATAAACAAGAAAGTAGTCATCATTTTGACTTATTTATTATTTGTATGATTTGTATGATTATAAATTGTTATAGCTTCTTCATAAAAGAAAATTGTTTTTTTAGTGTTGAAAATTGCATAAATGAATGAGGATAATTTTTAAGATGTTTATAACATTACTAAATGCTTTTGAAGCATGAAATACAAAGAGAAATGTGCACAATTCATTAACTCTGCAGGTCAGTGGATTACCACAACACGATCCCATCTCTGTAACTACAACTGTCCAAGGTCAAGAAATAGAAAAAGTAATAACAACTCAGCAGATCCCTTCTGCCCTCTCCCAATCATTCTCTCTCTCTCCCTCCATAAAGGCAACTGTTATCTTGATTAGTAACAGTCATTTCATTTTGTTTCCTTTTGACTTTGAAAAAATGTCATCACTGCACAAGTACTTTCATGTTTTCCTAATTTCTTTCATTTTTATGGTTATGAGATTCACTCTACTTATTGCTATATAGTAAATAATTGTATAAGTATATCCATTTCATACATGTTTATTCATGTGATATATATTTGGGCTGTAAAATAATGCCACATATATGTTTTGTGCGTGTCTAATACTGCACATATGTACACATTTTTCTTATATATGTCACCAGGAGAGGAATTTCTGCTGATACACGTGTGTGCTGATCCTTAGTTGATAATTTCAAAGTGAACATCTCTATTCACACTCTAGTAATAGCATATGTAATTACAAATTACAATCTTTTTTTATTTTTTAAAGATTTTATTTATTTATTTATTTGAGAGAGAGAGAGAGAGAGAGAGAGGGAGAGAGAGAGAGCACAAGAAGGAAAGGGAGAGAGACAAGCAGACTCCATGCTGCACTTGGAGCCCAACGTGGGGTTTCATTCCACAACCCTGAGATCATGACCTGAGCTTAAATCAAGAGTTAGATACTCAACTTACAGAGCCACCCAGTTGGCTGAATGTCAAACTATATTCTTGAAAACACCTGGTAATTAAAAGAAAAATTCATTTAGTCATTCTGGTAGGCACTATGGTATCTCACTATAGGTTAGACTTAAATTTGAATTGAGTCCTTGTAATTAGGATATATTTTTGTATATTTGCTGGCCATCTGAATACTTCTCATGGCCTGTCAAATATTTTGACATTTTTAAATTACACATGTCTTTTTATAATTAATTGATAACAATTATTTATGAGTTCTATATAAAAGACCTATATCTATGGTTATGTCTATATATAAAAGACCTATGTGAGGGGTGCCTGGGTGGCTCAGTGGGTTAAAGCCTCTGCCTTCAGCTCAGGTCATGATCCCACGATCTTGGGATCCAGCCCCGCATCCGGCTTTCTGCTCAGCGGGGAGCCTGCTTCCCCTTATCTCTGCCTGCCTCTCTGCCTACTTGTGATCTCTGTCTGCCAAATAAATAAATAAAATCTTTAAAAAAAAAAAAAGACCTATGTGAGGTTTATGTATCACAAAATGTATCTCAATCACAAAATGTATCACAAAATGTTTCTCAGTATTTCAGCCTTCTTAACTGTTCTAAATATTTGAACAGATCTTAATTTTAAGAATTCAATTCATTTGGGGCGCCTGGGTGGCTCAGTGGGTTAAAGCCTCTGCCTTTGGCTCAGGTCATGATCCCACGGTCCTGGGATCGAGCCCCGCATCGGGCTCTCTGCTCAGCGGGGAGCCTGCTTCCTCCTCTCTCTCTCTCTGCCTGCTTCTCTGCCTACTTGTGATCTCTGTCTGTCAAATAAATAAATAAAATCTTAAAAAAAAAAAAAGAATTCATTTCATTTAAGAATTCAATTCATTAAAGGTTTCCTTTTTTGGAAAAGCATTTTTGTATCCAATTTAAGAAAAGTGTGCCTAACCCAAGATTGTCCTCTTCTTTCTTGTACATGTTTTAACTGTATTTTATTTTGTTTTATAATTAGAAAAACAGGTCATTGTTTAAGGTTCCTAGTGAAATTATATTTCTTAATCCAAATTGACATTGATATAAACCTAAAACTAAATAAATATTGACTAATATAAATGATAGTAAAATAGTAAAAATACACAAAATTTCTCCGAATTATTTCTTACAATAGTATGTGAATCCATAATTATCTTAACATAAAATCTTTAATTTTAAAATGATGAAACTAGTATCAGACAAACTGACTTCATGAAAAAAGAGATCTTTTCATGAAAAAATTTCATAGCATCACCACTTCTCATATTAGAAAAACCTTAAAACCCATACAACATTCACTTTCAGGATATGAATAAACTATAGTGTAGTCAAAGAATGAAATAGTGTATAGCAGTAAAAATTAAAGGCTGTAATGAAATGCAACACTGTGGTTGGACTTTAAGAACAAAATATGGGATACTGGGTGAGTAAAATAACTCTAAGTGAATTATATATTGTTCCATATTCCATATCTCTAAAAATATATATAACTAAAATATTGTATAACCATGCATAAATATGTGATGATTGTTGAGAAACAAGAAAGGGGAATGATAAACATCTAAACAAGATAGTGCTTACCATGCTGGGAAGGGTGGTGCACTTCACAGCTTAGGGGAGGTGTATATAGATATCTATATATACTGTCAATACTCTAATTCTTATATTGGATAGGATAGTGGTTCAATAAATGTTTATTATTTTGAAAATAAGTATATGAATAATTTTCAAGTAATAAAGAAAACAAATATTCTTATATATACATATATTTATTCACTGTTAATAACTAAGATGAATCAATATTTTTGTGTTTCAAATCCTACATTAAAATTAAATTGACCATGGATACTTTATTTATTTTTTTTTAATTTTTTTTTAAAGATTTTATTTTATTTATTTGACAGACAGAGATCACAAGTAGGCAGAGAAGCAGACAGAGAGAGAGAGAGGAGGAAGCAGGCTCCCCGCTAAGCACAGAGCCGGATGTGGGGCTCGATCCCAGGACCCTGGGATCATGACCTGAGCTGAAGGCAGAGGCTTTAACCCACCGAACCACCCAGGCGCCCCTAGATACTTTTTTTAAAGATTTATTTACTTATTTGAGAGAGGAAGACTGCTTTTTCCTCTCTGTCACTCCCCCACTTGTGCTCTTTTACTCTCTCTGTCAAATAAATAAAATCTTTTTTTAAAAAAAGAATATTAGTTTTATGACTTTATATTATAAAAAATAATTGTACACCATAGGTATAAATCAAAATACTAAAACAATGATATGATATTCTAACAAATTTTTTAGTATTTCATGTGAAATTTAGCAGAAAATTAGATCATAGTTTGATCTGTTACATTTGGTTCAATAATTTTGAAAGCAGGGGAATGTTATGAAGTGGTATAATGATTATTCATTTTGCAGAGAGAAATACATGGATCTAACACTAAATCTAAAAGAAAATTTTAAAGGTAGCAAACATTCACATTTTCACATCTGAATTTAATCTGAAAAATGGCTAATGTCGTATTAGTCATTTAGCAAAATTACTGGAAAGTCATTAAAATATCCTATTCATAGTTTTTTGATTTCCACAATTGAGTCAAATCCTGTTAAACAATTTAATATTTGCCACCTGCTAAATCATTTACAATGCCATATTAATCATCGTCTATGTTAATGGTCTAAAAGATACACACTTGTTAGAGCAGATGTTCTCTGGATAAGGACATGGTTTTAACTAAAGGTCAGGATTTAGATATATTCTAGAGTCTTTCTTAGTATTACATAGCAGCGATAACCCACATAATAACTTAAGGTTTCAAATCTAATTTACTATCTTTATAATCTAGAAGGCTATTTGTAAGTGCCTAGCATACATTGTAGGCATTCTATTCAAAGGACTATAATTTGAACTATAAAAAATAAAATCTTATCATTAAACTAAGAATTAATTTGAGGGACTCATGAATTTGAGGGCCTTATTTATCTACATCTTATTTTAATATCTGACAGGTGGAAAACAATGTTTAAGAAAAAAATCATCTCCAATAATCAAAGAAGACAATAGATATACAAGAAGTGTGCCTATGTGTCAGTGTGTTGCTTAGAGTTGGGAAACAGTGTTATAAATCTTGGCTATTTTCCCAGATTAGCATACAGAAAATCATTAATGAACATTTCTGAAATGCTGAACATTAGCAATGTAAAATATTAAAATAGGTACTGTCATAATGACACTTGAAATTAAAAGAGAAATGACAACACGGAAATTTTTTGAAAATTTGTTTTATGGTTCATCAACCAACTTTAAATCACAAAGTTCACAGATAGGGACATGGAAGTATTCAAAAGCAGCACATGCCACTAATTATAATAACTTTTTTATGATAATTGTCTGAACCCTTCCCCAAGACACAACTTTTCACAAAGGTATTTACCATTTATAACTTTCCCTACTCCTCCATATCCCCATTTCTATAGATAAATGAGGATGAAATAAATTCAAAGGAGCTATATTTGACTAGGAAGGATTCTAAGGATCTTTTCTTATAGTAAGAGCTCTTAAAAAGAATTCTGATCAGTACCTTTCTTCAGAGATCACCCAAGTCAGTGTTCATGTTCATCTCTTGTTGTATGGCCAGAAGTAATGAAACCATGGTTAGTTTCACTTACAGGATGTATGTTGCCACCATCATAATCTTAAGATGCCACCTGGAACACTATATGAATAATCAACTAACATTTCCTCTTTCCTGCCACACCCAGTATTATGAAATGAAAAATCTCAACTTGCGTGTCCATAACATACTAAAAACTTCCACCAAGAACTTGGTAGGAGAATTTCTATTATCCCTGCAGGAATATGATTCAGTCTAATTCCTAGTCAACTGGGAAGAGTGTATATTAAAGAAGGGACATAGGAATCATGCCTTCTACTTCTAAAATCAAATCAGTTCCAGCCACTGAGATATTCCTGAAAAACATACTGTTTTTTCCAAATTTTTCTATTCAAAACAAATTTAAGATGAAATAAATACATTTAAAATAAACTTAAAATATATATTTGGATTTTGAGGTAAAAAATATTTTTTCAGCTAATATTGACCAGAGTAAATGGTTTCTGAAAGAGCGATATTCCAGTTTTTCCTCTTACCTTGGTTGGATAAAAGCATAATGCTGTCCATTTCTGCACTGTATTTTCTCATAGTAATGCTTGACTGTTACACAGTATCATCCTGGTAACCTAGAAAATAGTCATAAAATGTGCTGTTGTTTATGTTCAAGATAAGAAATATGCATTCTGGTAATTCAAGATCATGTCTAAGTAAGATATTCTTATTTTATATGAAATGAAAAAATTAATTCCCTGAAGCAGCAGTATAAAACAGGACAAAATCCATAAGTTAAAAAATGTGAATATTTAGGGGCATCTGGGTGGCCCAGTCAGTTAAGTGTCTGACTTGATTTCAGCTCAGGTCATGATCTCAGGATCGTAGGATTGAGCCCCACATCAGCTCCCCACTCAATGCAGAGTCTGCTTCAGATTCTGTCTCTCCCTCACCCTCTGCCCCTCTCCTCTCTCATACACATGCTCTCTCTCAAATAAATAAATAAATAAATAAACCTTCAAAAAAATGTGAAAATTTACATTGTCTACCTAACAAACATTCCCAATATATCTAATAAGCATGAAAATATTAACATTTCCAAAGATTAATTCTTATTTCTTGCCTATCATTTTCATATCTTTTGCTTCTTTCCCTATTTCCCATCTGATTAAGAACAACAACAATAATAATTCTTTCAGTTTTTCAGTTCACAAACTTGGTAGTAACATTTTGACTTCTTTTTGCCATACACCAATTCTAATCCAAATTTATTAACTCTTCTTTAGAATGTATCAAGAAAAATTATTTTAACCTCTTTTACCTATATTCTAACCTCTTAATACTTTCCATATATTGTTTGAACAACCTCATATGTGATCTCTGTGCACTTACATTTTTTTTTTTATACAAAAACTAGAGACATCCTTTAAAACTGCAACTCAAAAGTAGCTGCAAAGAGATCTTATCTTTACTCTGCATCTCATGCAGCAGAACCCCAAAGAAATCACCACGGCCTATATCGTCACTCATGATACACTCCCCACCTGTAGTTACAAGATCAACTCTTCCTGCTCTCCATTTTGTTTGCTCTGTTCAATTTTACTTGCCTGCTCTTTATTTCTTGGACATGCCTAGCACACACCCTTGCTTTAGGGCCTACCAACTCTTTTTCATTCTATGATGCTCTTTTCCTCAGATATTTACAAGACACTCTCATCACTTCCCTTAGGTAGTGTTAAATAGTTAAACTGTTAAATAGTTTCAATATCTGAGGGATTTTCATGACTACCATATATAAAGTAACACTGCATTTTTCATAATTATTTGTATCATTCTTTGTAAAACTTAACATTAGCTGATGTTTTTGACTTAGTCTGTCTCTCCCAGGAAGACTAGATGGAGACTTGATGGAGAGTAGGAATTTTTTTCTTTTCTTCACTGCTGTATTCCCATCACCTAACACAATCCCTGGCGTACAACAGGTAGTAAACTAGTATTAACTGAATCTGGTTGTTAAATGGAAGAAATTGGTACTATACTATGTATGCACTATACTATGTATGAGTTTATAATATGTCCATTATAGGGGCACCTAGGTGGCTCAATTGATTAAGCAGCCAATTCTTGACTTTGGCTCAGGTCACAATCTCAGGGGGTCCTGGGATTAAGTCCTTCACTGGGCTGCATAAGCAGCTGCAAGTCTGCTTCAGAATTCTCTCTGTCCCTCTGCCTCTCCCCCTGCTCACACACATATACTCTTTGTCTCACTGTCTCTCTCTAAAATAAATACATAAATCTTTATAATATGTCCATTATAATTGGCAATTTCCTCAGGTACTTCTCAAGTACTAGATACATTTTCTGGGGAGACAATACTGAGTATTCCTAACCATAAACATGGAAAATTTCTCCACTGACTTAGTCTTTCTTTGATTACGTTCATTGGAATTTTGCCATTTTTTCCCCTCATATACAAGCTGTATATATTTTGTTAGAGATATATTTTTGGGGTACTAATGTAATTGGTATTATGTTTCTAATTTACAATTCCACTTATTCATTGGTATGTAGAAATGTGGTTGGCTTTTTAAAAATTTTTTTTTTCATTTATTTATTTGAGAGACAGAGAGAGAACATTCACACCTGTGCATGAGAGTGAGAGTGTGTGTGAGAAGTGGGCAGAGAGAGAGAGAGAAAAGAGAATCCCCGCTGAGCAGGCAGCCTGACACAGGGCTCCATTCCAGGACGCTGGGAAGGGCCTTACCTTACTAAGTAACCCACATGCCCCCAAAAAGTGGGTGACTTTTTTTTTTTAAGATTTATTTATTTGAGAGAGAGATTGAGAGAGCATGAGAGAGAGAGCAGAGGGAGAAGGAGAAGCAGGCTCCCAACTTAGCTAGATCTCAAGACTCCAGGATCATGACCAGAGCCAAAGGCAGACATTTAACTGACTGAGCCATCCAGGAGTCCCAGTGTTTGACTTTTTATATTAGTTTTATATCCTGGAAATTTACTACAATCCCTTATTAGTTCCAGGGTGTTTTTCCAAGTTTTTCAGAATTTCTTCATGACAATCATGTTATCTGTAAACCAAGACAGTTTCATCTCTTTTTATTTTTTTCTAATCTGTATAACTTTATTTTCTCTTGTTAAATAGAATTTCCAGTATGATGTTAAAATGAAGTTGTGAAAGGGGATATCCTTGCTTACATATGATCTAAGAGGGAAAGCTTCCAGTTTCTCACCACTGAGTATGATGTTAGCTGTGGTTTTCTTGTAGCCATTGCCAAGTTGAAAACGTCCCCTCTCTTCTTAGTTTACTGAGAAGTTTTAACATGAATGGGTACTGAGTCTTGTCAAAACTTCTTCAGCATGTACTGATATAATCATCTGATTTTTCTATTTTAGCCTGTTAAGGTATTGCATTAACTGATTTTCAAATGTATCCAATTTTGCATACATGAGGTTAAATCCCTCTTGGTAATGGCATATAATTCTTTTCATAAATTGTTGGGTTCAATTTGGTAATATTCTTTTTTTTAAGATTTTATTTATTTATTTGACAAACAGAGATCACAAGTAGGCAGAGAGGCAGGCAAAGAGAGAGGAGGAAGCAGGTTCCCCACGGAGCAGAGAGCCTGATGCGGGGCTCGATCCCAGGACCCTGGGATCATGACCCGAGCCGAAGACAGAGGCTTTAACCCACTGAACCACCCAGGTGCCTTTTGAAAGCTTTTCATCTCTGTGAGATACATTGGTCTATAGTTTTCTTATAAAATTTTTGTCTAACTTTGGTATGCAGGTAATACCGGCATCATAGAATGCGTTAGAATGTATTCCCTTTGCTTTTATACACTGAAAGAAATTGTAGAGAAATGCCATAATTTCTTCCTTAAATATCTGGTAGATTATATTCCAGGGATGCAAAGATAGTTTGCCATATGTAAATCAATATATGTGACACACCAAATTAGCAAAATAAAGGATGAAAACTATATGATCATCTAGATAGATGCAGAAAAATCATTTGACAAAATTCAACATTCCTTTATGATCAAAACGCTCAAAAACTGGGTACAGAAGGAATGTACCTCAACATAATAAATGCCTATATGTCACAAGTCCACAATTAACATCATACTGAATGGCGAAAAGCTGAAAGTTTTCCTCAAAGATCATATGCAAAATAAAGAAGCTTAGTCATGCTACTTTTGAAACACAGTACTGGAAGTCTCAGCCAGAGCAACAACGCAAGAAAAGGGGAGAAAAAAGGCATGCAATGGGAAAGAAAAAGTAAAATTGTCTGTTTGTGGATGCCATGATGTCATAGACAGAAAATCCTAAAGACTCTTTCAGAAACCTGTTAGAACTAATATATTCCATAAAATTGCAGGATACAAAATCAGTTGCATTTCTATACACTAACAATAAACTATCAGAAAAAGAAATTAGGGGTGCCTAGGTGGCTCAGTCAGTTAAGCGTCTGCCTTTGGCTCAGGTCATGATTCCAGGGTTCTAGGATCTAGCCGTCATTGGGCTTCCTGCTCAGCTCTGAGCCTGCTTCTCCTTCTGCCTTTCCACCCTGCTCATGATCACTCTCTCTCTCTCACAAATAAATAAATAAAACCTTTAAAAAGAGAGAGAGAAATTAAGAAAGTAATTCCATTTACAATAACATCAAAGAAAATAAAATACTTAGGAATGAATTTCACCAAAGAGATAAAAAATCTATACACTGAAAACTATAAAACACTGATAAAAGAAACGGAAAAAGACAAAAACTTTTAAAAAGTCATTCTATGTTCATGGATCAGGAAAATAAATATTGTTAAAATGTCCACACTACTCAAAGAACTCTATAAATTCAATTCAATTCTTATTAAAAATCCCAATGGCATTTTTCAAAGAAAGAAAAACAATCCTAAAATTCCTACAGAACCTCAAAAGAATACAAATACCCAAAGCAACCTCGAGAAAGAAAACAAAGTTGAAAGCATCAGACCTTCTGACTTCATACTGTATCATAAAGCTTCAGTGATTTATACAGTATTTTACTGGCATAAAAGCAAAGACATTAATGCAACAGAACTGGGTGTGTAAAATAAACAAATGGATAAATAAACAGAATATATAATGGTGAAAAAATAGTCTGTTCAATAATTGCTGCTGAGAAAACTGGATACCAGCATGCAAAAAAAAAAAAAAAAAAAGAAAAAAAAAGAAAGAAATTAGACTCCTTTATTACACCATACATGGAAATCAACTCAAAAATGTATTAAAGACTTAAAAGTAAGACCTGAAACTGTAAAACTCCTAGAAGAAAACATAGGGGGTAAATTCCTTGATGCTGGTCTTGGCAATGATTTTTTGGACTTGACAACAAAATTCAAAGCAACATTAGCAAAAATAAAAAAGCGGGGCTACATCAAACTGAAAAGCTTCTACACAGCAAAGGAAATCATCAACAAAATGAAACAGGAACTTAAAATATGACAAAATATATGGCACACTATATATATCATCTAATAAGGGATTAATACAGGCAAAGAACATGAATAGACATTTTTCCAAAGAAGATGTACAAATAACTAATAGGTACATTAAAAGGTGCTCAGCATCAGCAATCATCATAGAAATGCAAATCAAAACCACAATGTGAAATCACTTCACATATATTAGAGTGTCTATTGTCAAAGAGACAAGAGGTAAGAAAAAGTGGGCAAGGATATTGAGAACAGGGAACACTATAATATTGCTGTGGGAACGTAAATTGCTACAGCCACTTCAGAAAACAGTATGGAGGTTCCTCAAGAAGTTGTATATAAAACCACAATATGATCCAGTAAAAGAAAAATTATAAATACTACTCAGCCATGAGAAACAAGGAAATCTTGCCTTTGCAACATTGACAGACCTTGAAAGAATATGCTAAGTGAAACTAGTCAGACAGATAAAGACAAATACTGTTATGATCTCACTTATTTGTGGAATTTAAATAAGCCAAATTCACAGAAACACAGAGTAAAATACTGTTTACCAGGGTCTGGGAGTTGGGGGAAATGGAAAGATGTTGGCCAAAGGAAACAAACTTTCAGTTTTTAAAATTAATAAATTCTGGGGCACCTGGCTGGCTCAGTCAGAAGAGCAGCCAACTCTTGATCTCAGACTCATGAGTTAGAACTCGACATTGAGTGTAGAGATTACATAAATAAATAAACATAAAAATTTTAAAGAAATGAATAAGTTCTGAGGAAAAATTATATAGAACTGATTATAGTTGACAATACTATACTGCAGAAGTTTAGGGTATACTATAATAAATATAAGGTTGTTAGCAAAAATAATTTGATTTAGATTTTTTTTTTAATCACAAACCTAAATCATTATATTCCCCAACACAGTAATACAGTTAATGATAGGAAATCCACACATAGTACCCAAACAGAAGCAGAGAAATCTTGCTTAAAACAAAGAACATGGGGACAAAGATAATCTCACTAGTACTAGAGACACACAGAGTAAGCTGGCTTCCCATCTAAGATGAGTAGAAAAATCAACAATCAAATATCAGACTCAAACATTAACTTTTACAAAACATTCTGTTCATCAGATCTGGAATATAATTTGGAAACTAGATTTGAGACAGAGTAAAGAGTATATACTGGAAATTGATTACAATATCAAGATGAGATGAATAGCAAGGTGATAACACAAAATCCAAAAAAAAAAAAATGCAATTGTTTCATAGTTTCTTTTCATAAATTCTTTTACCATAGAACAGTGGTTCTCAAAATTCACTGTGCCTAAGAAGCATCTGTGATACTTCATAGAGATGCAAACTTCTGGGCATCCTCTTCAGATATTCTAATTCAGTAGGTCTGGAGTAGATTCCACAATTTATCCTAAATTAAAATTAAAGGGTTTTTTTCATGCAGGTTGTTCCTGAAGCTTCCTTTGAGAAACATTATTTAGAAACTGGGGCATGCCTAAGCCTTAAATTATTTAGTCTCAGAGTTGGGCAGAAGAATGGAGCTTAAAAAGAGAGACAGTGATAGAAACCAGGGGGCAGTTAGAGAAAGAAACACTCCAACAAATCATCTCTACTTCCTAGTATTGCTCAAAGACACAAAGGCACATGTGACAATAGTTGGTCTCATAAAATTAAACTTTTACATTTCTGTTGCTGAACATTGTAAAGAGTTTATTATATCTTGGTACACTGTTATCTGAAAACACTCTTGGAAAGAAATAATTAATATTTTACTTTTTAGAGAAACCTTGTAGCTGATATACAGTCTGTCTCCAAATCATGGACTTTCATTCTACAAAAACAATAGAAAAAGAGGACTGAATTAAACTTAAAAAGAGTCATGAACATTTTGTATTTAAAGAGGAAAAAAAAATGGATGAATGAACTAACACATGAAAAGTACGTGTTGAGTATAAGTAGACACAGTATTTCATTTTTAGGATAATGCTATAATTATTTACTTTAAACATCATTGAAAAGATATCAAAAATAATGGAACATATTAATATAAAGCTAAGAAAGAGGGAAGCAAGTGTGTAACAGTTGTATATCAGTAAAAACACAAAAGACAAAAGACATAGTTCTAAAAGACTTATTTACCCTACGGAGAATATTTTCCTCTTCTCTGAGCATCATTACCTAAAATTATACAGACACCAAATTACTAGGAAGAAAAGTGCCAAAGGACAGAACAATTTTGTTATGAAAAAATGTTATCTTTTAAAACTGCTGTATACAAAATCTACAAGCAAAATAAGATCTCTAGGTCATATTTGCAAAGTATTTTTCATGATATGAGAGGCAGGTGCTAGCAATTATTCACTCAGTACAATAATCAAATATAATATAAAGGAAATTAACATAATCAATGGAAAATAAAAAATTGCTATATAATCACCAATCAGGCAGCATCTTCCTAGGCTTAGTAATCACAACCAGATGCATAATTCATTGAGATAATTAGGAAACATAATTTAAATATTGTAGAGACACAGTGTTTTTGTTCTAAGAATTCATGAGACTCAGAGGTTCAAATGAAATGAGGGAAATTTGTGATTGTCCATATTTGCACTAGTGGATAGAGTAGCCACAGGTGGTAAACCAGATGATTACACATAAACACTGTCTGACATTTTGAAAAAGAGAAAATGCATCAATAATTAGAAGCACTGTAGGTGAATAGCTCCATGCCAAACTAACAGTGGGGTTGGTTAGTACAAAGTTAATTGCTGCTGGTGGTATAGAGAACCATGATAGACTGGGGATTGCACAGCAGAAAACTGAACGTTGGAAAAGATGCTAATTTTGCAGTTCTTTCTCACATAAACGTAACAAATATAAAACCGGAAGAAAAGTCATTCAAAGGGGAAAGTATTGAAATTACAAAATTTTTGTAACAAAAAGAAGCTTGGAAATAATCTAATTCCTATGCTCACTTTCAGACTGTGAAAAGCTTCAGGAGAGCATAGTCTCTCACTATAGGTCAGAAAGCCTGGAAACCACACTTCTGAGGTTAGAAACCAAATTTCCTGAAAGCAAGGTCAATGCTTTTTGTTTCCAGGTAATGTTATTATCATCAATGTTCTAATCTAAATATTGCCCTAGATTTATTCATCTCACAAATATTTTTGAGCAAATTATACATCAAATACTGCAAAGCACAACATTTCTATTTAGGGAAAAATTGTTCCAGTCTATTTAGTTTCTGGGTGTTCTAGGGAGTCTCTCTTTTTCTTAGTAGGGACATCAGCAAGCCTAGAAATAGCCCATATTTGTGTTGTTTGGTTCCTGGCATGGTTCAGCTCAAAATGTACCACATCTTCGTTTACCTGAGTGAGACCTGCCAGATAATCCATCACTAAACTATGAGGTGGCTACTTTTTGCTTTTCTGTACAAACTCTGATCAGAATCTATCCCTCAATCCTTCCTGCATTCATAGACTTGCTCACATTTCCCTTTGTAAAAGAGGTTCTTATATTTGAACACCCACTTAAAAAAAATTTTTTTTAAGATTTTTATTTGAGAGAGAGAGAGAGAGAGAGAGAGAGAACGAGGAGGATGAGCAGAGGAATAGGGACAAGAAAACCCCCCACTGAGCAGGGAGCCCAACGTGTGACTCTGTCCCAGGACCCTGAGATCACAACCTGAGCTGAAGTCAGACCTTAACTGACTGAGCCACCCAGACATCTTTGAAACACCCACTTATTATCCTCAATCACCTCTCTTAATGTTTTGTTTCCATTTTTGCCTTGAAGAAAACTAAGCTCCTCGTGAGAATATTGTTTCTCTTGATATATTCTCAAGGTGAACCTTTTAATTTTCTGTTGTAAGTCATGTGCTCTACATGGGAGGTTAGTTGGTTTCTCATTCTCTACTTCTATAGAGAATTAATCTCTTATGATGATAGCATGTTGAGGAGGGATTCACAGAAATAAATACTGGAAAACAAAGTTACTGATATGGTATTTCAAAGAAATCTTTCTTTGAACTTTGAATATCTATTTCATGTAAGATATGGCTTCTGAGTAACGGATGTTGAAGAAATAGATATGGAAGGTAGAAGAATATTTAAATAGGTGGTAGGGAAAGATCAAATAAACTCCTGTGTGATTTCTTGGAAGGTAGTTTATGTGTCTAATGAAACTGTAGCTCTACAATGAGGTTTAAAGACTGAATGTTTGTAAATATGTGGGTTATTATGGATCATGGTTACTATTAGCAGTATTATTATTAATATGTATCAGGTCATCACCAAAAAAGGGACAAGGACAGAAAGCAACCACTGATTTGCAAATAGGAGACAAGGGAAATTAAGAAAAATGTCCAGTAATTTGGGGACTTATAAGATTGGAAGAGGCAACTACATCTTCACAACCAAAGGAAAAGATGAATCTAAAAAGCCATTTGAGCAATTAGTTGACTACGATTCTAACTTACTGCAGGGAAAAAAAAAAAAGTGTGTATGACCATAACTCCTATTATGACAATATCCGAATTAAATAAGGTGTTTGTAAGTAAGTGTTTGCAAAGTTAATGTTTTCAGTTGGGCAAAATTGCTCAGGAAAAAGAAACTACAGAAATGGTTGTCTTACCAAGATTAAGTTTAGGGAGTCATGGGATAAGAAAGTAGCAACAGTAACAAATATATATATTTGTTACATATAAAGAGAGAACTTGAACTTTGAATATCTATCTATATATGTAAATATATGAATATATATAGGGATTGAACAATCCCTATACAAAAATTATACATATGTATAAATATACATATATATATAAAATAAAAATATACACATGATAAAGGGTACAATCCAAATTTCTCACTGTTTAAAGAAGAGGTTATAGATAAGCAAGTGACAACAGCTAGAATGAGACATGTCATACTACATAAAATTTGGAAGCTTCAGCGTGAACTAATACTTGGCCCAATATAAATACAGATATATGGAGAGATAGGTTAGGATACACAAATGTATTTCCCAGTTCTGTCCACTAAAGAATCTAAAAGCACGGACACCACTAACAATGACACAGTTCCCAGAGCTGGGTTTCTAATGACATTCTTCAATAAGAGAAATACAGACTCCTTGGAGAAATGGCTGAGTCTAGTGTTAGGGTAAGATATATAAAAGATAAGCCTGGAGCATCTTAGAGAGCCAGGAGGTCACGGCATGGTAACAAAACAAACAAAATGGAGGTGTAACAAAGAGACACAGGAACTGAAAGCTCCAAAGCTAGAAAGATCTCAGCACCAAAGAAAATTATATAGTATTGGATGATAACCAAAATATAAGATAAATATCCTTTAGACCATACTGACATAAATGAGTAATTAAATAAACAAATAAATAAATAAGGAACAAATGAGAAATTTCCTTCATAAAAGAAATCCAAAAAATTATTGAAGATAATATCGCCCCAGGATGTGAGGCATAACTCTTATCCCTTAAGTGTCAATTGAGCAAAGTGACTTTATTCTAAAGAGCAATAGTTTCACACTTGAGTACCTGACAAACACTAATTCCAGCAAGGTAATAAAGGTCAGTATCAGCTGTGATAAATAATGTTGATAACACAGCCTATATACTTTTGAAAGGAATTGTTGAGAATGGCACTTAACCTCTTTGGTCTTCATCCCCCAAACCCAGAGCCGCTACACAACCAGGAGAAAAATTATAAGATCAACCTAAACCAAAAGACATTCTACAAAACATACTCCTTAAAAAAATCAAGGTCACCAAAAGAAGGCAAGTCTGGGAAACTTCAACACCCTAAAGAATCCTAAAGAAACACATAACAACTAAATGTAATATGGTAAAAACTTGGAAAATCAAATAAAATTTGAAATGTAGAGAATAATAACAACATATCCATACTTGTTCACTAGTTATGACAAATGTACCAGAGTAATACTAGGGATATCTGACCACAGGTATATAGGAACTCTGTAATATTACTGGAACTTGTCTATAAATCTAAAACTATTTTAAAGTTAAGAGCTTATTACAGTTGGGGTGCCTGGGTGACTCAACTGGTTAAGCCTCAGACTCAAGGTTTCAGCTCAGGTCAAGATCTTGTGGGTTGTGGGATTGAGCCCCAGGAAGTCTGCCTGAAATTCTCTCTCTCTTTTACTCCCTATGCCCCTCCTCCCTCCTCCCTCCTCTAAAATTAATAAATACATATTTTTTAAAACGTTTATTATATTTGAAGAGAAGGAACTAAAATGGCAAAGTAGAAGGAGGACCCTAGGCTTGCCTTATCTGTCAAACACAGCTAGATAAATATCAAATTATTCTTAATACCCAAGAAGTCAATCTGAGGACTAACAGAATGAACTGCACAACTAGAGGGAGAGAAGAGGTCACATTGTGGAGGGTAGAAGGTGTGGAAACATGGTTTAGGGGAGAAACGGATCACAGGTGTAGTAGAGGGGAAGGAGTCCTGATCATGGAGAGAGGGAGAGAGAGAGACCAACAGACACCACGAGTGCACAAGACAGAGTGCACAAGACAGAGAGGAGCACACAGGTGCACACCACCTTGTGCACACCACGAGTGCACAAGACAGAGAGGAGCACACAGGAAATCATAAAAGGAAAACAATTCTCCAAAGCCATTGACTGGGAAAATGAGAGAGCTGATTTTCCTAAGTTTTTACTACCATCGGGTCTCAAAGACTAGAGATTTGGAGGTCTGTGGCAAAGCCAATGTGGAGCCCTGAGAGTGTTGCAGTGCTCCTGTGGAGGAGGAGGGCAGATAGCATGGGAGCAGACAGCTTGAACTTAGGATCCCCTGGAATACACTGGGAGAGATGGTTCCCTCTTCTTGAGCCCACCTGGGAAATGTGTCATTGTCTCTTAGGGAACAAAAGAGCCTACAGGTGCAATTTCCCTCCCTCACCCCTCACCACAAGTACTTAGACACCTACTGAGGATGCTTAATCTGACACTGGCTGTTTGCTGTGCTTTAATCCAAACTCTATACCCTTGCACTTGTGACTGCCCTTCTAGGATAAACCTGCATTAGTGCCAGCATGGTAAGACCAACGCCCACGGGTGCCTGGGTGGCTCAGTGGATTAAGCCTCTGCCTTCGGCTTAGGTCATGGTCTCAGGGTCCTGGGATCAAGCCCTGCATCAGGCTCTCTGTTTAGCAGGGAGCCTGCTTCACTCTCTCCCTCTGCCTGCCTCTCTGCCTACTTGTGATCTCTCTATATATATCAAGTAAATAAATAAAATCTTAAAAAAAAAAAAGACCAACCCCCAGAGGACCAGAAGTGTCCCTGCCACACCAGGTCCCTAAAGTCCAGAGTTTTAAAACTCAGCCAGTATTCCTGGAATAGACCCTAAGGTGCATTGCATTGCCAGGCGGGAAGGTGTTGCATTGCCAGAGCAGCAGGGCCCTCCCCCAGAAGACCAGCATAAACCCCTGGAACATATCACATCTACTGACCATAGAGTACTGCAAAGCTTCAATTGTACTGGAAATAGCAGCAAGTTGCCTTTAACAAACAGACCACAGCACACTTAATTGGAACTTCCCACACACTACACATGATCCAAACATTCCCCACTACAGGCCAAGCAGAAACTCTGCAGATAACTGACGACAAAGACCTAGACAAAATGCTAAGATGGAGGAAATCACCCCAAAAGAAAGAACAAGAAAGTTCATGGCCAGGGATCAAATTGAAACAGATGTAAGTAATACGTCTGATCTGGAATATAAAGCAACAATCATAAAGATTATAGCTGGACTTGAGAAGAGCATACAAGACCCCAGGGAGACCCTTAGTGCAGAGATAAAAGGCGTAAAAAGTGGTCAGACCGTAATGAAAAAATGCAATAACTGGATGTAATGAACACAGGAAGGAAGAAGCAGAGGAACGAATAAGCAATATAGAAGATAAAATTATGGAAAATACTAAAGCTGCAAATCAGAGGGAAGGAAAAATACTGGATCACGAATGCAGACTTAGGGAATTCAACAACCCCATCAAGTATAATAACATTTATTTCATAGGAGTCCCAGAAGAAAAAGATGGGGAAAAGGGAGCAAAAGGTTTATTTGAACAAATTATAACTGAAAACTACCGTAATCTGGGAAACAGACATCCAAATCCAGGAGGCCCAGAGGACTCCCATCAAAATCAAGGAAAGCAGGCTAAACCCAAGACATATAGTTACATCTGCAAAACACAGACATAAAGAAAACATCCTAAAAGCAGTGAGAGAAAAGAAATCCTTAACTTACAAGGGAAGACAAATCAGGTTAGTAGCAGACCTCTCTACAGAATATATGGCAGGCCAGAAGAGAATGGCATGATATATTTAATATGCTGAAAGGAAAAATATGCAGTCAAGAATACTCTATCCAACAAGGCTGTCATTCAGAATAGAAGGAGTGATAAAGAGCTTAACAAACAAAAACTAATGGAGTTTGTGAGCACTAAACCCAGCCCTGAAAGAAAATTGAAGGGGATTTTTTGAGTGAAAAAGACCAAAAGTAACAAAGACTAGAAAGGAACAGAGAAAATCTCCAAAAACAAGTAATAAAGTGACACTAAATTCATATCTATTAATAATTACTCTCAATGTAAAGGGACTAAATGCTCCAAAAAAAAAAAAAAAAAATCACAGGGTGTCAGGAGGCATAAAAAAGAAGACCCATCTATATGCTGCTTATAAGAGACCCATTTCAGACTTCAATATACCTGTAGACTGAAAGTGAGGGGATGGAGAAACATTTATCATGCAAATGGACATCAAAAGAAAGCTGGAATAGTGGTATTTACATCAGACAAACTAGATATTAAACCAAAGACCACAACAAGATATGAAGAAGAGCACTATATCATAATAGATTGATCTAATAACAAAATCTAACAATTGTAAATATTTATTCCCCCAACTTGGGGGCACCCAAATATATAAAACAATTAATAACAAACTTAAAGGAACTCATTGATAATAATAATAATACAATAATACTATGGGACTTTAACTCTGATTATGTCAGTGGACAGATCATCTAAGCAGACAATCAACAAGGAAACAATGGCTTTGAAGGACACTGATGCAATGAACTTAACAGATATATTCAGAACATTTCATCCTAAAGCAGAGAATATACATTTTTTAAAAGTGCACATGGGATATTTGTTGAAGAGATTGCATGCTGGGTCACAAATCAGGCCTTAGAAAGTACAAAAAGACTGAAATCATACCATGCATATTTTCCTACCACAATGCTATGAAACCTGAAATCAACCACAAGAAAAATTTTGGAAAGACCACAAATACAGGGAGGTTAAAATATACCCTAGTAAAGAATGAATGGGTCAACCAGAACATTAAAGAAGAAATTTTTTTTAAAAATATGGAAACAAATGATAATGAAAACACGACAGTCCAAACAAAAGCAGTCATAAGAGGAAAGTATATAGCAATAAGGTCTGCCTCAAGAAGCAAGAAAAAAATCTCAAATAAACAACCTAACCTCACACCTAAGGAGTTAGAAAGAGAACAATAAATGAAACTTAAAGGCAGCAAAAGAGGGAAATAACAAAGATTAGAGCATAAATAAATGATATAGAAATGAACGAACAGTAGAAGAGATCAAAGAAACCAGGAGCTGGTACTTCAAAAAAAAAAATTTTAGAAATTGACAAATCCCTACTCAGACTTATTTTAAAAAGTGGATGCAAATGAATAAAATCACAAATGAGAGAAGTGAGATCCCAATCAATCCCACAGAAATACAATTATCACAGGATATTATGAAAAATTATATGCCAAAAAAATTGGGCAATCTGGAAGAAATGAATAAATTCTCAGAAACATACAAACTACCAAAACTGAAAAAGGAAGAAATAGAAAACTAGAACAGACCAATATCTAGCAAAGAGATTGAACCAGTAATCAAAAATCTCCCCATAAACAAAAGTCCAGGGCCAAATGGCTTCCCAGGGGAATTCTACCAAATATCTAGAGTTACTACTTATTTTTCTCAAAGTGTTCCAAAAAAACAGAAATGGAAGGAAAAACTTCCAATTCATTCTATGAGGAAATCATTACCCTGATAGAAAAACCAAAGACTCCAATAGGAAAGAGAATTGAAAGCCAATATCCCTAGTGAACATGGTTGCAAAAATTCTCAAAAGAATATCAGCAAATGAACTCCAACAGTACAATAAGAGAATCATTAAATGATCAAGTGGCATTTATTCCTGGATTGCAAGGATGGTTCAATATTTGCAAATCAATCAGTGTGGTAGGCTACATTAATAAAAGAAAGGATAAGAACTATATTATCTTCTCAATAGATGCAGAGAAAGCATTTGACAAAGTAGAGGATCCATTTTTTTTTTATAAAAACCCTTAACAAAGTAGGGATAGAGTGAACATATCTCAACATCATAAAGGCTACATGCAAAAGACCCACAGCTAATATCATCCTCAAAGGGGGAAAACAGAGCTTCCTCTCTAGTCAGGAACAAGACAAGGATGTCTCATATCAGATATCCGTGTTATTTAATATAGTACTGGAATTCCCAGCCTCAGCAATCAGACAGTAAAAATCATCTATATCAGTAAGGAAGAAGTCAAACTTTCATTATTCTCAGAAGACATGATACTCTACATAGAAAACCCAAAAGACTCCACCAAAACTCGCTAGAAGTGAATCACAAATTTAGCAAATTTGCAGGATACAAAATCAATGTACAGAAATCTGTTGCATTTCTCTACACCAATAATGAAACAGCAGAAAAAGAAATCAAGGAATCAATCCCATTTATAGTGCACAAAAACCAACTGATACCTAAGAATAAACCTAACCAAAGAGGTAAAGGGTCTGTACTCTGAAAACCATAGAACACTTAGGATAGAAATTGAAGATGACACAAAGAAATGGTAAAACATTCCATGCTCATGGATTAGAAGAAAAACTATTGTTAAAAACGCTATACAACCGAAAGCAATCTACGTATTTAATGCAACCCATATCAAAATACCACCAGGATTTTTCACAGAGCTAGAACAAACAACCCTAAAACTTTCATGGAACCACAAAAGACCCTGAATAGCCAAAGCAATCTTGAAAAAGCAAAGCAAAGCAGGAGGCATCACAATTTTGGACTTCAAGCTATATTACAAAGCTGTAGTCATCAAGACAGTATGATATTGGCATAAAAACAGACATAAATTCCATAAATGGAACAGAGCAGAAAACCCAGAAATGGACTCACAACTATATGGACTCACAATGAAGCAGGAAAGAATATCCCTTTGGATACTGAACTCTGTTCAATAAAGCAGGAGAGAACAGTCTCTTGAACAAATGGTGTTGGGAAAACTGGACAGCAACATGCAGAAGAATGAAATTAGACTGCCTTCCTATACCTTACACAAATATAAATTCAAAATTGATTAAAGACCTAAATATGAGACAGAAAACCATCAAAATCCTAGAGGAGAAAACAGAAATCAAACTCTTTGACATTGGCTGTAACAACCTCTTATTAGATAAGTCTCCCAAGGTAAGGGAAACAAAAGAAAAATGAACTACTGGAACTTCATCAAGATACAAATTTTTGCACAGAGAATGAATCAATCAGCAAAACAAAAAGGCAACATTTTGGAAAGGGAGAAAATATTTTCAAATGACATATCTGATAGAGGGTTAGTATCCAAAATGTAGAAAGAACTCATTAATCTCAGCACTCCCCAAAACAAAAACAAAAACAAATTTTCCAATTAGGAAATGGGCAGAACACAATGAATAGACATTTTTCAAGAAAAGGAATCCACACAGCTAACAGACACATGCAAAAATACTCAACATCACTCATCATCAGGTAAATATAAATGAAAACTATAATGAGATATCACCTCACACCTGTAAGAATGGCTAAAATTAGTACACAGGAAACAACAGATATTGGTGAGGATGTGGGGGAAGGGGAACCTCTTAAACTGTTGGTGGGAATGAAAAGTGAGTCAGTTATATTGGAAAACAATGTGAAGGTTTCTCAGAAAGTTAGAAAGAAAACTGCCTACAATCCAGCAGTTGCACTACTAGGTATTTACCCAAAGGGTACACAAGAACTGATTTGAAGGGACACATGCACCCTGATGTTTATAGCAGCATTAACAATAAGTCAAATTATGTTAAGAGCTCAATGTCCACCAACTTATAAGTGGGGTATGGACATGGAATGGACACAGGAATGATGAAAGAAGATGGGGTATACACATTTACACACACAATGGAATACTACTCAGCCATCAAAAGGAATGAAATCTTGTCATTTGCAACACCATGGATGAGCTAGAGTGTATTATGTGAAGAGAAATCAGTCAGTCAGAGAAAGACAAATACCATATGATTTCTCTCATATGTGGAATTTAAGAAATGAAACAGATGAACATATGGGAAAAATAAGACAGAGAGGCAAACCATGAAGCTGATTCTTCAACAAACTGCTGGTTGTTGGAGGGGAGGTGGGCAAGGGGATGGGTTAAATGGGTGATGAGTATTAAGGAGAGCCCTTGTGATGAGCACTAAGTGTTATATGTAAGTAAAGAATCACCATATTCTATTCCTGAAAAAGAAAAAAATTAGAAAAGAAAAAAAAAAAAAGGAAGAAGAAGAAGTGCTTGCAAGCATATGTGTGGGAGTATATGGAAAGTGCCACATACTTAACTGATTGAAACTATACTATGTATAAACCTTCTTTCAACTAACATCTTCTTTCATTAAGATAGAATTATTTGTACACTTATGTGTAGGAGACTATGGAAAGATGTGTATGCTTAACTCACTGCAAATACACTGTATATAAACCTTAAAAAAAAAGTTATCAAGAAGAAAAGCTAGATAGTCTGAAAGTACTAACATTTTGTGCCAGATTCCTAGAAGTTGTTTATGGAAAGGATTTTGTTGACGGGAATATTTTTTCTCTCCCTTAAAATTTTAACTTAGGGCGCCTGGGTGGTTCAGTGGGTTAAAGCCGCTGCCTTTGGCTCGGGTCATGATCCCAGGGTCCTGGGATCAAGCCCCGCATCGGGCTCTCTGCTCAGCAGAGAGCCTGCTTCCTCCTCTCTCTCTGCCTGCCTCTCTGCCTACTTGTGATCTCTGTCAAATAAATAAATTAAAAAATCTTTAAAAAAAATTTTAAAAAAAGTATAAAATTTTAACTTAAAACTACGTCCTGCTGTGTGGACTTTAATAGGAACTCAAAACTGCAAATTCAAGTTTACTAAAGACACTATTCAGAACAGGTAATTCTGTGAAGTGACTCAAAGGAATAATGTTACTGAATATACCGAATGGCTTTAAAGGGCTCTTCCTTTTCTTCAGAAAACATCTACACTCCTAATTAAAAGTTAACAGAGAAGGTTAAATAACTGCCTTCACAATAACAGTCTGAAAAAAAAATCAATTGCATATTAAGGACAACAATCTTGATACTACACATAAAATTTCTGAAATAATATGCATTTCAACATTATGTACATATTTCTGATAAAGCTATTTATATCACTCCTGCTTTAAAATAAGTAGATTCTGCTTTCTAAAAATATTATTACATTTAAAATACAAAGAAAAACAAAAATAATGATTGTAATGTAGACACATAGAACTTACAGGAATTCCAGGTTCTACTCTATAATTTATAGGATTTTTAAAATAGCAATTTTTGCCCACCCATACTCAAGTGAGTAAAACTGAAGACAAAAAGAAGCAGTACTAATTTGTGCATTTTGTTATGCATCTTTTAAAAGTCTACTAGTTTGCCTTCAGTATGTTAAAACACCACAGTAGTAGAGAAGACCACGTATCAGTAACATATCAATACGTTTTAAATTACATCGTAATTTAAAACTTAGAAGGCAATTAGATACTATCTATTTTTAAAATTATAGTTAATCTGCAATAACTATAATATTTGGGGGTACATGTGTTTCCCTTCGAATGTTTTAGTGATGAATAAATATTAACAAATCTAGAACAAATCTAGAACACAGAAGATGTCTATAAGACCTTCAAAGTACGAGAAGCTTTTCCCTCTTCTCTATATTTTTTACTTCACTATTTATCTGAAATCCTCTAGGGGAAAGATCTTCATGTGGATCCTTAAAATACCAGCTGTCATTATTCTTGATGTCTCAATGGGACCACCTCTAAAATTATTTATACAAATTGTGAGAGTAACAACTAGATAACTAGATAACTGTGCTCCTAGTGTGTGAGGAGGTTAGGAAGTTGGCCACTGAGGAAATGCAGATAAAAGCAAACATGAATCAGTAGTTTTGTATAATAAATTTTAGGAAAGAGTGATCCATAATTAGCTCTATTAGGTATTATATAAGGTATCCAAACAACTTACTGTATCTCTTGATCCTGGACAAACACTTTGGCAGTCATGTAAAACTCAGAAGACAGATGAAGATAAAGACTATGTATTTTCTATTTATTCTATTCAGTATCCATCTCATTAGTCACACATACCATATAAAAACTGACAAAGAAACAAACAAAAAAATCCCTCTAGCTATGCAGTGTATAGAATAATGAGTTTCCTGGAGAGAAAAAGAATATCTTGTATAGTTTTGCTGAGCCTACTAATTCAGGCCAGACTCCAATAGCTGCTGGTTCAGCAGTATTCCACCCTTTATGATAAGAAACATGTAAAGCAGCCTTCACTAGGTTATACATCTTTTGCTTGGGAAAAAGAAAACAAATTGCCAAATTGTCCATGGGAATTATACACTTCCCTGTACACCAGGATTGCTTATTAGTCATAGGGCATTGAATTTGTAACAACAACATTGATAATATTTATAATAAACACTCAACATATATTGCATAATGTGTCTCAGGCTCATTTAATACAACTTGATACGGCACATGTTATTATTTTTCTATAAGAAAAGGAAATTGATACTCAGAAAGCTTAAAGTAACTTATTTTACACTCAATTACAAAGCAGCTGGGAAAGTATTTGAATCCAATTAGCCTGATTCAAGAATGCATGCTCCTAACCCTCATAATATAATCTATCACCACATTAAAGAAATCCTAAATATTTTCTTATGAATAGTGTCAGTGTATTTCTGGCAAATAAAAGACTTCTACTACCTGCTGACTTCAAACAAATTGAGCCAAAAAATAAACCTAAGGGTTAGTACTCTGAGATCAATTTAGTGAAAAATTTTTATCCTCTTCAAGACTAATGTAGCACCAAGAAAACAGAATGTCTGGAAATCCTAGGGGAATATAGGTCAGGTAATGAGATTGAATTTTGCCAACTCTGAAAGAAATTCTGATGATTCCAACCTAACATATGACTCAGAATGGACCTATTTCAACCTTTGCCATGCAAGAGTGAAACACTTTTTCATGTAAGAGGGAGGCATAAAGAATTTAACTTAATGTAAATATTATCATATGTGTTTTGCGCACATTTTTGATCCTCCACCTGTACACACTTGTATTTTTAAAATTCCTTCTTCAGGGACAAAGTCCTTAGTCTAAGCTCTATTTTTTCTAAACTTTTTGAATATTTATATCAAGTATACAATATAAAACAAAGGCTTGAAGGTGGAATTTTAGCTATCAACTATAGGGAGAGGAGAGATGATCAACTGTCCTGTTAAAATACAATTTTATGTCCTAGGTTTCCTCAAAATAAGAAGATACAGGTTAGGCTGAAATCTGTACACTTTATCTCTGGTAAGAAGCATACACTTGCCATAACTAAATGAAGAAAATCTCTTAGTCTTCTCTCAGCCCCATTTCATCTGGAATGTATTAACAGATGACCAAATTGTTAGTTGGAGTTTTGACCCAGACAGCTTCAAGGTTCCCTTCAGGAGGAACATTTACATAAGATTTTGTTCATTTTTTTAACCAATTCTAGTCTCCAGACCATATATCTTAAAGCATTTATCTTAGAAAATTTGCAACTGTAAAATTGAGAAGTAAATGTTCTCTCGACCTCTTGCCAGTTTTACAACCCAAAAGCATCTCTCCCATGGATGGAGGAGCCATCTATTTTCACCTAAATCGCTGAGGAAAATAGTGGCCTAATCTTTCAGTCTCTAGGCAAATTAGCAAACACATGTGCCTAATTACATTGATAAACCTCACCTCTAACCTGGTTTATTACATTTGCGTGACCTCACTCTAGCACTTAAAAATCCTATTTCCTTTAGTTTCTCTGCAGTTAAATTCAATCTCTCTCCCTTCCTGCAATAGTCTTGAATAAAGTCTGCCTTGCTTGTTTGACTTGTCTGGTGCAATTTTTCTCTGACAGATTTTGTTACAAATGCATAACATTTGGATAATTGCTTTATAGAAAAATTAATCTGAACACAAGTTCTGTAAGACCAGTCTTCCCTTCTTGGCAGATGATTCTTCTTTAAAGTTTTTAATAAGCATTCTCTAATTCTAAACCATTTATAATCTATTTTAATGGCCATTTTTAACATGATTCTATTTTTATTGTTGTTTCTATTATCTTTCTTCTTATATATTCATTAGATAACTAACACACACACATACAGAATAGAAGAATACAGAAAAGATTTCACTTGATCTTAGCCAAAAGGCCGAGAAGCGATTACAGAAAAGATTTCAAAACCCCATTATTATTTCTTTCTTTATATCAGTTGTCACTGGTAAGATTGCTGAGTCATGACTACATTTTGTTTTGTTTTGTTTTTTAAGATTTTATTTATTTATTTGACAGAGAGACAGCGAGAGAGGGAACACAAGCAGGGAGAGTGGGAGAGGGAGAAGCAGGCTTCCCACTGAGCAGGGAGCCCTCTCCAGGGCTCCATCCCAGGACCCTGGAATCATGACCTGAGCCGAAGGCAGACGCTTAATAACTGAGCCACCCAGGCACCCCACAGACTATAAGTAGTAAGAGCAGAACTTCTTTCTTCCTCTGAATCTTAGAAAGAAAGCATTTAGACATTCACCATTTTATATGACATTAGCTATAACAATTTTGTTGATACATTTTGTCAGATAAAGAAAATGAACTTCTATTCCTAGTTAATAGAGAATTTTGATCACAAATGGATATTGAATTATGCCAAATGCTTCCTCCCTTTTAAGATGATCATATGATTCTTTCTTTCATCTTGTAAATGTGAATTATTTCCTTCATCTTATAAATGTGAATTCTATTATTTCTTTAAAAAGCTACCATAGGGGCTCCTGGGTGGCACAGTCAATTAAACGTCCAACTCTTGGTTTTAGCTCAGGATGTGATCTCAGGCTTGTGAAATCTGTCTGTGTCAGGCTCTGTGCTCAGAGCAGAGTTGGCTTGAGATTCTCTCTCCCTCTCCCTCTGCTCCTCCTGCTTATGGTCACACTCTCTCTCACTAAAATATATAGATAAATGTTAAATAAACAAAAGCTACCACAAATTTTCATTCCTGAGAAAAACTCTTTTTAATGATGCATTACTTTTTTTTCTTACAGATTATTGGGTTTGTGTTGATATTTTGCTGAAAATTTTTGTGTTTGCATCTTTATTATTAAACTCTTCGGAATTCATCTTTATTCTTATGCTCTTGTCATGCTCTGGTAGAATATTACACTAACTTTATGTTGTTACTTTGGATATACTTCCTTTATTTCTGGTCTGTCCTCCTTTGAAATAATTTATTTAAAATTAGTGTTAGTGCTTTATTTTTTAAATAAGAAGAAAAAATCTTGCAGGTTATTTTTAAAACTCTAAAATTATGTTACTCAAGTTTTGCTTTAGCAGGAAAAAAAAAAAAGACAAATACTGTTTTCATCCAAAAGGGGTTAGGAGCACAGGACTTTTTTGAAATAATTAAAATATGTGTGTTTATTTGTATATTGCTTTCTAAGATTTATAACATTACTTTAGTTATTTATTTATTTTAGTTTTTATTTAAAGAAACTAATTTTGGAAAGCTGCTTTAAGACAGGAATTTAGGAATAGAGGATATTTTGCTTTTATTTTTTAAGCTCGAGACAGTATTATAAATTAAAGATGTTTATAAAAATCAATTAAAACATATAATGTATGACAAAACTAAAAAGAAGAGCTTCACAATGGGAGTCAGCTTTATCTTTGCCAAAAACAAGACTTTCTCCAACCAGCTAATTGCTAATACGGATTGGTTATTTCTTTCTCCAACGTAATTAATATTGGCATGGTTCAGTTATGACAAGCCACTGCAGCACACAAAAGAGCTGGACATCTCTTCCCTGAAAACACTAGGACACCCTTCTAAATTTTATAAAAAATAATTTTTATTTTTTTCTTTTTGTATTATTGTCCATAACTCTGAATATTCTTAGCTCATCTCCTTAGTGGTACCATCTCTATGGTGTGTGTGTTTCTCATTTCCCATTTTTTTTTTTAATATCAGTTTTAGTCTACCAGAGGCCACCAGAAGGCTTTTTATTTGAGCTGTGCTAGGCACAGTAACTAATGAGCAATCAGGAAGCCTTTTGGATGGTAAGCTGCCTGAGGACAGAAATAGCGAACTTACATTCTTCTTCTTCTTCTTTTTTAAACATATAAGGTATTATTTGATTCAGGTATACAGGTCTGTCATTCATCAGTCTTACACAATACATAGCACTCACCACAACACATACCCTCACAATGTCCATCACCCAGCCATGCCATCCCTCCCACCCCCCTCCACTTCAGCAACCCTCAATTTGTTTCCTGAGATTAAGAGTCTCTTATTGTTTGTCTCCCTCTCTGGTTTCATCTTGTTTCAGTTTTTCCTCCCTTCTTCCATGATCCTCTGCCTTGTTTCTTGAACTCCACATATCAGTGAGATCATATGATAACTGTCTTTCTCTGTTTGGCTTATTTAACTTAGCATAATACCTTCTAGTTCTATCCATGTCATTGTGAATGGCAAGATTTCAATTTTTGATGGCTGCATTATATTCCATTGTATATATACACCATGTCTTCTTTACCCTATGACCCGGCAATTGCACTACTGGGTATTTACCCCAGAGATATAAATGTAGTGAACCAAAGGGGCACCTGCACCCCAATGTTTATAGCAGCAATGTCCACAAGAGCAAAATTATGGAAGGACCCCAGATGTCCATCAACAGATGAATGGATAATGAACTTGCATTTTTGTAGATATTTCATGTGAGTAATTGGTGATAAGCTCCAAGAGAGGAAGCTCATAGTCTATTAGGATTCATGCTGTCAGAATCTGCCACTATGACACAGGTCATTGTGTCAGAAATGATACCTGGAAAACTCAAGGGTCAGACACCAGGCTAATAGAAATGACCTGGTTCAAGGTGCACATATTAGCTGGTTAACTGTATGGATTGTTACCAGAACACTTGGATGTCGATTATGATTGTCATTAGGGGAAGCTCCTGAGTTACTATGGCAGAAATCTTTCAAACCCAGTGAAGACAACAAAATAACTTCATTTTATTAAAAAAATACCATAAAAAATATGCCCAATTTTACTTTCAAATAAGGCAAATTGTGCACAAGTATATAAACAACTTAAATACGAATGATTTAAAATTTAAAGTTAAAATTTAAAGATAATTAAATCTCTGTACTAAGAATAATCAGGAACTTTAATTCCCACTGGATGGAACATTTTATTTGCATCTCTTTCCCAATGTTGTGAGGTTTTAATTAGCCCACAGAGCCAAAATACCTGACAAGCAAATGGCTTATCTTTTAAAACTGTATTATAAAAGTGTTAAAACTGGGAAAAATCCCAGAGAAAATTCTAAACTCTTCAAAAAATTAGCTATATATTAAATAATGTTTAATTGTATCTACCTGTTTTCTTTCTTAATATTTTAATTACTCAGATGCCCTTGTCATTAATAGTTCTTAGAGACTTGACTCTCTAGTGAAAAATAGCTCTTAATAAGTAAAACTAAATCAATAAAAAAGACCCAATGCCATTAAAATAAATCTACTAGTGGTGTTTCAGATACATCTTCCTAGTTAATCAACAGATCCTAAAACCAATTTTATTCATAAGTACACTTAGTGACATTCACGAACAAAAATGAAAAATATTAGTGAAATCAATGTAACCCAATCAGCAAAGTCAGTAAGATGTATTTAATAAAACTGAATAAAAACCTAATGAATATAATATATAATGACATCAAGATCTAATGATTTACTCAGTAGAGTTCGTTGATATGCTATAATTATTCTAAATAGATAACAAGACTATCAAATTGCAAACAATAGCTCAATATGAGTAAATGTACAAAGACCTTAGGTAGTAAAAGCATGCCACTTACTGGTACTTTGAATCAGCTTTTAGAATTAATTCTAATTCATATGTGTGTTTTTAGAATAAATATTGTCTAGCAATACTACATTTAAAAATCCTAAAACCTACTATGACAATTTCAACATTAAAAGTGATACTTTGAGGTCTCAAGTACATGATGGAAGGCTGCACGAGGCAAACTAGGTTACAGTGCACATGCCAGCTGATTGTTCAGATTGTTATCAGGGTAGTTGGGTACCATTTGTGAGTATGTATGTATGTATTTATGTATTTATAAATTTTATTTATGTATTTGACAGGGAGACACAGAAAGAGAGGGAACACAAGCAGGGGGAGTGGAAGAGGGAGAAGCAGACTCCCCGCCAAGTAGGGAGCCTAATGCGGGGCTCTATCCCAGGACCCTGAGATCGTGCCCTGAGTCTAAGGCACTTAATGACACTTAATGACTGAGCCACCCGGGCACCCCAGGTATTTATTTTTAATGACTCAGTTATAACAACTACATTCTTCCTGCTATTAACTAATAAAGAACATACATATTTAAGAAAAATAAAGAAAGAAAGAAAAATAAATAACTGATGCATGGTTTCACTAAACTATTAAACTATTTGTTTAATCGTAACAAGAGCCTATAAAATCAAAATTACATTGTTTTAAAGGTGATAACTAACACTTTATAATTTCATAAAATAAAAAGAAAAAATGTTCACTTATTTTCTGAAATAAAAAATGCAAAATGTTTTCCTTGCTGTTATGTATTAAATAGTTTTACCCACATTTTCAAATGAGAAACTCAATTAAAATACAGAGCTACCTCAACTTAAAAGAAGTACTAATAAAAATTCTAACTCCAAATAAACACTTTAAGTTACAATACTAAAACATTCCAGCTGTCACTCAAAATCAAGTACAATGTAGCTTATAATACCTGTTTATATATTATGATTTTATTATCATTCAATTTCAATGTTTTTGTTTTAATTTTTCTTGATATCTTTTTAATCCCATGGTGTGTATAGAAATGTGATTCTCAATTTCCAAGCTATTTGGGGCTTTTTAGGTATATTCTTGTTATTAACTGTTAAAGTAGACCTTACACATTCTTTTAGTTCTTTGCAATTTATGCAGTTTTGCTTTATGCACAAAGATATTGCATATCTTGGTGCATCATGTCTTAAGCCAAAACCGTCATAGTATTAAAGTTGCAATTCAGGTATATTTCTTAATATCTGTTAATATCTTAATAACACAATAATTGTTTTCTAGTTATTACCATTTTAATGACTTTACTGAAACCCAAACATAGGATAATAATGAAATGCAACTTATCACTATTAATTTATATTTGGCTTTGTCCACAAAATATTTTAATAAGTATAACTGGCTTAAATAATTAGAAGTTTAAAATTCATGCATCATAATTCCTTCTGTAAAATTAAATTCATATAGCCAGAATAATATATAATGACAAAAATTGGGTATTATTTTAATTGGGGTATTATTCTTTTAAGGAATATTGGTTTTTGTCATGTCTAAATGGTAACAAGCAAACACTGATAATTTTTATTTCTTTAACGCCAAACAGAATTTTAAAAACATAATACAATTTATATGACTGACCCACACATGTATTGTCTTCTCTATTTTGTCAATAGCCAAAATTAGTACTTAAAAAACTGTTTTAGGTATAACACTGCTGTATCATAATTGTTTTAAAAAAATATTATTTAAGAAATGAAAGAGTGAGGAAGTTGAAGGAAAATTTTTAGAATATTGCCCAGGAAAATTGTGTGGTTATTACTGAATTTTATGAAATTCATGGTACTATTAATAAATTTCTTTTAGAGAAAAATAAAAATAATATATGACTTTGTAAAAATAGTCATGCTGTCTGACAATGTAGAAGATGGTTAAAGAGATGGAATGTGTCTCCTTATTTGCAGAAATTAAGTTTATAATAGGCAAATTACTCTAAAACTTCTTAGATAAGATTCTAATTATTATAGTAATTTGCACAATTTTAGTAATTTACAAAATTGAGTGCTATAACAAAACCCACATTTTTAAAAAATATTTTATTTATTTATTTGTCAGAGAGAAAGAGAGAGGGCATGGGACAGTGAGTGCACAAGCAGGGGGAGTGCCAGGTGGAGGAAGAAGCAGGATCCTCATTGAGCAAGGAGCCTGATGCAGACTCCATCCCAGGACCCTGGGGTTATGACCTGAGCCTAAAGCAGATGCTTAACGAACTGAACACCCAGGCATCCCAAAACCCACATTTTTACTATTTCATATGTAAATATGTATCACATTACTTCTTTGGTTTATATTTGACACGGACAGACTTCTCTATAACTTCAGCAATAGAGCTGACCTATACATATTGACTAGTCAACAGTTTAACCACTTTCTTTTAAAATACGCGACAATGCCTTTGGGAAGTTGCCTGTACACTATTTCTACTTTGCATTCATCAGCAACATTCTAAGACAATATTTTATTCTGTAAATTGGTCTAATATTGGAAATTTTAGATGTGGTGATTTTTGATAAAGGATTTTTGATGCAGCCTGGCCCTTGAGTCACCACTTAATTCACATCATGTAGGTGTTAATATTCTCCCTATGAATAGAGTGGTGTCTGGTTCGCAGGTATGTCCTCTCTCCATTTGTAATATAAAGAGGAAGACTGAGAACATTCATGGATCAGTTTCTTGCTGTTAGAAAAGAAAGGGGTTGATAAAATATTTGTTTCATATACATAATTTATATACATATATTTATATGCATATAATTTATATACATAATTGCCAGATCTCACTAGTGCAGTCTTGTGCAAAATTTAGGCTTACCATTCATACAGAATGACCCTAAGTTTGTGGAAAATGCTAGTTTTGAAATAAAAACAGCAAAATAACAAAATAACAAAAAAATTATGAAACAGGACTTATTTTTGTGCTATTTGCTTTACCTTGAATTTAATTCTTAAAGAAACTGTTAATATATCTAACAGGTATTATTATTATTGTCTTTGCAAAAGGAAATACAAAGCTCACTTCCCTTTGCTCTCTTATTTTCATTCAAAAGTAAGATTCTATCCTAAAAAAATAAGAATTGGGGGCGCCTGGGTGGCTCAGTGGGTTAAGCCGCTACCTTCAGCTCAGGTCATGATCCCAGGTCCTGGGTTCTAAGCCCCACATCGGGCTTTCTGCTCAGCAGGGAGCCTGCTTCCTCCTCTCTCTCTGCCTGCCTCTCTGCCTACTTGTGATTTCTCTCTGTCAAATAAATAAATAAAATCTTTAAAAAAAAAAAAAAAATAAGAATTGTTAGTTACTACTCATTGTCAGCTAAACATTCCACAATTTCACAATCTTAGACTTCTAAGCAATAATTCTTTGTTACAATAATGAACAAATATGAATGGAAAAGAATTTATATTGTCAAAGTGGATATTATTTTCTATCACATCAACTCGTCTATATGTTTGTCACAATTATAGCTTTTGACTTATAATCCACAAACTAAACATTGCTGAAATTGGCCTTGACAGTCCCAACTAATTGGCTCCCAAGGAGCCATTATAGTCTACCTGGTGAACAGTCTGTGAAGTACATAGCCACTTGTCCAAACCATGCACAGAGCTAATTATAACGCAGCAGGAGATATCACATGATAATAGGCCATGCACTGTTATTAGTACATAATAATTCCATACCCAAATCATCAATTATAGAATTCTCACTACCTTGAAGAAAATGGTATTATGCAGAAATGATTACTTGGGGACACTCTCTGAGTAGAAACCATGCTATTTTTATTGTCTTAAATGACTAATTCTTCTAATTTTTCCTAGGAGATTAAAAACCCTATCTAGTCACCAAACACAAAACAAAATTAAATAAAAGAAAATGAAAAAGAAAAACCTCTTTAGTCTCTTTAGTTTCTGCAATTGAAAAAAGAAAAATGATTCAAATGATACTATTTGAAAAGTAGAGTGATACTGCTTAGTTTTATTCTTTGCAATTTATCATATTCTGATATTTTATTGATCCTCTAAGTTATAACTAATTTCAGGAAAAATTAAAAATACCATTAATTATAAGTTATTTCAATAAATATTTATATACTTACTATACTATTAATACACACATATTCAAGATGGTATTGCTATCATCCTTTTAGGATGATCAATTATATTCATAGAGAAGTGCTCTGCTATAGCTTTTTTTTTTTTTTTTTTTTTTTGTGCTCTGCTATAGCTTAATGAATCATTTGAAAGTAACATAAAAAAATTTTAAGCTCAAATTATTCCAGACTAACTCTGGAATTTCTTTCCTTACTTAATTACCTTTTTTTGACAATTTGTTTTATAATCAGGTTCAGTCCTGTCTCAGACTTGTTTGATCTTGGTTTGGGGTCATTAACTCTGATCTGCTCTTGTCTTTAGATGAAACCAGAAAAATCCTTGTAATCAGGCACTCTTAAAATTTTTCTTCCTTCCTTTCACTAGTTTTCCCTAAAAAAATGAATTTTGATTTCTTTCACTTAATTATAATTCAAGTTGCCTACAATTCAGAACATAATTTTTATTTTTACCCACAAAAATGAAGTATAAGCTCTTCAATTCCTACCTATTTTATTGATAGTGGAACCTTTCCTTAACTCAATGCCTGAAACTGAGTGAGAAATAAAAATGAAGACAAAGTGAGACTAAACATCCATTTGAAGGCCTATCTCACAGATTTTTGCTTATAATGAAATGAATGGTCTATGTCAAAAATGGGATAAATCAAAACCTTCAGTCACCTCTATCTGTTCAGAAAATTCAAAATGAATCAGATCTAAGCAGGCCACTTATACACCAGTTGGCTTTATAAATCATTTTACTGTATAAATGGGATTTCTGCTAAAAATATCTGACCTATTTGTTATTATTATATATCTTTTTTAAAAGAGTTTATTTATTTATTTGACAGACAGAGATCACAAGTAGGTAGAGACACAGGCAGAGAGAGAGGGGGAAGCAGGCTCCCTGCTGAGCAGAGAACCTGATGTGGGGCTTGGTACCAGGACCCTGGGATCATGACCTGAACTGAAAGCAGAGGCTTTAACCCACTGAGCCATCCAGATGCCCTATTATTATATATCTTAAACAATTCAGAGTTTGGCAATATAAAATGAGTCTGACATGAGACTTGAAGTTATACACCTCCTTGTTTAATAAAAAGGTTAAGAGGCTTTCAAAGAAATTAAAATTTTAAAAATTGTTTCTGTGATTGTATTGTGAATTCCTGAAACACTCATGCTCTAAGAACAGTTCCTATGACTTTTTCATTATTATGAATGTTCATGTGGTAGCAAGACTATTCAACTTAGGGCCACAAATCACAGACTGTAAGCCATAGTGTATAATTATTCATTACATTAGTTTAAGTATTGAGAAAATTTCACCAGTCAGGGAGATTTATGATTTATTTTTCAATCCATATTTCCATCAGTTATTTAAATGACAGTTGAAAGTTATCCAAACTCTAAATTTGAGACTCTTCAACTGTATCTTAGGATGAGATGTGTTTCAGAACTGGAAATAATTGGATACTATGTATTTAAACCAATTACAAGTTCCTAGTCCTTCATGTAAATCTCATTTTGATTTTAAAAGGCCTTTTATGTGAGCTTACTACACCTAACTATTGTCTTAAAGATGCTTAAGTATTACAACATTTTATTTTTATTTTTTTTAAGATTTTATTTATTCATCTGACAGACAGAGATCACAAGTAGGCAGAGAGGCAGGCAGAGAGAGAGGGGGAAGCAGACTCCCTGCTGAGCAGAGAACCCAATATGGGGCTCCATCCCAGGACCCTGAGATCATGACCAGAGCCAAAAGCAGAGGTTTTAACCCACTGAGCCACCCAGGCACCCCATACAACATTTTAATAGCAAAAAGGAAACCCATGGAATAGGAATAAAAGTTTGCAAAACATATATCTGATAAGGTGCTAATATCCAAAATATATTAAAAAAAGAACTTCTCACTAAACAGAAAAAAATACATGATTATAAAATGGAAAATGGACCTTAGTAGGTGTTTGTCCAGAAAAATATACAAATGGCCAAAAAGTATATAAGAAGTGGTGGAACATAACTAATCATCAGGGAAATGCAAATCTAAACCACAAGTGGCGAAGCTGCTATGGAAAACATTATGGAGGTTCCTTAAAAATTAAAAATTAAACTACCATATTATCTAGCAATCCCACTTCTGAGTATATATCCAAAGAAAATGAAATCAGGATCTTCAAGAGATATCTGTACTACCATGTTCATTATAACATTATTCACAATAGCCAAAATATGCAACAACTTAAGTTTCCATTCACAGATGAATGGATAAAGAAAGTGTGGTATATTCATTCAATATTCATAAAATAGCCTTAAAAAAGAAGGAAATCCTGCCATCTGTGATCACATGGATGAACCTTGAGGACATATGTTAAATAACATAAGCCAGTTGCAAACAAGACAACTACATGATTTCACTTATATAAGGTAAATAGTCAAACTCATAGCATCAGAGAATAAAACTGTGGTTGCCAAGGGCTGGGAGAAGGTGAAAATGATGAGTTCTTGTTCAGCAGGTATATAATTTCAGTTATGTAAAATGAGAAAATTCTAGAGATCTGTTGTAAATATAGTGCTAATAGTTTAGAATGCTGCATTGTGCACCTACAAAATTGTTAAGAGGGTAGGAAACATAAGTGTTCTTTATTTTTTTTTAAAGATTTTATTTATTTGACAGACAGAGATCACAAGTAGGCAGAGAGGCAGGCAGAGAGAGGGGGAAGCAGGCTCCCTGCTGAGCAGAGAGCCCGATGCTGGACTCGATCCCAGGACCCTGAGATCATGACCTGAGCCAAAGGTAGAGGCTTAACCACTGAGCCACCCAGGTGCCCCCATAAGTGTTCTTTAAAAACAAGTACATAGGGGAAGGGAGAGAACACTGAATGGGAAGAAATCAGAGAGGGAGACAAAGCACCTAAGACCTGACTTCTGGAAACAAATGAGGGTTACAGAAAGGGAGGAGGATGGGAAGATGGGAAAATTCGGTGATGGGCATTCAAGAGGGCATGTGATATGATGAGAACTGGATGTTATAATCAACTAATGAACCACTGAACATTATATCAAAAACTAATGATGTACTATACCTTGGCTAATTGAATTTAAATTAAAAAATAATAATTAAATAAAATAAAACAAAATACACACACATGCACACATACAGGCACACACAAACTACTATAAAAAACATAAAGGCACAAGGAAACTTTTAACAGTGATGGATATATCTATTATCCTGATTGTGGTCATGGTTTCACAGATAAATGCTTATGCCCTAAATTATCAAGTTGTATATTTTAAAAATGTGCAGGATTTTTTTTTCTTTTTTTTTTTGTATATCAGCTGCACTTTAGCAAAGCTATTTAAAAGAAGGAAAGTAAGCAACAAATGTGGTTTAGCTAGTGAGCTAGTTGGAAACAAACAAAAAAAATTGAGAAGCCCTTAGTTTTGCCAGTTATAATTTATATAGAAATGTTTAATACGCAAAGATCAAAAGCAACATTCATACATGCTTAAAAATTTAAGGACTCATTTGCTTCATAAAATATGCAAAACTACATGTGAAGAAAACTTATTTACTTTTCTGTTTAAATGAACCACCTTGCTTTTGATTGATTTCATGTTCTCCTGCATATTTGGATATTTATTTGCTCTAAGATTTATGGGATAAAGTTGTCATCATGCCATTTCCTTAAGAGTCTCAAATCTATGCATGGACCATAAATACCAGTTATAGTTATTAATAAGTAATTATTTTATTAAACAAGATTTATTTTTGAAGTATATTTAAGGATTCCTAAATTACTTTAAAGCTTAAACTTTCATATAATTACCTTAGAAATAGTAAAAGGAATGTGATTTTGTTATAAACGGTGGGGACATTAATTTTTTCTGCCTCAGCTTCACTAAATCCAAGATCATACACCAGAAGGTACATTAAAATTAAAACTATATATTTTTAGCAAAAAACAACTTGATTAAAAAGTGGAAAAAGAAACTTATACATTTCTCTGAAGATGACATACAAATGGCCAGGAGTTACATGACAAATTGCTCAATATCAGTACTAATCAGGAATGCAAATCAAAGCCACAATGAGATATCACCTCACAACTGTCTAAAAGGCTATGATCAAACAGAGAATAAGCAAAATGACAAGTATTGGTGAGGATGTGGCATAAAAGAGAAATCTTGTACATGGTTGCTAGGATTATAAATTGGTAGAGTCTTATGTAAAACAGTGTGAAGGTTCCTCTAGAAGTTCAAATTAGAACTACCATGTGATCCAGACATCCCACTTCTGAGTATACATCCAAAACACTTGAAATCAGAATTTTAAAGCAGTATATATGATTTTATTTTTAATTAATTGTGCAAAACATCCAAAGGACAATTTAGTAGAGACCAAAGTTGTTCAAAATTGACCTCTATATTTTATTTTCTTGGATAATCTCCTTCCCATGATTTTCTTCAATTAATTATTCTGAAGTTTGTAGGTTATGTGTTGAACATGTAGATTTACTATTTAATATCCCATAATTTCTCCCTTCTTTATCATAGCTGTATTTTTTTGTTCTACTTTTAGGAATGCTTTTAAAATATATCTTCCAAAAACAGTTATTTAAAAAACACGAACAACAATTTTGTTTTATTTTCTAGGAACTATGCTTTGTGTCTCTGATTTTTTTTTTTTTTGTATATACTTTCTTGTCTATGTCACAGATTAAATCTGCTCTATTATCTCTCTGAAAATTAAGAGATATGAGTCTTTTTTCCAGATATTTCACTTCTGTATTTCCAATGAGTTACTTTTTTGTGTTTTTGTTTGTTTGCTAGTTTTAGGTATCATTGTTTCATACTGGGACATTTCCTCAAAATGTAGGTGATTTTTGGTTACTCTTTTATATTTAATGTTACCCAAAAGATTCAGTGGAAACTCTGTATATATGATGCTTTCAATGACTGAGTTTATTGAAAGAAAAGCCACTAGATTTTTGGGAAGAACTCCTGATCATTAGGTCCTTTGTCTGATTCAATTTCCCGTAAGAAGAATCTTAGCCAAGATCTTATCAGGAAAATTATGTTTGCCAATTCTAAGAATTTGGAAAGATGAAAGAAGTTTCAAAGTCCTTACTTCTCATATGCTAGGTTCCATTATTCATGCCATTGTGAATAATGTTGCTAAATCTAGCATCTCTGGCTTAATGTCTATATTACCTGAAGGGAAAAATCCACGAAGAATTAACAAGTATTTTAAATATGTGTTGGGAGTGATTATAGAAACAGTTTTTCAGTTTTTACAATTTGCTCAGAACAAAATTTGACTCAAAATGTGGAATTTATTTAAATTATAATGAAGTCATTTCAATAGAATTCTATAATATTCCACATTTTGTAATATAAGAAAATCATTATCTTCTATTCTGGGTCTTAATTTGCATTAACAGGGTTTTCTAATAGCTTAAGAGCTAAAAATATGCAAATAATATTTTTTGAAAGCAGAAGAGCTCTTTAACCTGTACCTTTTCGTTTAAGAGACTACACACATTATTATAAGTTATAAAACAAGTTATCACAGAACAGTTTAGTTATAATGAAATTAATGTAAAAGAGAGAAGTAAATTCAGAAAAAAATCCAAGTATGTTTCTTCTTCCTCTCCTCTTCCCTCCTTCTTCTTCTTCTTAATATTATTTTGCTTTTACACATTTGATACTAGTATTTTCTGAAAGTTAACATGTATTTAAGGAGAAATTATACATCTAAACTGTCATTGGGAATATTAAAATCTCAGCTATAAAATAAGATTCTTAAATCTTAATTAAAAGGTTATTTTTTTCCTTTTAATGTAAAGATCTGTATTTATATAACCAAAATAACACTTTTTATACCCTGGACACTAATTGAAAAAAAAAAGAAAGAAATAGGGACTTATGAGTTATAATTAAAACAACCTCTCCTGAATCTTATCCGTTGAATTATCTATAGTTTGAAAGACTAAACAATTATTCAACCAATAATTGGTCAGTTAAATTCACTGAGCTGTATTCCAAAGCTAGCTATAACTTAACAGTAGAAATTCTGATACTTCAGAAACATTCAGTATCTAAATATTTCTATTAACCACACTGAGATTATCAGAGATAACTGCAGAGACCACATTCAGAACTTTCTCAGGTAACTGAAGCATTCTCCTTTACTATAGTAAGTAGCCAATATTACATGTAAATTTAATGTGTATAGTATTATAGATAATATATATGCATACTAAATTTATGCATATAATATATAAGCATTTTATATTTCTGTTGGTATACGCTGTATACATACATATGTGAATAATAAGAACAATAAGAATAATATAAAGCACAACCATTTATATTTCCCTTACTATGGACCAGGCATTGTACTAACCATTTTCTTTTTTTTAAGGTTCACAGTGCCTTTATTCATTATAACTATTCATGACAAAAAACAAATATCCATTAACAAGAGAATGATATATACATATGAGGAAATATTAGCAACAGCAACGAAAAGTAACCAACTACCGCTTTACACAAAATGGATGAACTCAAGTACATTATAGTGAATGAAAAAGTTAGACAGCAAAAAATGCATATTATATGATGCCACACCTTCTAGAATAGATAAAAATCATCTGTAGTTAAAGAAACTCCAGCAATGACTGCTTCAGTGCTGAAGAGAAATTGGGAAAGATTAGGAGAGAATTCTGAGGTATGTGGGCTATCCTTTTAAATTACTGGATGATTAGCATTTTATTCAGGATTTTGGCCTCTCAGTTAATAAGTAATATTGGCCTATAATTTCCTTTCTTCCTCTCTGTTTCTTTCTTTTTTATTTAATTTTAGGTAGTTAACATACAGCGCAATATTGGTTTCTGGAGTAGAATTCAGTGATTCATCACTTACAAACAACACCCAGTGCTCATCATAACAAGTGCCCTCCTTAATACCCATCATCTATCTAGCAAATCCCCCACCCACCGCCCTCCATCACCCCTCAGTTTGTTCTCTATGGTTAAGAGTCTCTAATCACTTGTTTCTCTCTCTCTGTTTTTTTTTCTTTTCCTCCTTCCCATATGTTCATTTGTTCTCTTTCTTCAGTTCCACATATGAGTGGAATCATATGGTATTTGTCTTTTCTGACTGACTTATTTCAATTAGCATAATACACTCTAGTTCCACCCATGTTGTTGCAAATGGCAAGATTTCATTTTTTTGATGGCTGAGTAATATTCCATTATGTGTGTATATGTATATGAGTGTGTGTGTGTGTGTGTGTGTGTGTATTACATATATACCACTTCTTTATCCATTCATCAGTTGAAGGACATTTGGACTCTCTCCACAGTTTGACTATAAACACTAGAGTGCATGTACCCCTTCGATGTGTATTTTTGTATCCTTTGGGTAAATACCTACTAGTATAATTGCTGAGTTGTAGGGTAGTTCTATTTTAACCTTTTGAGGAACCTCCATACTGTTCTCTGGAGTGGCTGTATCAGTTCACATTCCCACCAACAGTGCAAGAGGGTTCCCCTTTCCCCCCATCCTGGCCAACATCTGTTGTTTCCTGTGTTGTTAATTTTAGCCATTCTGACAGGAATGAGGTGACATCACATCATAGTATTGATCTGTACTTCCCTCATGATGAGTAATGTGGAACCTCTATTCACATGTCTGTTAGACATCTGGATGTCTTCTTTGGAAAAATGTTAGAAAAAGATATTCTTTTCAAAGAAAAATGTTGTCATGACTATGAAAGGGAAGTGCTAAGAATATAGAAAACTACAATCCCCATCTTCTATAATTGGAACCCAAATGATAATGTATAACATGGCAAATAAAGATGCAACACTGCATGACAAGAGTTAAAACAATGAAAAGTAGTGCCTCTTAAAAGTGGGATGATTTTCAGAGAAAAAGAAGCCAGTAAACATGCATTATTGATTTTTTTTAAAGATTGTATTTATTTATTTGCAAGAGAGTGGGAGAGAGAGCAAGAGCACAAGCAGGGGGAGCAGTAGGCATGAGAGGGAGAAGCAGGCTCCCTGCTGAGGAGGGAGCCTGACGTAGGATTCAATCCCAGGACCGCAAGATCATGACCTGAGCCAAAGGCAGACATTTAACCAACTGAGCCAATTAGATGCCCTTGCTATTGATTCTTTAAAAGCTCATTGCACTACGTGACTTTAACACTGTGTATATTTATCACTCAAATATGAAAAAAGCAACTTAAAAGTACAATTGAGAAAAAAGGCCATTAAAATATAAAACAAGTAAGCACAGGACAGATAAAGTGAAATAAACTTCACGTTTAAAGGTAGTGAAAATACAAACCTATGTATATGTCTATGTATAGCTAGTAAAAACACCCAAACCCACACAGGGAAGCAATTTTAATGGCACTTAAGGATGTTTTACAGCTCACATGAAAAGGCTAACAAAGAGGACTGGATTGAGACATAGAAATTATAACATTTGTCTCCTTGAAGTTTTTAAAAACATATAGATACAATATATTCTTATCAAAGGAGATGTAAAAATAAGTGTTTAGGGTGCCTGGGTGGCTCAGCTAGTTAAGTGACTTCCTTCGGCTCTGGTCATGATCCTGGAGTGCCTGCATCAAGTCCCCCATTGGGCTTCCAGCGAAGCAAAGAGTCTGCTTCTTCCTCTGACCTTCTCCCCTCTCATGCTCTCTCTCTCTCTAATAAATATAGAAATAAAATCTTTAAAAAAAATTAAAAAATAAGTGTTTTAACTTGTCATCATTTGAAAATTATTTTTATGAACATGATTTGCATCCAGTTTAAATTGTGATGAAAAGGAATAAATGTGTTCTACTTCCTCTCCCCCAAGCCATTGAGGGAGATTATGACTCCTTTTTGGAAGTGATTAAGAAAAACAGAATGAGTCACAAATGCTAGAAGTTAAACAGAGCTGAAATGGTAAATTATTTCAGAGCAGATGTTTAAAGGAGATGAAACCAACATCTGAGAAGAAATAACGGGTATTAGAGAACTGGAATAATATTTTCAGTGACTTTTTCTTTAGTGTACTTTTGACAGACACAACCTGCCAAGTCACTAACTGCGTAGAAACGGTTGCTTTAGAAAGTTTCATTCATCTGCATGTTGCTGCCCAGTTTTCCCAACACCATTTGTTGTAGAGACTGTCTTTTCTCCATTAGACATTCTTTCCTGCTTTGTCGAAGATTAATTGACCATATAGTTGTGGGTTCCTGAAACTAATAGTAGTTACTGACACCTACCCTCTGAAAAATATTTCCCATAAATAGAACTGAAGTATTAAAAATGATTAATATCCCTATTTTGTGTATTAAGAGACTTATAAACAGAAATGCTTTATGAGGGGCACCTGGGTGTCTCAGTCAGTTAAGTGTCTGTATTCCGCTCAGGTCATGATCCTCCACATACACGGAGCCTTGCATCAGACTCCCTGCTCCTAGGGGAGCCTGCTTCTCCTCCTCCCTCTGCCTGTTGTTCCCCCTCCTTGTGTGCTCTCTCTTTCTCTGTCATATAAGTAAATAATATCTTTTAAAAAAGGAAATGCTTTATGAGTTGGCTATGATTTTATAGTCACTTGAATAATTTTGGGGGACATTTCAATTTCAGCTCTTTTTTCTCCAAGACCAAAACTTGTCCGCAGCACTATGTTGTTTTATACACTTAGGATAATTCTGTTTTTGTTTATTTGGGAGAACACTGTCAAATAAAAAATGTGTAAGTAAAAAACAATTTTGTAAAAATCTAATTTTATTAATTCTGAATATATGCTTAAAGGTAACGCAATGTCACCTAATTCACCTATCCAAACATTCATAGCAAAGAGTTAATAGATGGGTACTTAAAGGAAAATCTTATCCCTTCTTCATTCACTGAAAAACAAAACAAACTTAACCATTACCTACTGTGGTAAGGCAGAATAATGGGCCTCCAAATATATACATGTCCTACTTCTCAATATATATGCATATGTAAAGTTATATGACAATGGAGAATTAAAGGTGCAAATGAAATTAAGGTTGATGATTAGGGGTCCTAAAATGGGAAGATTATCCTGGATTATCCAGCTGGGTGTAATATGATCATAAAGTTCCCTATAAGTGGAAAAGGAAGGCAAAAGAGAAAGGACCAGAGAGACAGTACTGTGATGAATACTCAATTCAATGTTGATCCAGATATAGTGCAGAGGAGGACTGGAGCCATGAACCAAGGAATGTGGGCAGCTTCTTGAAGCTGGAAAAGTCTAGGAAACTGGGTCTCCCTTCAACCTTTGGAAAAAATGCTGCCCTATCTGCTAACACCTTGGCTTTAGCCCATTTGTACTCATTTTGGACTTTCAAACTCAGTAATAAACTCGTGTTTTCCAGCCATTAAATTTGTGGTAGTTTCTTACAACAGAGATAGGAAACTATGACACCTGCTATAGGAGAGACAAAACTTCATCTTAGATTTTTGGCTTATACTGTAACAAAAAGATTAATAAGAGGAAAACCCTTCATTAACAAGTGCAGTGGACATCATACATGAAAAACCTAAACAAAAAGTAACACAAAGTGGGAGCTCACAACTCCGCTTATATAACATCTTCAACAAAGAACAATACATTTATAGAGAAATGCCAGGTAGGGGAAAATTGAAGTAAAGTATGTTTGCAGATTCCTCTGGTGCCATCTCTGTGCTGATAAGAATCTGTCTCCACTAGAGGGAAAATTTACACCCTTCCGTAGGCAAAAAGGGAGAGAGTAGAGGGTGCTTTTCTTGTATTTGCTGCTTCTTTATACTGCCTTCAGTTTAAAAGAACCTTTAATGTCAATAAATTTGAGCGTAACAAATTCTGGTTTCCTTCACTACTGTATGATAGTATCTTTGCTAGGTGTTAGCAATGGATGATGAAACAAAGAGAGAAAAGGCTTCTTGTCCTGAAAGAGCTTAAATTTTAGTATGATTAAAGGAAATTTAAAAAAGCAAAAAACAAAATTAGATCCAAAGTAACTATCAAGGGAGGGGCACCTGGGTGGCTCAGTCCTTTAACCATCCTACTATTGATTTCTGCTCAGATCATGAACTGAGACTCCAGAGATGAAGCTCCAAGTTGGGCTCCAAGCTCAGTGGGAAGTTTACTTGAGATTTTCTCCCTCTCCCTCTGCTTTTCCTCTCTCTCGCTAACTAAAAAAGATAAATCTTTAAAAAAAAAAAAAGTAAGTATTAAGGGAAAGGGTGAAAGAAAAAGACTCACTCAAAATATGTCTGCAGTCTGCAGTGAGCTACAATTTCAGAAGACAACACGGGCACTGATAACTATAAAATAGGAGTCAACTATGTTCAGAATATTGTAAAATAGTATTTCTAAGATAGAACAGTGAGTTCACAGATTATAAAGAGTAGAGGAGCTTGATGCGTAGAGAACAGAATTATGGTATTTTGACAGAAAGAGCTTACCAAGTAAAGGGTGGAAGTTGATTTTGGAAAAACGGTTGAAGGTAGAATCTTCAAAGCTAGGGTAGGTAGTTTAGACTTTAAAAAGAACAATGAAAATCATCCAGTGATTTAACAAAGGGAGTAACATTATCATATATAAATATTTTTAAGATGACTTCCTGCAGATAGGTAATGCTGAATGCAACATGAATAAAAGCAGTTTTGTAGAAGAGTATGGTGGCTTTGATTAGCTTAATTGCAGTAAAATGCAGAGTCAAATAAAAATGAGACAGGGCAAGAACTGCTAATGGAATGGATGGGGGAGGAGAAAGATGAAACAAGGATGAGTTATTATTAGGTTTCTAATTAACTGGATAGATGCCAATGCAATTTACTAGAATGGGAGATATTTGCTAAGGAAGTTTTGGGAGCAAACTATAGAGTTTCATTTTAATAGGTTAACCTTGAGAGGATTAGTAAAAATCTAGATTAACATATTAAGTAAGTTATTCAACCCTGTAACTATATAACTGTAGACATGCATACACAGATAAATCGAACACATACATGCAATATATATATGTAATATCAATAATTGTATATATGTATGCTTACATATCTACATATGCATATAAAATTTAATATATATTATATAACATACATATATAATTTAATATATATATATAATTTCATGAGTTAGGCTACTGTATTTTATTTGGGATTTTTAAAAGACAAATGTACTTTAGCAATGTTACTAATAGAAATTATTAAAATAATTTATTGAGTTTATTAGTAATAGATTCTTGAGGCTATAGTTAATGTACTGTTATCACAGTGTCAGTTTCTAATATGTATCATGTATGGGGAAAACAGATACAACTCTAAGTGAGCTCTAAGCTTAAATTTTTTATTATAAGATTATAAACATTTCTTAGAACAAGTTAAAAACAAACAAAAAAATAACACTGATGTTACAGAAATGTTTTTGATATTATCAAAATAGATTATAAATGTATATTTTAGATATCAAGACAGATAACACATTGAACTTAAATAAAATTGTAGGATAACTGGTCTGTAAATATTCATTAATATGCTTACTTTTCTATCCAAATAAGCACTAATTGTTAAGTGCTTTGAATTCTCAAAAGCATTTGTGTCCTGTCAAGTTTTCTGCCATTGGCATGTGGCATATGGTGTTAATCAAATTTCATCAAGGCTAAATTAAAGATATTTATGGCTTATGATTATAATTTTACAAGTGCGAAACATCTGTCACAAGCCAGGGAGATCATTTGTATATAAAACCACAAGAATGGATGAGATAACTCAAGCATAAAGAGAAAGGAAGGAAGGAAGGAAGGAAGGTAGGAAGGAAGGAAGTTAGGTTGATTGGAAGGGAAAGAAAACTCAGGACTGGAATTTGATGAGCTTCTTCACAGTAAGATATTGGGTAAAGTACAAATGTCAAATGAGGTGGGAGGAAAATCCCAAGAAACCAATGTGATTTAATCCATTATAAAATCATGAAATAGTCATTCCCCATATTAAATACAGAGTTAAACTAAAAGAGGACATAAGTCTACCAAAATGTAAACAGTGGTCTCCAAGATTTCATTCCCTGAGATGGAAAGTCTATGGAATTCCCCATAAGTGACAATGGGGAAAAGGTAGGTTGCTGACAGAGTGCAGGATCTGGGAATAGTTTAGTTGAGTAAGTGAAGACACTTTTGATCCTGCCTGCAGTGCAGGCACAGTTAGTTGTTTGCCTATGCTGAAGAGAGAAAGCAGAGACACCTGTGCAAATGAAAACTAGGCCTGATAATTGACTTCTGACATAATCACTAATATATCAATTTCATTTTTGAATTATATAACTACCTTCTCTAGGAGGGAATAATTTATGTCTTGGGACAATTTCTTAACCTAGTGAAATGGAATAAAAATTTCAATAGTTTTTCATTATTTGTAAGCTAAAACTTATACTCCTAATTTAGGATTCAGTATTCTTCACAGCCCTATCTTAGCTTTCACTGAAAACATCCTCCTGTTATCCTTTACATGGATTTTGTAGCTACCAACTAATTACAAAAACATGTATTCTTAATCAAGTTTGACACCCTTATTCTCTTTGCTAACTACCTAAACACTAGTCATTTTAATAAACCTTTTAAGATGAAGCGTAACCTTCATACAGAAAAATCCCACTAATTATAAATAAGCTCAATGCATTATCTCAAAGTGAACACATCATTGTAAACTCCTTGCAGCTCAATAAATAGAACATTACTTGCATACCACAAAAGTCTCCTTATCCTCCTTTCCCATCACTATGCTCTTTCTCCTCTCCAGTAGACACAATACTAAATCATAATGAATTTTTACTAGTTTTCAGCTTTTTGTAAGTAGATTCATAGAACATCATTTTGTGAATGCCTTCTTTAATCAATGTTTGTGGCTTTCATGTATGTTATATTGAATGGTAATGTTTTCATTTATTTGTATTGCTCTACAGTTTTTCACCTAATGATTGTACCTCATTTTATCTACTCAAATCTGATGGGCAGTTGTAATTAATATTGTGATTAATATCTATGTATATAATGAGTATAAGTATACATTTAAACTGAGATACAAGCTGTCTAAATTACCTGACATTCAAAGATTCAGGGAAAGGTATCCCTGGCTGAATACCATAAAATTAACAAAATGTGAATACAATAAAGAGCTGGTTATCATCACAAAACAAAATACACATACATGCACACACACATCTATTCACAAAGGGGAAACTAGTAAGACATAAAGTTATAAAAGCAGATAGGACCCACATCTTGTGGGTCTTGTCTATGGTAAATGACCATGCATTTCAATGAGAGATGTTAAAAGATTTTTTAAATCACTTTATTGAGGTATGACTAATATACAAAATATTACAGTTATAGCATACACTATAGTCCAGGCTGATGATCATGATGATTTGTTCTGTGTAGTTACAGTGAAGAGGCAGGGTAAAATGGATTTATTAATGAGGTATCATTGATAAGTTAATTGGTAGGGGACAAATTTGAAGAATAAAAGAGTCACATCAGCGACAACTCTGAAGTTTAAATTGAGCAATGAGACAGATGTAGCCCCTATTTCCCAAAGACAGGGAGGTTCAGAATTGATGATGGGCAAACTAAGGCAAAAAAAAAAAAAAAAAAAAAAGGTGACTTTAAGGAAAAATTTCAAATTATTCATCTAGGAGATAACTTGGCATTTGAATCAACAGAAGAGAATGGATAAGGGAGAAAGCTATATATATTGCCCACCTATTAAATATTAGTTACTGTTACTGTGTTAGAAACTATGAATATATTATTTATTTTGAAACAGTTACTCAGTGTAGCTAATAAGAGGGTTAATAATATGTTGCTTTTAAAAAAGCTTAATAAATTTTTCATGACATATTTTTCTTATAAAATGTGATGAGTCTAGATCACATATAGTTTTCTGGAATATAAATTATATTTTGCTTGTCTCTCCAAGTGTCTTCTCCCTGTGACATCATGGGACTCTTCCATAGTAATGTTCCAGTGTGATTACTTTGAAAAAGAGATGACTATAATGCAAATTAACAGCCACAGAGAAAGGAGTTTGGTGCCAGGACAATCATGGATATTCTTTTTTTTTTTTTTTAAAGATTTTATTTATTTGACAGAGAGATCACAAGTGGGCAGAGAGGCAGGCAGAGAGAGAGAGAGAGAGAGAGAGAGAGGAGGAAGCAGGCTCCCCGCAGAGCAGAGAGCCCCATGCGGGACTCGATCCCAGGACCCTGAGATCATGACCCGAGCTGAAGGCAGAGGCTTAAGCACTGAGCCACCCAGGTGCCCCCAATCATGGATATTCTAATAAGGGTGAAGCACAGTCTTTGCAAGAAGTACAATATCTATTATGTTCTGTTTTATGTCAAGGAAAGGTAGATCACAATCAAAGATTTTGATTTTATTTCCGCTTAGAAATGAATCAGATTCCAGAATGTAAGGTAAAGGAGCAAATGTCTAGGATATTTTCCAGTTTCCATTAAAATAATAAGGTATTTTAAAAACTTTATATGGAGGTTTTTAAATCGTCAGTAATAATGTGAATATCTGCTTGACATAAATATACACCCACAGTTTAATAAAATGGTAACTTAGTGTCATTCCCCATATAATAAAAAAAAAAAATGAAACTACAGTGTCATAAAGTAAACAAATAGAATTGCAATTAAAATGAGATTATGTTATATTACTATTTTTGTTCCTGTTTTTACTACTTCACATGAGTATAAGATTTTTATTATTGCCTTAATATGTTTACATATTTTGATTAGCTTTTTTAACCTCTTAGAGCCCACTCCAATGACTTCTTTTTTAAATTTTTTTAAAAATTCCAGTTAGTTAACATGCAGCATAATATTTGTTTCAGATATATAATATAATGACTCAAAACTTCCATACAATATCTGGTGTTCAGATTTTTCTGTAATCCATCACTTTTTTCATCATTTAGTTGAAAACTCATACATTTGAGTGTTTTTATTTTGTTTTGTTTTTTATTAAAGATTTTATTTATTTGTTTGCGAGAGAGAGTGAGAAAGAGAGAGCAGGAGTGGGGAGAGAAGGACAGAGGGAGAAGCAAACTCCTGGCTGAGCAGGAAGTCTGAAGCAGGGCTCTATTCCAGATTCCAGGATCATGACCTGAGCCTAAAGCAGAGATACTTAACTGACTTAGCCACCCAGGCACCCCACAACTCATACATTTGATAAAATGCTATTGTTATCAAATATTACTAGCAGTAATTATGAATGCATGATTTGTAAGCCTTATTTTTGCTCTCTGAAATAGGTTGTTAATATAATTTGATCTCTCAAATTTTGTATATGTGCTTAAATATAATTATTTATGATGATAAAATAACGAAATCAATAAATTTGTCATAGTATTTTTTTTTTAAATCAGGTTTTGTATGAATAAAGAACAAGAATTTTACAACTTAATTTGAACTATAAGACGATTGAGAAGCATTACCAACGTAAATACTGCTAACGATCAGGCTTATTATGTTAAAAAATAGTATATAATTCCAATAGTCCAACTATATTTGTGTGTATAGTACATCAGTAAGTGTGCTTGTGTGTGTGTGTGTAGCTTCAGAATTTACAAATTACTCTCATATAATGATAGAATAAGATTTTGATTTATTAACCTAATGAACTTTCATTTTCATTCATTCCTTTCACTCTATGCCACTTCCTGCCCCTAGACCTTCTGGACCTTCTAGACTTTGGTTTTTTGTGAGAATGAAAGAAGTTCTTAACTTTTAATGTTATACAGGTAGAACCAGGGAGGTTAAGAATATGGAAATACATATGGAAATATATATTTTATACACACACACACACACACACACACACATACCCTAAATTTGAGACAGCATTTGCCACTCTCCTTCTCATGAAAAGCTTTAATTTACTTTTTTTAAAGATTTTATTTATTTAAGAGAGAGAGACAGATAGTAAGAGAGAGCATGAGCGTAGAGAGCACTAGCAGGGCGGAGAGGGAGAAGCAGGCTCCCCACTCTGTAGACTTGATCCCAGGACCCTGGGATCATGACCTGAGCCAAAGGCAGACATTTAACCAACTGAGCCACCCACATGCCCCTCATTAGAAACTTTTAAAAAGAGAAATTGTCTTGTCTTAATGAAACAAAGTAGTCAAGCGGACATCAGAACATGCTGAAGATGGAATAGGTCTCAAGAGAACTGCTTTCTCCTTCTCTAACTTGAAGCTAATCTTTTAAAGAACAATTTGTAGGTGGAACAAATAAAAGGCACTATTTGGGAAATCTGCTCAACAGGGTTATTATAAGAGCCTCATTTTCTAAATAAAATATAGGAGAACAGGTAAACCTCACAAAGAAGAAACAACATCCAGGCTAAAATACAAATAGTATACGTTATGTAAGATGATTATGTACAGTGTATAAGCAGATGAAGTGAAAGCAAATGTAGTCCTTGTACAGCCCAGAAAGGAAAAAAGAACTAGGTGATCTCTCCTTTTAACTAAAAGAATATGACACTGAGAACCAAGATAAAGGAGAGAATTTGTAGTTACAATAAGTAGAATGTGGAAGTGCACGCAAGAATAAAAGAAATAGACAATGTGAGAATACAAACATCTAAGTTGACAATAGAATGAGCGACCAGATACAAAGATGGACAACCTGGTGGATACTGAAGTATGACAACCAAGGACAAGAGATTAGATGGCCTCTTCCCACCTTGCTGTGGCATTTTAGCAACAATCATATAGGTGCTCCTAATAAGATAAAGTTAAGGGAGACAAACAACAATAACAACATGTTGAATAGAATGACTTTTACTTTAAATTGTGTAGGTTTTATTTTATTCTACAGAGTTTTTTTTTTATTAAAATGAATCCCATCCCTCCATGAATCTGTATTAGTTATGAGAATATGACCTTTGACTTACAATATGCTTTTAACTGAAGAATGGTGAGATTAAATGATGTAAAAAGTTACAAACTTACACATTAACAAAGGTAATGTTTAAACCCAGGTGTGTTCATAAGATGTAGTAGGAAGAGTCAACTGAAAGCCATTTTAGAAGGCCAACTAGTATATATACTATATCTCATCTCCTAATTCACACCTTGTGTAATCCCCTCTCTTGAGTATGGACTGAACCTAGGGCCTACTGAATAAAATGTGATGAAAGTGATGAGGTATCATTTCTGAGGTAAGTTATAAGACTGATATTTCCATCATCCTAACATTCTTTCTGTATTCTTCTTACATAATTCCCTGATAAATGGGACCACTTTATCAGGGAGTGAGGGACTAAGTATGACCTCCAGCTCACCAGCCAGTGAGGAACTAAGATCAACAATCCAACAGCTACATGAGAAAGCTCATAAGCAGATGCTTCCCCAGTCAAGCCTTCAAATGAGACCAAACATTCAGTAAATGTCTTGACTGCAGCCTCTCAGAGATGTGAAGCAAAGGACCCAAGTAAGCCACAACTGGATTCCTACCCAACATAAAACTGTGAAATAATAAATGTTTTAAGCCACTAAAATTAAAATTAAATAATTGGGACAGGCCAGTCAGAGAAGCCAGACCAAGACCATGAGGGAGGGGTGGAAGGATGGTCAAGGTTCAGAGGGCAAAAGCACATCCAAACCCAGAGGGTAGGACAGGGGCAGGGAAGTGGGTGACAGGACAGAACCCAGTGGGTAGAGCACAGCCTTAAAAAATAATAAACTTGAAAATCAATAATAAGCTCAGTCTTCTTTTAACCATATATCTAGAGCAAGATTCACTAGTGCAGTGCATTTTCCCAATGATGGAGAGAGGCAATGACCCAGAATGATCAAGCACAACAAGTAGAGAAATTAAGAGTTAGAGATTTTAACTATTCTAAGAAAGCTCAATTGCTGTGTTTTCATTTATTTATACTGATAGTGACCTATATCTGGTAATTTTTATTCCTTCCCATTCATCTAAAGTTGTCATTTACTATGAACTCTTAACTATGTTATGCATTATGAAAATGAATTGCTTACTTTTATTTTGAGCATAGAAAATGAAGTATCATATTAAGGAAAAGTTGACCAGGTATCTGGAATTTATATTTATATTTTGATTTATGTACAATGACTAACACAAGTTAAAAAGCAAGGTATCTAGCTTCTCATGACTTTTTTTAAAATTAAGGATCACTTTTTTCAATCACTACAAATTTAAGGAGGAATAAGCATTAAGATCCCACACTTTTGTGGTTTAACTGAATGAATATCAATGTTTCATTTAGACTGTGTGTTTATTAAAGCACAGAGAAAAGAGTTTCAGTGTCATGAAACAGTTTTAGTTATTTTTACTCTGAAGAGAGATCTGGACTCTAGAAAGCAAAATGAAACAATAAAAACAAAATCAAATGTGCAAATATATATATGGTACTTGAGTTTTTAATACCTAAGTTACATAACTTTGATCAGGAAGTTTTAACCAAAAGCCATGTCCAAACCATGCAGAGAACAGAAGAAAGGCTCCTGGCTTTGGCTCTCTAGTAAGATCCAAAAATTTGTAAAGGATTCTTGGGTAGAATGTGAAGATTTCATGGATTTGAATGAGAAAAAAAAAAAAAAAGTCTGTACTTTTATTACCTTCTCATTGAAATTTAACATTTCTTCTAATTATGAATCTCAGTCAGAAACCATATCAGTAAAAGGAATACCATAACATTTTTAAGCAAAAGATATCCTAGATATTTATATACCACTATACACTTGTTGAATAAAGCCCTAAAAATCATTTTCACTTGTCACTTCTTTGAAATTATAGTATTTTATCATGACACTCATCATATTATTATATGCACTAATATAGAAGAACATAAATTTCCATATTAACAAAATTTTAAATAACTACATGTTAACATAATTATTTCCCTATACAACCCATGTATTTTTGTGTTTTTTTAAACATTATTCTGAAAAGAAGTCCATAAGCTTTACCATATTGCCAAAAATGCCTACTGCAAAACAAAAGAAAGGTTAGAACTCTCCTTAAAGAAGGTAAGAAGAAGGGGGGAGGTAAGGAGAAGAGGATAGTTTGGGAAGGAGGGAGGAGGAGAGGGAGAGAGAGAGGAAATGGGGAGGGGGAAAGCAGTGACAATGGGGAAGAAGATTGTACTACTGATTCTTGTGTTCTTACTTTCCTTTACCTCTCTTATTATTGCCAGAAGGACTATCCATGGATAATAGAATGGGTCTGAAGTTTTTGGACTTTTAAGTAGACAGTATGAAAATCCCTCACTGCTGAACTGCACACAAAAGCTTTTCAAGGAGCTGCTCTACTTGGGGAAGCTCAATCAATGTATCTACACTATCTACACTCTGAATGTGTTTCTCACATGGGTAATGGTTAAGTGAAAGTCTTTAATATTTATACCAGTTCTCGAATTCTATGCTCAAGGAAGGAGTTCTTTAATCTACTCATCAAGTATTTATGGATAATATCCTTATCTACTCTCTGCATTGGGTACTCTGCCCTGAAAATTGTTTTGTTCTTTCCTCTTCTTCCTTCTTCCTCCTTATCTCCCTCCTTAGGTCTTCCCTTCCTCCTCCTCTTATTCCAGCCTGAGCTCTGACTCTCCTGTCTCTCTCTTTCCTCTTTCCCTCCCTCCCTTCTTTCATTTTTCTAAATACTACAGTCAAATTACTCTCAACATTATCTGAGCTAATATATGTATCTGGAGAAACATTTTTACAAATCAATAGTTTTTAAGCTTTTTGCATCATAAAATTTATGTTTTATAATTTACTGAAAAATCTCTTTTTTATCTGAAGAGGTTTGTTATAAGTAGGTGTAGATATTGAAAACAAGAACTCCAAATGCATTTTTTTTCTAATACTATCTTTAAAACAATTACATTATATGCATATTAGAAATAACATACACCTATACTTGAGGTCTTCAAATGCTTATGTAGATTCTTTACATGTCTTGAGTATGGTGTTTGCAATAAAATCTATGGTTTTTGTTCTAACAATATACATATAAAGGAAATATAGTAGAAGTTTTATTTATCTCTAGGTAACTACCTACAATCTGAAGCATTAGCAGCCTAATTATTTCCATTGTACATGTGTTACACTGATCTGCCGCTATTAAATTCTTAAATCCTGTGTTAGCAAGGCATTCTCAGTGTTTTTGATAAAAACTACAATAACTATAATAGAAACATTACCATAAAATTGTTGAGGAATCTATTACAGTCATGATCCCCCTTTAAAAAACAATCCAGTCTCCTAATTTTCAAACTCAGGCAATGATAACATATTGTTTAATACATAACCATTTCAGATTTCAGATCTTTTATTAAAATTTTGTGAATTTTTCCCCTACCTCATTGTGAAGTTTGAAACATGTGCAAATATTTTCCCACAGGTTACTAAGAAGTATTTGATTTCTGTCTGATTTCCTGTAACATCATTTTGAGAATAACTTCAGCCCTCTTAAAATATTTAATATAGTCATTTTACTTCATTTTTTCCTAAAAGGATATTTTGTGATCATAGTAAGTCTGAAATTATACACATTTGTATGAATATGTATTGAGTGTGAATCAGCAAAACATGTGATGTCTATAATTAGACATTATATCCCTCCATTCTCAAAATATGACACTAACAGCTGAAGCTTCTTCATGTCTTTTTCTCTTGCTACAAACTATTATTTGTTTCCACTCCTTCTTTCTCTGTGCCTGATATTTACCATTCACCGTATTTTTCTTATGTGGTTATTTTCTGAGTGATGAGTAAGGGTAATGCTTTTATGCCATTCTCCTCTACCAGAAAATAATTTCAAATATTGAACTTGATCACGCTGTCAATGCCGACTTATTTGAATTCTATTTAGTGGATTTTATTTGCATAGCTATTAGGTCCCAGATCCTGTATTTGACATTCTTTTTAAAAATTAAAAATGTAACATTAATTTATCATCTAAGAGCTTACACATATGATGCACATGTTTGTAGGGGAAACAGATACATATAGGAATAATAAAAGTACATTTATAGAGGAAAGTACATGAAACTCAATACGGGGATATATCAAGCTTCACTGAAACCTAAAAAAAAAAATTCTTTAATTAAAATGAGGAACAGACGTTCATTAAAAAGTGAAAATATATTTAACATTCAGTGTGAACAGTAAAATTTAAAATTATTGCAAAAATGTACTGAATTTTTCATGCATTTAATGAAAGTTATATTTGTATAAATATTTGTATATTTGATTCTTGCATCAAAGTATGAATCTAGTTGTGATTATCTGTTTAATTTTTTTAACATTACAATGTAAAACAATGTTATCAAATTTTGTATTTCATGTTTGACTTTTTCATGAAAATCATAAAGGAAACTTTTTTTCCAGAAATAATCAAGAGAGGCCTCAACTGTCTAAAGAACTTTATTATCCTTCTTTTTTTAATGTATCTACCTGTTATCTTCTCCAATTTTTTCTTTTACCATGACTTTTAACCCTTCTCTAGGACCACTCTTTCATATTCTTGATGAAATTCTGTTTTGGAGCTGTATTTGTAATTTTACTTTGCATATGATTTACACTGTATATTTACTATAAATCCCAGAATAAGCAAGTGACTGATTCACAAACAGACTGATGTTACAGGTAAGGAAGAGAAATCATACTTCGAAAAAAAAGATGTTTTTGAGAGGTCTCATTTAGCAGGTTGCCATTTAATAACATTTGCTTGTTATGACTCTATTTTTTTTTTTCAATGCACAGTGGCACTCAAGCAAGCAATCCTTGCATAAAAAGGATCCATGTAGTTAGAATCAGAAAGTAGTAGGTTGATACAAAAGCAGGGCAGGAGATTCCAGACAGATGGGGTAAAATAAGAAAAGCCACTGATAGTATAATGTGTTTGTAAAGCAAATTATATAAATACTGTTACATAATGATTATGTACATAGTAGCAAAAATGCATAATGAGGTGCTAGAGATGAAAATAGAGGCAACTCAAATGTACTAAAAAGAATGTATTTTATCGTAAAGGGAATGAAAACCACTAAAAACCTTTGAACCAGGAATGACTTGGTCAGATTGTGTTTAAGATAGAGACTTTGCTGGCAGGAAAGCAAATTGACCTAATGCGGAAAAACCGGAGGGAAATAGACAAGTTAGGGAGTTGCAGCAATCATTTGGAGGAGTGGTGTATTAGCTATGGTTCCACGACACATAAAATTAACCATCACAGGCAGTCAGGACACAGATAAGGGGATTAATCTATTATGTAATGAAGAAGCAAAACAAGCAAGAGTTATTGACTATATGTCAAAAGTTTTAAAAAAGGAAGAGTTAAAGACAAATTTCTGATCAGACAGATTAAAAGATGATGAAGACAGAGGAAGAAAAGTGAAGACAAACAGAAGGAACTGAACTGGGGCAGACATTTGCAGAGTCTAAACTGCCTAATGGAATAATAAATCATGAGATCAATAATAAGATTGTTAAGATATTATGCAAAAGACAAAGGAAGAGTTCAGATTGAAGTATATTAGGAGGTGAGCACAGATTTTAAAAATGGTGCCTTCTGTTTTATGGTAAGCTATCCAGGGTACAGGGATATGGGAGGGTTCATTTTTTGTGGATGTGGTGGAAGAAAACCTGAGCCTATTTCTAGATTAGCTTAAACAGCAAAAGAGCAATAGATCTAATGTGTTGAAAAAGGTTTTAAATGGGATAGGTATGGATTGGACTAGGAAAACCAGAAAGAGAAACTGGAAGAAGAGAGAGCCCTCTGAGAAGGATACATGTGTGTGTATGTGTGTGTGAATGTGTGTCTTTGAAGAGTTTTTTAGTGCAAACATACTTAAATGATACAGGGTCTGCCCAATGATTTCAAATTTCTTGAAGGAAGTAGGAGATGGTTAAGCAGAGAAGTGCTAATATCAGCAGAAGAATGCAGATGTGAATATATCATTGAAATACATGAAGGGACAAAATCATTAAAGAGTAGTACCAACTGCCCTATACCAATTAGAAATCATTTATCTGAAGTCATCCAGCAGTACTGGAGTCTCTAAGAATTATTAACTTCTTGGACATAGAGCTGCAAGGCAGACTGTAAAACTGAATAAGTCTTAGAATTTTTCAAAGATATTTTTCCTTTTCTTTAAGCAGACATATATGATATGTGCCTCATTTTGGCATGTATCAATTGTAAATAAATGAATCCAGTTAAGATGATCTCTAAAGATGGCCATGTTGAATGGTAAATCAAATCTTGGTTCCATTTTTCTTAGACTCACTTTGCCTTCAGAGTAAGTGTGGGCACTAGACACCAATGCTAACAGTGAGGACCAGAAAACAGAAGTAAATCCAACATAATAGTTGAAACTGTATTTGCTATGCTCTCCGTGGGTATCTGTCTCTGAGAAAGGCTGCTTCAAATACGCTTTCTAAAAACAGTAGAATTATATACAGCACAGGAATCATCTTGAGGGTGAAAATTCCTGATGTTTTCATAGGAAACATGATAGAAACACAGACCTGCACAGAAACACTTTTCCAAAAATAGTGCTGCCTTCTGAGGATTTGGACTTTACAGTGAATGTCATCTTCTATACAGAAGAGTACAAATGACCATAAGGTTTTCACAGATGATTCCAAAAGCGCAAAATGATGATATAAGAATACAGAATCCATGTTGATAAACAGAAAAGCTAAAAACCCGAACCATCCAACTCTTCATACTCCTAACTTCCCTTTTTCTCTCATTTTTTCTCTCAAACACACAGGTTTGAGTTAGAGACAAGGTGCAGTTAGAGAAAATACTCAATATTTAGATAAGATAATCTCTCATATATTTTGAGACCCGAAACCCGAACCATCCAACTCTTCATACTCCTAACTTCCCTTTTTCTCTCATTTTTTCTCTCAAACACACAGGTTTGAGTTAAACACAAGGTGCAGTTAGAGATAATACTCAATATTTAGATAAGATAATCTCTCATATATTTTGATCAGGGAAGCAGCTATGAGTCCCCACCAATCAATAAATAGGCCTTTGAAATTTTCCTTTTTATCACCATGGAAATAACTTTCCCAGAAATTTCTGGGTGGTTTTATTTAAAATTACTGCTAGATGCTTCTAAGGAGAAAAAACGACCTGACTATTATTGTTTGTATTCTGTTGACACAAATGGCAACAGTAATAGTAGCTATCAACACCATATGATGGTTAATACAAGTTTCATCAACCCAAACCTGTGTGTTCCCTTCTCCACTACAATATCCATGCCCGGTATTCCTTTTTTATTTATGACACTGTTTTGTTTTTTTTTTTTTAATTTGTTTTTGTTTTGTTTTGTTTTGTTTTAGAAATGGGGAAAGAGAGAGAGTGGAAGGGCAGAGGGGGAGGTAGAGAGAGAATCTCAAGCAGACTCCCCACTGAGTGCAGAGCCCAATGAGGGGCTGGATCTCATAACCCTGAGATCATGACCTGAGCCAAAATCAAGAGTTGGATGTCTAAGGGACTGAGTCACCCAGTCCCCATGACATTGTCTTAAATGCAAATTTCCCATCAATCATTTCTGGAACAGAACTCTAACACTATAGTTCAACTACCAAAAATGAATATGGCTCTACTGGTCATTTTAATTCAGCATTTGTTCTGATTATTTGGTGCCTATACCATATTGGTAGTTATGTACTTAATTTAAATTTCCTATAGCATGATCTGTACATTTAGATGTATTTAATAGCTCCTTTTCCTCCAACTGACCAACTGTTCCAGATGTTACTTTGAAACATCTTTTGATGATCAACAATGGTTTTCCCTGAACATTCCTCCTTGTTTTTATTAAACTATTACCATCACTATGGTTCTTATTTTCCATACCACCTAAAAGTTTTTTTTAAATGCTATATATAACTCAGAGTATGGAAGTAGTACTAGTATTGCCCTTGCTTCCAAACACTATTTTTAAAATAATGTTTTCCCATCATGTGATAAAAATTCTGTTTCCTCTGAGTATCATGTGGTGTTTCTATTGCATTCCCATGACCTTTATATAAGGATTATTGATTTACCTTCTCTAACCCTCTATCCTTTGATAGCTTAAGCTCCTGTATCAGATTCCTCTATTCTATTAAAACAGCTCTCATAGGACATGAATAGACATTTCTGCAAGGAAGACATCCAGATGGCCAACAGACACATGAAAAAGTGCTCCACATCACTTGGCATCAGGGAAATACAAATCAAAACCACAATAAGATACCACCTCAAACCAGTCAGAATGGCTAAAATTAGTAAGGCAGGAAATGGTAGATGCTGGCGAGGTTGCAGAGAAAGGGGAACCCTGCTACGCTGTTGGTAGGAATACAAGCTGGTGCAACCACTCTGGAAAACAGCATGGAGGTTCCTCAAAAAGTTGAAAATAGAGCTACCCTATGACCCAGCAATTGCACTACTAGGTATTTACCATAAAGATACAAATGTAGTGATCCGAAGGGGAACGTGCACCCGAATGTTTATAGCAGCAATGTCCACAACAGCCAAACTATGGAAAGAACCTAGAGTCCATCAACAGATGAATGGATAAAGAAGAGGTGGTATATATATATACAATGGAATACTATGCAGCCATCAAAAGAAATGAAATCTTGCCTTTTGCAATGACATGGATGGAACTAGAGGGTATTATGATGAGCAAAATAAGTCAATCATAGAAAGACAATTATCATATGATCTCTCTGATATGAAGAATTTGAGAGGCAACATGAGGCATTTGAGGGGTAGGGAAGGAAAAAAATGAAACGAGATGGGATCAGGAGGGAGACAAATCATAAAGGTCTCTTAATCTTACAAAACAAACTGAGGGTTGCTGGGGGAAGGGGAGGGAGGGAGATGGTGGTTGAGTTATGGACTTTGGGGAGGGTATGTGCTATGGTGAGTGCTATGAAGTGTGTAAACCTGGCGATTCACAGACCTGTACCCCTGGAGCTAATAATAAATTATATGTTAATAAAAAATAAAAAATTAAAAAACAAACAAAACCAGCTCTCATTAACATATGTTGTTTAAATATCCATGAAAATAGTCCATCCATCAGTCCTTCTCTTCCATCCCCCTTCAACAACCCATACCAGTCTTGAACTTGAATTTTTCATGGTTCAAACCATTCATCTCCAAAGTCACAAACTCAAAAACAAGCTGTCTTCCAAGTACAACCTCTTAACTTGCAGTATGCTTATTCAAGTACATTCCAATCATTTGTTCGCTTCATCAAGTTTTCCATCCTCTAACATACTCACACCATATCCCATCATCAATTCCATTTGTTTGGCTATTTTCTTGAAAGCTTGCATTATTGATATTACACTCCCATCATTTAAGTTTATATCAACACTATTAAAAGGCAACCATCCGTCTTATCCATATACAAAAAGATCTTTCTAATGAAAACAAAATTGTATAAATTGGAATAAAACTATGATTTAAATTGTTCATTATCAGTCTTAATTAGGCCCTACACTTTCTGGAAATATTACTATGGTAATATGGTAATAGGCCCAGGAATCCTAGAGTAAAATTGTAGATGGCTTCTCACAAGAGGTTTAGTCAAAGCAAGATCAGAGGTTCTGGTCAAAAACTTGACTTCACACAATGGGAGATTCAAGCAACTTCACACTCCTCTGCAGTGGGAGAAAATCCACAGATATAAAAACACTGAGGGTTCTTACATCACAGTGGGGAACTTTCAAAGATTAGTCTTCCTATTCATATAGCTACTCATTTCATCACTTTAATTGACAACATGTGTTATAGGTGGAATAAAGTCTCCTACAAATTGTCCACATCTTAATCTCTGGAACAAAAAAAAAAAAAAATGTTACCTCACATAGCAAAAGGGACTCTGTAGATGGTATTAAGTTATGAACATAGAGGTGGGGAAATTATTTTGAATTATTCGAAGAGTTAATTCTACTCACATGGGTCATTAAAATCGGAGGTCATTCTCTGGCTGAGTTCAGAGTCACAAAGAGATACAACTACTGAAGAACAGTCACAGAGAGGCATGTTATTGCCTTTGATGATGTAGGAAAGAATGTGGATAGCCTCTACTTAGACCCTCCAAAAAGAAATGCAGGCCTGCCAAAACTTAGATTGTAGTCCACGCAGACCCATGCCAGATTTCTACAGAAATGTAAACCAAAATAAACTTGTGGTTTTTTAAGCTACTAAACTCTTGTTAGTTTTGTACAACAAGAATGGAAAACTATAAAATGTAAAAATGAATTAAACTGAAAATACTGATTTTAGGTCTGATTAGCAATGTTACACTGGCTTAATCACTACTACATATCTGACTATATAATGTCTGTAAAGACAGAAATTAGGCAACCCTCATGTGATACACAGGAGGTATAGTGCCCACATCACTTCCACTTCAACTCACAATTTATGCAGTCAAACCTTGACTGTGACCCTTAAATGGTGACATGCTTTCATTGCTCTGGTTTTGTGAAATGTCTTAAAATCTGGTACAGAAATTGATCTATTTATACATTTTATGTTTATAACTGACTTTGCTATTTGTGAATGTTTATTCTTCCACATATATTTTAGGAACAGTTAACCAAGTTTCTAAATATATAACCAAATGGAATTTTTATTAAATAGGATTGAATTTAAAAATTAATTGGGAAAAACAGAATGTTGAAAATATAATTTCATTTCATTTCATTTCATTCAATGTCATGGGATGTTTCACTTATCCAAAGTTTACCTTATCCATTATTTTAAAATATTTTAGTATTTTCTGAGATATATGAATTTTTAGGTTCTAGTTTCTTATTGTTTTTATTGCTATAGTTAGTAGTATATTGGTCTATCAAAACTTTATCAGAGAACCAACATGAGTAATATAAAATAAGAGCTCTGGTGCAGATACGAACTCTTACAAAATAGTAGGGGCTGCCTGAAAAGTATTTTGGTGGCTGTTGTTTCTGCTTATAACATTGGGTTTGAAGATTCTATAGTTTATCCAAGACAGCAGCTGACAGCATCTAAAGGAAGGATGGATGTGAAAAAGGGAAGAAGACAAAATGAGACCAATGAGGACAAAACAGAAGCAATAAAGATGAGGCAGAACTTACAAGGATGAGGAAGAACATAATGAACCTGCATGTGTCTCTCAGTGACACAGGAGAAATTCAAGAATCACCAGCATCCTTTGCTACAGAGCTGGAGATGCCCATGCATCTGGTCTAGGGCCTGTAGAATCTACAGGACGATATTCAGTAGTAGCTGGACTACCTGTGGGCATGACAGCTACTCCATATAATAACCAAAGTAATTTAGCACACCTTGACAATGTGCTTCAGCTATCACTGTACTTAAGTACCGACACCAAGTTTTGGAGTATAAAAGGTGTTTTCTCTTTTACATCAACCTGTCAGATCTCATGCTAATATCGATCAAGTCTTACTTGTATTCTGGGCCTGAAGAGGAATTTTTCAAAATATTATTCCAACTTTGCTGAGTTGGCAGAATATGCACCTAATTTTTAAAAATTATCTAATGATAAAGTAAAATAATATTGATTTTAAATTTATCTTATAGATATCCTATTCATTAATTTTAAAGACATTGATGATTCTATACTTGCTTTTACAGACACTCTTCAAATAATAACTGATTTTTTCCTTTCTCATCCTAAAACCCTTATTATTTTTATTTTTATTTCTTTATAGCATTAGCCAGGAACTTTAAGTATTACAAATAAGTCGGGACTTTTAAGCATTGGTCAGGATCATATTAACTAATCAGGATAGGGGATAATCCTTGTCTCATTCTAAGATTAAATGGGTGTACATATTAAGGGTCTTGTAGGAAACTATCCTGGATTATCTAGTAAGCATAGAAGAGAGAGAAAGGTAATGTAATGTTGGAGGAAGCTATTAGAGCAATAAACTTTGAAAATTAAGAATGGTCTACAAACAGTATAATGTAGCAAGCTACAAGAGACTACAAGAGGATGAATTATTCTCTCATAGCCTCCAGAAAGAACCAGCCCTGTTGACACCCTGATTTTTACTGAATGAAATTAATTTAGGGCTGCCAGTCTCCAGAAATGTAAGACAATAAATTTGTGTTTTTTAAAGCTATTGCATTTGTGGCAATTCACTACAAAGACAGAAGGAAAGTAATACTGATACTGATATGAGGAAACAAACTAACAAAAATGGCCAGGCACAGAACTGTACAAAATTGCAGGTATGTTGTGCTGAAGAGTAGAGACTAAAGTCGGGTTAGAAAATCAACATGGATCAACAACAAAAAAAAAGGAAATCCAGATTTCTAGTAGTACAAATTGGTAAAAACTAATGGAGAAAGTATTTGCCATAGACTGGAAGAGTAAGTCAAGAATAACCCTTAAATTGAGGAATAGAAAGCCACAGGAGCTGTTTATTTTGAAGATTGTTTCCTCTTAAATCCAACACCTTAGTCTAATAAAAAAATAAGTGGAGATAAACATCTCCTGACTCCTCACAAATTTCAGACAACTGAATTTAACATATATTTCAAATACATGAAGCATAATTAAATCATTATAAAATGTAAATTAAAATATTAATAGAAAATATTTTAAAATATGATTATAATAATAATAAGAATCAGAACAGTAAACATAATCCACAGTAATGAAACAAAGCAACTTAAAAACATTAAAGTAACACAAATTTTGAATGGAAGATTTGGAGGCATGAAGACAGACTCTTAATCTTCTCTAGCCTTCAATTCTTTTCTTTAGTAGGTATGTATAAGTTACTCTTCAGGGAAAAAAACAATAATTGTTTGAATTAATGAGAAATCACCAAAGAATGCCTTGGCTGGGCATTTGGAAGTTGAAATACTTGGATTTCTACAAAATCATAAGGAACTCTAAATTTGAATGCTAATGATTATGCCCTGTTTATGTGCATGTGTGTGTATGTGTGTGTGTTTAACCTGAAGACAACTTATTTTCTTCAGCTTCTCAAAGATGAATGCCTAAAGCCATTCCAATGTCTACCACAAACTTCCTACAAATTTTCTTATAGAAACTATTTTAGCTTCTGGGATTTTAAGCTATATTTTAAAGATCAGGTTAAATGTTTAGAATCATGACAATATATCTTCTGTATTTTATCTATAAACATTTAAATTGATAATTTTTCAGGAACAGAACATAAAATGCATATGTATAAAAACAAATATTCAAACTCAGAGTCAGAATTTTTTGTAAAGTTAGACAATCTTCAACTACAGGTATAGGCATTGAAATGTTCTAAAGTCTGGGAAAATTGATCATTTTAATTATCTTACTGAATGAGAAGTGAATAAATCACACTCCAACTGATAAGAGAGCAGTCTGAATTCATCTTTGAAATGTATATCAAACACTAGCAAGACATTACTTCAAACTCCAAAAAGATGAGATAAAAGTGGCCTTGTTTTGGTCTCAATTTAATGATAAGGTGCTCAGTGAGATCTCTCCTCTTTGGTTGGGTGGGGACTCTGAGGACCCTCAGCATTGCACAACTTCTTGTTCAATTCTTTTTTTTTTTCCCTTTCTTTATTTTTTTTTAAGGTTTTATTTATTTATTTGTCAGAGAGCGAGAGAGCAAGCGCAAGGAGGAGGAGCAGCAGGCAGAAGGAGAAGCAGGCTTCCTGCTGAGCAAGGAGCCCAACATGAGGGACTGGATCCCAGGACTCTGGGATTATGACCTGAGCAGAAGGCAGATGCTTAACTGACTGAGCCACCCAGGCGTCCCTTCTTTATTCTTGTCTCTCTGCAGGAAGCAATCTCTTCTTAGCCATGCTTGAGAATATGATTTAACCATTTTTTTTAATCGTCCCTTAACAGATTTAATTCTTTGGATTACAGTCCTCACATTTTTGTTTGTTTTTTACTTTTAGTGCAGTCATGTAAAAATTATCTGATTTAAGAGTCTCATTTTATAGATGATGTAATTGGTGTTCTGTTAGTTTCAGTGACTTCTCTAAGGAGACAAAGCCTAATAAAATATAATTTCAAAGGAAAAGAAAGAAAAAAAAGAAAAAAATCACAAATTCTCTAAAGGAGTAAATAACGTACTACAATTTACTCTGATAGACTCAAACACTTGGGATTTTAAAATTTATTTTAATCAACATGAAATTCACTTAAAATCTCAGTCACTGGTACTTTAATCCTAATAATTTAATCCATAATAGTAAATTTAATAAGGTAAATTTATAAATAGATTCAAGGTTTCCTCAACATTAAAGTGTTGCCTGCAGAGAGTAAAATTTTCATAAATTTTTTTTTTTTTTTTGAGAGGGAGAACTTGAGGGGGTAGGGAGGGGCAGAGGAGAAGGGAGAAAAAGAATCTTAAGCAGGCTCGGAGCTGGATGCAGGGCTTGATCTCACGATCCCAAGATGATGACCTGAGTCAAAGTCAAGAGTTGGATGCTTCCTCTCTGATGATAGGATGATGGGCATTAAGGAATGCACATGATGTGATGAACACTGGATTTTATACACAACTGATGAATTATGGAACTCTACATCTGAAACTAATGATGTACTTATTGCATGTTGGCCAACTGAATTTAAATTAAAAAAAAAAAAAAAGACATTATACCAAAAACAAAACCAAACCAAAACAAACAAAAAAAGTAGGCCACTTAGCTAACTGAGCCACCCATGTGCTCCTTCATAGAACTTTTAAATAAAATATGAAGTGTAAAATCTATCACTCAGTAACACATTTTAAATAGAAGCACCAAAGTAAATTTTCTGAATCTTTAAGACAGGTAATTATTTTAATTCACTACATTTTTATTCCAAATACAGATATTATCCCTAACCAGAAAGATATCATTAATGTGTAAATGATTTATCATCATATCTGTATTTTATTCTAACCCTTTCCAGGGTTAAAAAAAAAACTCTTAAGTTCAATGATACAATATTCCAAGTAAATTGAAATTAACAAAAGTGAACTGAGGTTAACAGTAACAGTAACAGTTAACAGTAACAGTTCAAGTTACTAAGGTTACTGAAGTGAAGATAATTTTTGTTAAGGGTGATAACTTTCACACACATACACAGAAATGACCCATTTTTTAATTGCTGCCAGTTAAACTGGGACCATGATTGTGGTCTTATTGTTCAAAATCATGTGTTCAAGTCATATCAGTATCTTAGTCTTATCAGTATCTTATCTAGTTTCAGCTAGGGACATAAACATGTCTAAATTTCTCCCAACACATGCAAACATATTAAAACAGTATTTACCAACCTTTATTATATGGACAGATTTTTATGTTTATTAGCGTTAAAATCTAAAGTTTCATATTTGGCCATAGTAACACTTTGGTACAATTACATCAGATTTTACATCCTTACACAATTCTGCAGCAACCTGTTTCTACTTTATGAATTGATTAAATATTTTCTCCCTCCACCCCCACCTCCCTCTCTCTGTCACTTTCTATTATTATAGGTCACAACTCCTAAGGGTAGTAAAATTATATCTAGGTGACTTCTGAATATTTACCAAGGATCTGTCTGGATCTGAAGTTTTATATCTGTATCACCACTAAAATATTTCATAAAGCCACACCTTAAAAGTAAATTTAGTTTCTCATTTTTGTAGGACTTTTTTTTTTAAGATTTTATTTATTTATTTGACAGAGAGAGATCACAAGTAGGCAGAGAGGCAGGCAGAGAGAGAGAGAGTGAGAGAGGGAAGCAGGCTCCCTGCTGAGCAGAGAGCCTGATGCGGGACTCAATCCCAGGACCCTGAGATCATGACCTGAGCCGAAGGCAGCAGCCTAACCCACTGAGCCATCCAGGCACCCTTTGTAGGACTTCTTGTCACCCTATTTTTAATTTCATCTATACTAAGTTCAAGGAGAAAAGTGAATATAATTAGTTGAGTTCTATCTACATAAATATATAGTCTTATATTCCATTATCCCATCTAAATATTTTCAAGATCAACAGTTAATTGAATGAAACTATAGGAATTAAAGAATATATTAAAAATTCTAACATAGGGTATTCTTACTAAAAATTCCCAAGAGTAATTTTTATTAGGACACCAAGAACATTATATTACCAAGATGCAATGACTAACAATCTGTTGTTTTTCTTCCTAGTCAAAAAGAGTAAAGAGATAGTGGGTCAAGCAAATAGAAATGTACTGATAGATATAAGGGAATTAAGGTCTTCCCTCTACCTTTCTTGGGTTTTTCACTAGGCCTGAGAATTAAATTGACATAAGAAAGATTAACAGGAGAACACATGTGAATTCTGTGAGATACAAGAGCTCTCAAAAGGAGATGAAGATCTAAGGAAGTGGCAAAATCTGGATCCTTTTATGCTACGTTGAATAAGGAGAGGCAATTATGGAAAAGTAACTTAACTATGTGGAGAGACTAAAGCAAGATAAGAATTATTTTAAAGAAGTCCATCTATACAGAATTTTCTCTAGTATCTGCCTCCCTGTCAAAGAATGTATCTTTTCTCTTGGTATGCAGAGGGCTTCTTTCATATGGAGTCTTTATCTCCTGTTCTCAGACAGAAAAGGAAATTAGAATGATCTTCCTGCATCTGATTATTCTCAGGTCGCTTTTTCTTAAAATAATCCTGATACCAAACTGGCATATAAGGGGGTAGCATATTCTGCCACCCTTTGTAGGCTAACTGGAGAAAGTGATTCCATATTTGAACACATGAATATCCACCTTCATCCTGAAGCTTGAAACAGCCCTTCTTAGGAAACTGTTGGTGTAAGAGACTGGGTATATTTTTGCAGTTTTCCTGAAAATGGAGTGGAGTAAAGGAAAAACAAAAGAGAAAAATATCTCCATTGTTTGTAGTTGTTTATTAGATGGGGTCCACCTAGAGGAACATGAAACAATATATAACACACCAGTCAGGTCAGGAACTAGGAAAGATTTAATATAAAGTCCAAAAAATGAGCTGATTGGAACAAAACTTTCCATGTATAAATCTGGGGCAAGTGAATAGAAATTTCCCCCAAACTGCCATGAACTGTAAGGATATAGGTTTACTTGAAAAGGTCATTGAATATATTATCTTATAAATTCTAAATAGAGAGATCTATATAGTGCCAATTTTTCATAAGATTCTTTTTTTGTTAAGATTTTATTTATTTATTTGATAGAGACACAGCAAGGGAGGGAATAAAAGGAGGGGGAGGAGGAGAGGGAGAAGCACACTTCCCACTGAGTAGGGAGCCCGATTCGGGGGCTCCATCCCAGGACCCTGGCATTATGACCTGAGATGAAGTTAGACACTTAACAACTGAGCCACCTAGGCACCCCAAGTTCATAAAATTCTTATTAATAGCAGAGTGTGATATGGCTATGTTATTAGAAATGTGACATTCACACTAGATGTGTCAGAATTTTCAAGTTTTACATAGAAAATAAGGCATTTCAACTGAATTGTACAAACATTTTGTCTAAATTTATATTTTCAAAAACATTTGTGTGTTGTTATACTTTAGTTTAAAATTTGCTTTTTTAAGATTGGTGAAACAGAAGATCAACAAGAAACCCAGCCAGGACCAAGTTCAACTACCAAGGAGTACAGTTTCAATACCAAGGAGAGCAACGGAATTCCAAAGGAGGAGAAAGCAAAGCACGGAACTCATGGCTTTCTCCCCATGATTCTTTAGCCTTGCAGTCAATTTAATTTTTTTTCTTTTTCAATTTATTTTTCTCTTCTGCTAAATTTTTTTAACTTTTACCCTTTCCTTTTTTAACGTTTTTTAACTAGTTTATCTAATATATATATTCTTTTTTTCCTTTTTATATTTTTTCTTTATTGGTTTTCTTTTTTTAATTGTTTCTTTTTTCTTTTTTTTTTTTTTTCGTCTTTCTGAACCTCTTTTTATCCCCTTTCTCCCCCCTCACGATTTGGAATCTCTTCTGATTTGGCTAAAGCATATTTTCCTGGGGTTGTTGCCACCCTTTTAGTATTTCACTTGCTCCTTCATATACTCTTATCTGGACAAAATGACAAGGCGGAAAAATTCACAAAAAAAAGAACAAGAGGCAGTACCAAAGGCTAGGGACCTAATCAATACAGACATTGGTAATATGTCAGATCTAGAATTCAGAATGACGATTCTCAAGGTTCTAGCCGGGCTCGAAAAAGGCATGGAAGATATTAGAGAAACCCTCTCCGGAGAGATAAAAGCCCTTTCTGGAGAAATAAAAGAACTAAAATCTAACCAAGTTGAAATCAAAAAAGCTATTAATGAGGTGCAATCAAAAATGGAGGCTCTCACTGCTAGGATAAATGAGGCAGAAGAAAGAATTAGTGATATAGAAGACCAAATGACAGAGAATAAAGAAGCTGAGCAAAAGAGGGACAAACAGCTACTGGACCACAAGGGGAGAATTCGAGAGATAAGTGACACCATAAGACGAAACAACATTAGAATAATTGGGATTCCAGAAGAAGAGGAAACAGAGAGGGGAGCAGAAGGTATATTGGAGAGAATTATTGGAGAGAATTTCCCCAATATGGCAAAGGGAACAAGCATCAAAATCCAGGAGGTTCAGAGAACCCCAATCAAAATCAATAAGAATAGGTCCAGACCCCGTCACCTAATAGTAAAATTTACAAGTCTTAGTGACAAAGAGAAGATCCTGAAAGCAGCCCGGGAAAAGAAGTCTGTAACATACAATGGTAAAAATATTAGATTGGCAGCAGACTTATCCACAGAGACCTGGCAGGCCAGAAAGAGCTGGCATGATATATTCAGAGTACTAAACGAGAAAAACATGCAGCCAAGAATACTATATCCAGCTAGGCTATCATTGAAAATAGAAGGAGAGATTAAAAGCTTCCAGGACAAACAAAAACTGAAAGAATTTGCAAATACCAAACCAGCTCTACAGGAAATATTGAAAGGGGTCCTCTAAGCAAAGAGAGACCCTAAAAGTAGTAGATCAGAAAGGAACAGAGACAATATACAATAACAGTCACCTTACAGGCAATACAATGGCACTAAATTCATATCTCTCAATACTTACCCTGAATGTGAATGGGCTAAATGCCCCAATCAAAAGACACAGGGTATCAGAATGGATAAAAAAACAAAACCCATCTATATGTTGCCTACAAGAAACTCATCTTAAACCCGAAGACACCTCCAGATTTAAAGTGAGGGGGTGGAAAAGAATTTACCATGCTAATGGACATCAGAAAAAAGCAGGAGTGGCAATCCTTAGATCAGATCAATTAGATTTTAAGCCAAAGACTATAATAAGAGATGAGGAAGGACACTATATCATACTCAAAGGAACTGTCCAACAAGAAGATCTAACAATTTTAAATATCTATGCCCCTAACATGGGAGCAGCCAACTATATAAACCAATTAATAACAAAATCAAAGAAACACATCGACAATAATACAATAATCGTAGGGGACTTTAACACTCCCCTCACTGAAATGGACAGATCATCCAAGCAAAAGATCAACAAGGAAATAAAGGCCTTAAATGACACACTGAACCAGACGGACATCACAGATATATTCAGAACATTTCATCCCAAAGCAACAGAATACACATTCTTCTCTAGTGCACATGGAACATTCTCCAGAATAGATCATATTCTTGGTCCTAAATCAGGTCTCAACCGTTATCAAAAGATTGGAATCATTCCCTGCATATTTTCAGACCACAATGCTCTGAAGCTAGAACTCAATCACAAGAGGAAATTTGGAAAGAACCCAAATACATGGAGACTAAACAGCATCCTTCTAAAGAATGAATGGGTCAACCAGGAAATTAAAGAAGAGTTGAAAAAATTCATGGAAACAAATGATAATGAAAACACAACGGTTCAAAATCTGTGGGACACGACAAAGGCAGTCCTGAGAGGAAAATATATAGCGGTACAAGCCTTTCTCAAGAAACAAGAAAGGTCTCAGGTACACAACCTAACCCTACACCTAAAAGAGCTAGAGAAAGAACAAGAAAGAAACCCTAAACCCAGCAGGAGAAGAGAAATCATAAAGATCAGAGCAGAAATCAATGAAATAGAAACCAAAAAAAACAATAGAACAAATCAACGAAACTAGGAGCTGGTTCTTTGAAAGAATTAATAAGATCGATAAACCCCTGGCCAGACTTATCAAAAAGAAAAGAGAAAGGACCCAAATAAATAAAATCATGAATGAAAGAGGAGAGATCACAACTAACACCAAAGAAATACAGGCAATTATAAGAACATACTATGAGCAACTCTACGCCAACAAATTTGACAATCTGGAAGAAATGGAGGCATTCCTAGAGACATATAAACTACCCCAACTGAACCAGGAAGAAATAGAAAGCCTGAACAGACCCATAACCAGTAAGGAGATTGAAACAGTCATCAAAAATCTCCAAACAAACAAAAGCCCAGGGCCAGATGGCTTCCCGGGGGAATTCTACCAAACATTTAAAGAAGAACTAATTCCTATTCTCCTGAAACTGTTCCAAAAAATAGAAATGGAAGGAAAACTTCCAAACTCATTTTATGAGGCCAGCATCACCTTGATCCCAAAACCAGACAAGGATCCCATCAAAAAAGAGAACTACAGGCCAATATCCTTGATGAACACAGATGCTAAAATTCTCACCAAAATACTAGCCAATAGGATTCAACAGTACATTAAAAGGATTATTCACCACGACCAAGTGGGATTTATTCCAGGGCTGCAAGGTTGGTTCAACATCCGCAAATCAATCAATGTGATACAACACATTAATAAAAGAAAGAACAAGAACCATATGATACTCTCCACAGATGCTGAAAAAGCATTTGACAAAGTACAGCATCCCTTCCTGATCAAAACTCTTCAAAGTGTAGGGATAGAGGGCACATACCTCAATATTATCAAAGCCATCTATGAAAAACCCACCGCAAATATCATTCTCAATGGAGAAAAACTGAGAGCTTTTCCGCTAAGGTCGGGAACACAGCAGGGATGCCCGTTATCACCACTGCTATTCAACATAGTACTAGAAGTCCTAGCCTCAGCAATCAGACAACAAAAGGAAATTAAAGGCATCCAAATTGGCAAAGAAGAAGTCAAACTATCACTCTTTGCAGATGATATGATACTATATGTGGAAAACCCAAAAGACTCCACTCCAAAACTGCTAGAACTTGTACAGGAATTCAGTAAAGTGTCAGGATATAAAATCAATGCACAGAAATCAGTTGCATTTCTCTACACCAACAACAAGACAGAAGAAAGAGACATTAAGGAGTCCATCCCATTTACAATTGCACCCAAAACTATAAGATACCTAGGAATAAATCTAACCAAAGAGACTAAGAATCTATACACAGAAAACTATAAAGTACTCATGAAAGAAATTGAGGAAGACACAAAGAAATGGAAAAATGTTCCATGCTCCTGGATTGGAAGAATAAATATTGTGAAAATGTCTATGCTACCTAAAGCAATCTACACATTTAATGCAATTCCTATCAAAGTACCATCCATTTTTTTCAAAGCAATGGAACAAATAATCCTAAAATTTATATGGAACCAGAAAAGACCTCGAATAGCCAAAGCAATATTGAAAAAGAAAGCCAAAGTTGGTGGCATCACAATTCCGGACTTCAAGCTCTATTACAAAGCTGTCATCCTCAAGACAGCATGGTACTGGCACAAAAACAGACACATAGATCAATGGAACAGAATAGAGAGCCCAGAAATAGACCCTCTACTCTATGGTCAACTAATCTTCGACAAAGCAGGAAAGAATATCCAATGGAAAAAAGACAGCCTCTTCAACAAATGGAGTTGGGAAAATTGGACAGCCACATGCAGAAAAATGAAATTGGATCATTTCCTTACACCACACACGAAAATAGACTCAAAATGGATGAAGGATCTCAATGTGAGAAAGGAATCCATCAAAATCCTTGAGGAGAACACAGGCAGCAACCTCTTCGACCTCAACCGCAGCAACATCTTCCTAGGAACATCGCCAAAGGCAAGGGAAGCAAGGGCAAAAATGAACTATTGGGATTTTATCAAGATCAAAAGCTTTTGCACAGCAAAGGAAACAGTTAACAAAACCAAAAGACAACTGACAGAATGGGAGAAGATATTTGCAAATGACATATCGGATAAAGGGCTAGTGTCCAAAATCTATAAAGAACTTAGCAAACTCAACACACAAAGAACAAATAATCCAATCAAGAAATGGGCAGAGGACATGAACAGACATTTCTGCAAAGAAGACATCCAGATGGCCAACAGACACATGAAAAAGTGCTCCACATCACTCGGCATCAGGGAAATACAAATCAAAACCACAATGAGATACCACCTCACACCAGTCAGAATGGCTAAAATGAACAAGTCAGGAAATGACAGATGCTGACGAGGATGCGGAGAAAGGGGAACCCTCCTACACTGTTGGTGGGAATGCAAGCTGGTGCAACCACTCTGCAAAACAGCATGGAGGTTCCTCAAAATGTTGAAAATAGAACTACCCTATGACCCAGCAATTGCACTGCTGGGTATTTACCCTAAAGATACAAACGTAGTGATCCGAAGGGGCACGTGCACCCGAATGTTTATAGCAGCAATGTCTACAATAGCCAAAGTATGGAAAGAACCTAGATGTCCATCAACAGACGAATGGATAAAGAAGATGTGGTATATATACACAATGGAATACTATGCAGCCATCAAAAGAAATGAAGTCTTGCCATTTGCGACGACGTGGATGGAACTAGAGGGTATCATGCTTAGCGAAGTGAGTCAATTGGAGAAAGACAACTATCATATGATCTCCCTGATATGAGGGAGAGGAGATGCAACATGGGGGCTTAAGGGGGTAGGAGAAGAGTAAATGAAACAAGATGGGATTGGGAGGGAGACAAACCATAAGTGACTCTTAATCTCACAAAACAAACTGAGGGTTAATGGGGGGAGGGGGGTTGGGGGGGTGGGATTATGGACATTGGGGAGGGTATGTGCTATGATGAGTGCTGTGAAGTGTGTAAACCTGGCGATTCACAGACCTGTACCCCTGGGGATAAAAATATATGTTTATAAAAAATAAAAAAATAAAAAAAAAAAAGATTGGTGAAACACCCCCTCCTTCTTTCCTTTGACATTTGTAACCACCTAACATTTTTCATTCTCAAATCACCAGCCAATTGCCTTTGATAGTGTTAACTTTGCCCACTCGAATAACTTTGTATATAGCATTTAATACCTTTCATTACCAGACTTTTTTTTTTAAGATTTTATTTATTTGACAGACAGAGATCTCAAGTAGGCAGAGAGGCAGGCAGAGAAAGAGTGGGAAGCAGGCTTCCCACTGACCAGAAAGCCCAATGAGGGGCTCAATCCCAGGACACTGGGATCATGACCTGAGCCGAAGGCAGAGGCTTAACCCACTGAGCCACCCAGGTGCCCCCATTACCAGACTTTAGTATATCTCTCCAGGCATTCTGAGGGACAAACATCCCTCCCCCCACGGTGAGCAACAAATGATATTTTACTTTCTAGCATATGCCCTAATCTTTCAAATTAATGAAACATTAACTTTTGAGCTGACCAAAAATAGTAAGCTGTCTGCCTTTATTGTGTTTCCATGGCAAATGCTTTTTACTTTGCAACACGGAATTTTCTCTGTTCTCTGTCTCTCTCTTATATAAACATTTGAGTTAGTTTGGTGCAGACTTTGTCTTACTTTTATTTGCTCTTAATGCCTATATTTTGTTAAAGGCAGAGTTCTCAGTAAATAGGTAATTAGTTGAAGGAATTAAAGAAGAGAGGAAGAATTTTCGAGAAGGGGGAGAAAGAAATGATGGCTATATGACATCATACATTTGTCAAAATCCCTAGAATGTACAACACAAAGAGTGAATAATAATGCAAACTATGGGCTGCAGTAAATGTATCATTATTGGCTTATCAAATGTAACCAATTTACCACACTAATATAAGAAGTTAAAAATAAGAGAAATGGGGGCACCTGGGTGGCTCAGTGGGTTAAAGCCGCTGCCTTCGGCTCAGGTCATGATCTCAGGGTCCTGGGATCGAGCCCCGCATCAGGCTCTCTGTTCAGTGGGGAGCCTGCTTCCCTTCCTCCCTCTCTCTGCCTGCCTCTCTGCCTACTTGTTATCTCTGTCTGTCAAATGAATAAATGAAATCTAAAAAAAATAAATAAGGGTAGTTGTAAGAGGGAGGCAAGAGTATGGGAGTCCAAGAATAGGTGATTTAACAATGGAAGTAGAAAGAAAGAGAGAAATTGAAAGATACTACACTGGCTTTGAAGTAGAGGATAAGACTACAAGCCATGGAATGCAGCTGGCCTCTAGAAGCTAGAAATGACATAAGATGTGATTCTCTCTTAGAGTCTCAAGGAGGAATAGTTGTGACCTCCAGAACTATAAGAGAACAGTTTGTGTTGTTTCAAACACTAAATTTGTGGTAATTTGTTACAGCTGCCATAGAAAAACTATATGGTCCCCTTAATATGAATTTATATAATCAGTCTTAGACACATTGAGATATTAAATTTCATCCCTTGAATTCAATAGCCTATTTATGATACTATGGCACAGATTTCTGTAAAAATATATTTTATAATAAATAATAAATCTGGAAATTAGACTGTATGTTCAAATTAATAAAATAATTACTATCAGTTTCATCTATCCTCATGATAGATTTCAATTAAAGAACGTTTCAAACTAAAGCCACCAAAAGTTTCAAACTAAAGCCACCATTCCTAGAATTGAGTGCAGACCCGCTGGAATAAAGGTAAATGAGAGAATGTCTGAGCAACAAATTTATTGCTATAGTCCTTCTTGTCTTTGCACTTTAAAGACTCATGCTAGAATGCACGAAATATCTGGGTCCAATAAAATGGCCTGAATAAACAGTGGAAATAAATTATGAGAAACAACTAATCTCCCACAGACTGATATAACCTTAGACACAAGTGATTTTTATTTATATGCAAATGAGATATCTACTTGAGTTTTAAGAATGTCTTAGATATCTAATTGGTATTTCTAATGCTAATGGTGGTATCTGAACAAGAAAAAAGAAATGTACTCTATTTATTTTAATACTGATCAATATGTACACTTAGTACAAAATATTCTTAGGGTCAAAGCTTTACTGTGTAACAAGCTTTCTCAGTTTTTCTTCAACATCTCAAAGTAATTTCATTTTATCAATTTATTCACCTTAATCTTTCATTAAATAGTCTGTATTGTCCAATGTTTCTCCCTATCAACTCTATTTCTCACTTTAATTCTGGTAAATCAATCAATCAATCAATCCAGAATAAAGTCATTTATGCTAAGTTCACCAAGATTTAAAAGCTAGCTTAATTCCCAATGGAAGATTATGTTAACCTCAATAAATCCTTTGTCTCTCAAAGAAAGGTAATCTCACCCCACACAATCCTTTTTTCAATAATGTCTTCCTAGTCCTGCTTTTAAAAACTGTTGCCTTTCTTCAGCCTTTGAAGCTTTTTTTGTATTGTTAGATGGGATGGTATCTGATTCATGAATCACTCAATAAAACTTAATTAGATCTTTAAAATTTATTTGGTTGAATGTTGGTTATTTAACAATGCCCTTAACATATGGAGTAACTGTGAGATGTAGATTTTTTTATCTTTCTTTTTAAACATTTTCTGAATAAAAACATGTCTTTGGCATTCCATGCTCAAGCTGAACTTTAAAAAATCACTAAAGTTCTAATGGGAAATAACAGCAGAGACAGTGTAAATATTCTTTAGAGAAAATAAACAGATCACAAATAACACAAACCTAATATAAAATATAATTCAAAACTCTGTTTGTGAGAAGGTATAAGTTTCACGGAAAATAACTTGAAAATTCATAAAACCCTGGTTGGGGTTTGGAATCAACATAAACTAACTGGTATACAAAAGAAAACTAGAAGAATATTGAATATCCCCCATAGGAATCAAGGAATCCATATTGTTGCTTTTGAGAGTCTTAGCTTTCATCCATAAATAAATAAATAAATATTTTTAAAATAAGATTATCTCATCCATATCCTCTCCAACACGTTCAGAAAAGTCAATACTCAAATAATTCCAATTAGTCATATTAGCAAAGTGTTGTGTTGTTTTTTTTCTTAACAAGTTTAAGATGCAAGTACAAAAATGTGCCTATTCCAGGTGCATCTTCATATTCATGACACATATTTTTCCTTTGGCCCACTTTATATATAAAAATAAAATAATATACACATGAACTTGAAAATATATGCATACTAATGAATTATATCACTCCTTCAACTAACTTCACCTGAGTTAATATTTCTCTGATATGATTTTCTCACCAACTATGCCACAACTCTTTTTTTTTTTAATTAACATATATGTATTATTTGTTTCAGGGGTACTGGTCTGTGATTCATCAGTCTTACACAATTCACAGCCCTCACTATAGCACATACCCTCCCCAATGTGCATCACCAGCCACCTCATCCCTTTTATCCCCCTCCCCTCCTAGCAAACCTCAGATTTTTTCCTGAGATAAGAGTCTCTCATGGTTTGTCTCCTATGGTTTCATCTCATTTCATTTTTCTCTCCCTTCCCCTATGATCCTCTGTCTTGTTTCTCAAATTCCTCATATCAGTGAGATCATATGGTAATTGTCTTTCTCTGATTGACTTATTTCGTTTAGTATGATACCCTCTAGTTCTAGCCACACCGTTGCAAATGGCAAGATTTTGTTTTTTGATGGCTGCAAAATATTCCATTTTATGTACACACACCACTTCTTTATCTATTTGTCTGTTGATGGACATCTAGGCTCTTTCCATAGTTCAGCTATTGTGGATATTGCTGCTATAAGCATTCGGGTGCACATGCCACTCTGGATCACTACATTTGTATCTTTAGGGTAAATACCCAAGAGTGCGATTGCTGGGTAGTAGGGTAGGGTAGCTCTATTTTCAACTTTTTGAGGAACCTCCATGCTGTTTTCCAGAGTGGCTGCACCAGCTTTCATTCCCACCAACAGTGTACAAGGGTTCCCCCTTCTCCGCATCCTCGCCAACACCTGTCATTTCCTGACTGATTAATTTTAGCTATTCTGACTGGTGCGAGGTGGTATCTCACTGTTTTTTTGATTTGTATTTCCCTTATGGTGAGTGCAGTTGAGCACTTTTTCATGTGTCTGTTGGCCATCTGGATGTCTTCTTTGCAGAAATATCTGTTCATGTCTTCTGCCCATTTCTTGACTGGATTATTTGCTTTTGGGGTGTTGAGTTTGAGAAGTTCTTTATAGGTTTTGGGTACTAGCCCTTTATCTAATACATCATTTTCAAATATCTTTTCTCATTCTTTTGGTTGTCTTTTGGTTTCATTGACTTTCCTTTGCTGTGCAAAGTTTTTTATCTGCTTTTAATACTTAACATTATTCCCCAGTTTTCTATTCGTAGAGTAAATCCCTTTTAATGGATCAAACAAATAGAATTAATTTTTATGATTTTCAGCACTGAATTCCAAAATAACTTTAAAATATATATTCATTATGGGGGTCCCTGGGTGGCTCAGTCAGTTAAGCATCCAAATCTTGATTTCAGCTCAAGTCATGATTTCAGGGTCTTGAGATTGAGCACCACATAGGGCTCCACATTTAGTGGAGTCTGCTCCTCTCCCTCTGCCCCTCCCCATGCACACTCCCTATTGCTCTAATAAGTAAATAAATCTTAAATATGCATATATGTATATATATTTATTATGAAATAAAATACAGCAAAATAAAATCAAGCAATTTAAATATATAGCTTAATCAAGTATTGTAAGGCAGCTCTCACTAAGTTAAGGGAAAAATGTAACTAACAATTATCTGGACTTTATAGTTTCATTTCATTGCATTTTTAGTAACATTATTACACAAATGTGCTTCTTCTGACATTAGAGTTTAGTCTTACTCATTTAAAAATTTTAACATAGCTTCATATCTCTTTTTTTAATTTATAGGTTTTCCTTTCAGCTTTTCTATTTTCTTAAAATTTATCTCTGGAGAAACTTGGCTATTTTGTTTGACCTGTACAGTTTTCCAAACTCCAGGTTTTGATGATGAATAATCTTGGTGAAGTTCTAACACATATCTCTGCACTCTGGATTTCGTGCAACTTGGCAACTATATGAAGAGATAGATCAGACTCTAGTTCAACCCTTTTAGCAAGACTATAGACAAAGTTGGCAAGTACATAATGATACATGACATCTGCTTCTCTCTCTTGTTTAGATTTCCACAGCCATTGAGGCTTAAATACTATAAGCTATTATTTTATGGAGCTTGCAAAAATGGTGATATTCTAATTTTATCATTATTTTTCACTGATTGTTTGAAATGTCTTTATAAAAGGACATTTCCCTCATCTTTTATTTGGGAATCCAGGTTAGAGCAGACCTAGGGAAATCTGGAAAAATGCTTGATTCTTTGTTTTATTGTCTACATAATGAATGGTTTTCTATCATTCTGTAAAAATGGCATTAATTTCTATTTTATCTTCAGGAACCTATGAATATAACCAATTTTGGTTGGCTATGTTGCAATGAAAAAAAAATTAGTTTTCTGAAGCTCAAACCACTCCATGTTATGCCAGCAGAAGCCTGTTCAAATTGAATCCTTAATATTTGACCCTCATAGTGTTCAGTAGTTTCATGCTAGTCTGGTCTGAAAGATATTCCAAAGAATAATATCTTTTGCTTCACATATTCCATCAGCCATTTCTTTCTTTTTTTTTTTTTTTTAAGGTTTTGTTTATTTATTTGTCAGAGATAGAGACAGAGAGAGAGAGAGAGAGAACAAGCGGGGGAGAGTTAAAGGGAGAAGCAGGCTCCCCACTAAGCAAGGAGCCTGATGTAGGACCATGATCCCATGGTCCTGGGATCATGACCTGAGGCAAAGGCAGACACTTAACTGACTGAGACACCCAGGTGCCCCTCAATTCTGCCATTTTAACTAAGTATTACTTCACAAAAAATTTAACAGCAAATAAGTAAATTGTATATTTTAAGCAATTTGATAGATGGAAAAGACAGGGCTGGCTAATTAAATGAGCCATCCCTGGAGTGGTGATCAGTAGAATAATCCTAAGAAGAAAAAATTTTGGCATTATTCAGGACTTTTTCTTTAACTTAGTAAGGTTCAATATTCTTAAAGTCATTTCTCTTCTAAAAATACAAAAGGTGTGTGTGCTTATTAATAAAAGTAATTAAGAGAATAAATATGTTAAATGACAGAAATGGAATGCAAAACATTTGATATGAATTTAATAACAAATAATATGAATTTAATAATGTGAAATTTACTGTAGACCATACCTTTAAAAAATAATGATGAAATAACAGTCATAATTATGACCAAAACAATTTAAGAAGAATCAGAAGCAAAGTTTGGCACAAAAGGAAGAATGAAATTGGAAAACTAAAGTTTTCAGTCTTAAGAGGGAGCTGGGCTGTCATGCTGACTTTGGGGAGAACCTGAATGTTAATCTTTCTACAACTAAGCCTCTAAATGGCATGGCTAAAACTAATATTATGAACTCTTTAGTAGATTAGTTTGTGTTTCCTCATAAAGTATCTATCAAAGTTGAATTACAAACTAAAATTTTAGTAAGTATGATGAGAAACTAAAATATCTGTTCTAACATTTGTGTTCCACATTTGCCCAATATATAAAAACAGGGTAGATAAACCTGTTAAACACCCGAGAATTAAATGGTTCCCAAATCACTGGCTGTCAGCCTTGAGGACCTCATGACATAGATCTGGATTCCTTATAGTGTTAAGTGATAAAAACCTGTAAATTTTAAGGAAAGTGGGATTTAAAAATAGGAAACCAAAAATTAGTGTGGGTATATTTTCCCAGCCAGATTCATTCATCTATCACTAATTCCTTCATGTCTGTTACAAAAAAAAAAAAACTGAATTTACAAATGGCCATTATCAGTCCTAGGAGCTATCACTTCTAGAAACTGTAGTTCTGTTTTCAGTATCTATAATCACAGAACCCCTGATTTATAGTTTGCTACAAGATCATCTGGGATAACCTCACACCTCTTAGTCTTCCTTAAAACTAGTTGAGTTTTGACTAAATTCTGGTTAATGGGATATGAATACAGTGACCAAATAAAATGCAGGAATTTCAGATAAGCAACAAACGTATTATTCCAATATTTTAATATAAGTATATTCAAATAATGCATGAGATATATTTATGTTAAAAATTATGTATACAATTTCCATGCTGTTTTTATCAAGGAAATAAAACATGTCTCTCTCACTTATCCAGGTTCCTGGAATATGGTTAACATAGTTCCATTTTGTAAAATTGTAAAACGCAGATGTAGACATCACGCTAAAACCCAAACAGCATCATGACAGGAGGTGGAAAAGCACTAGATCGCATTTTGCTATAGAGATCTCTTACAAACCTTAAAAGGGCTATTACAGGTTAAATCCAGGATATTACACTGGAGAAAATAAATTCAATTCTGTTTAAGCCACAGTCAAATTTTATTCTCTATTATATACTAAAATTATATCCTAGCTAATGTATCACTGTACTAACAGGAGAAGTCATTCTGATTGTCATTAATTAGTCCTAGATTATTTTCTTTTCTCCCTTCTCTTTTATCCTTTACTTGATAATTTGAGGTAAACTGTACTGTTTGTCACAATTGCTAATAGCCTAATTATGATTAATTACTTTCCTTCTATGTTCATTAATTGGCCTTAATAAATTGAAAGCAATTTAAACTGTCTTGCCCTGAAGACCCTTATCATAATTATGTAAGTACAAAAATGACTGAATATTTAGTAAAGATATTTCAGAAATGTGTAATGAAATGAATTTTTTAATTAGTATACTTTTTAAAACAGTGCTTTATTTTATTAGAGAACTTTTAGGTTCACAGCAAAACTGAAGAGAAGTACAAAAATTTCTCATACACCTTTCTACTCCTACATATATATTTTCTCCCCCATTTTCTGCATCCACCACTAGAATAGTACTTTTGTTACAACTGGTAAACCTACATTGTCCCATAATTATCACCTGAAGTCTATAGCTTAAATAATGGGTTTGCTTTGGTATCACATTTCTTGAGTTTGGACAAATGCATAAAATGTATTCATCATTATGACAAAGTATTTTCACTGATCTAAGAATCTTCTGTCTCCCATCTATTCATTTCTCCCTCCTCCCTAACCCCTGACAATCACTGATCTTTTAATGGTCTCCATAGTTCTGCCTTTTCTAGAAAGTCACACAGTATTTGGAATCATATTGAATATAACCTTTTCATATTGGCTTTTTTCACTCAGTATTATGCATTTAAGTTTCCTTTGTGTCTTTTTATGGCCTGATAGCTTATTTCTTTGTAGCAAAGTATAATATTCCATTACCTGGATACAACACAGTTTATCTGTTGGCTCAGTGAAGAATACCTTGCTTGCTTACAAACTTGGCTAAATAAGAATAAAGCTCCTATAAACAAATGCAGGTTTTTGAATGGACATAAGTTTCAGCTCCTTTGAGTAAATGCCAAGTAGTACAATTGCTGGATCGAGTGATAAAAGTGTGGTTAGCTTTGTGAGAAACCACCTTAAGGTCTTCCAGAGTGGCTGTACCACTTTGTATTCCTAACAGCCATGAATGAGAGTTCTTATTGCTCCATATCTTTGTCAGCAACTGGTGTTGACAGTGCTCCATGCTCTGGCCATTCTAATATATGTAGTATGGAATGGTATCTTATTATTTTAATTTGCATTTCCCTGATAGCATACAGTATTGAACATCTTTTCACAAACTTATTTGCCATTTGGTGATGGGTCTGCTAGAGTCTTTGGTCAAATTTTAATCAAGTTGTCTTCTTATTGTAGAGTTTTAAGAGTTATTTGTATATTTTAGTAAGTTGCTGAGAGTTTCTGTCATGAGTGAGTGTTGTATACTGTCAAATGCCTTTCAGCTTATATTGATATGATCATATGAATTTTTTTAGCTTGATATGATGATTATATTAATTGATTTTCAAATGTTGAATGTGACTTATATACCTGAGATAAATCTCAGATGTCTACAGTATGTAATTTATATATACTTGGATTCAATTTGCTAATATTTTGTTAAGCATTTTTGCACTCTTCACTGGGGAGTCTGCATCTTCTCTTCCTGCTCCCCCTGTTTCTGCTTTGTCTCTCTCTGCCAAATAAATAAAATCTTAAAAAAAAGAAATTCATCTATTTCACCTAGGTTATCAGATTTATAGGTATAGAGTTGTTCACAATATGTCTTTGTTATCTTTTTAATGTTAATAGAATGTATAGTGATGCACCCTCTTTCATTTGTGATACTAGTAATTTGTGTCTTCTTTCTTTTTTCTTTGTTGGCCTGGTTCAAGACTTAATGACTTTACTGATCTCTTCAAAGTGCCAATTTGGTTTTGTTGATTTTCCCTATTTCTTATTTCTATTTCATTGATTTCTGCTTTAATTTTTATTATTTATTTTCTTCTGGTTAGTTTAGATGAAATTTGCTCTTCTTATAGTTTCCTATGGTGGAATCTTAGATAACTGATTTTAGATCTTCCTGTGTTACATATACACATTTAATGCTATAAATTTTACTCTAAGTACTGCTTTTCGTGTAACTCATAAGCTTTCCTAAGCTGTATTTTCATTTTCGTTTAGTTAAAATGTAGTTTAAAATTTGTCACGTTTAGTGTTCTCATTTTCTTAATTTGTGGTTTAGTGTCTGAGATTTAGGGAAATGTTTCAAATAAGTCTTTTGTCCCTTTTTTTCTTTTCATCTGGTATCCCATTACGCATTTGTTACACCTATTGTAGCTGTCTGAAAGTTACTGGATCTTCTGTTTCATTATTTTCAGTCTTTGTTCATTTCACTTGAAAATTCTATTGATATACCCTCCATCTCAGATTATTTTCCCCCTCAACTGTATCCAGTCTACTGATGAACACACGAAAGGTATTCTTCATTTCTACTGCAGAGTTTTTTTACCTCCACCATTTCTTTCTGGTTCTTAGAATTTCCATCTCTCTGCTTATGTTTCCTGTCTGTTCTTGCATGCTGTCTGCTTTATCCATTAGAGTGTCTATGGCATTTTAATCATAGCTGTTTAAACATTGTTGTTTTAAATATCCAATTTGATAATTTTAACATCTCTGTCATGTATGGTACTAACAGTTACTCTGACACTTGAAATTGTGTTTTTTTGCCTTTTGGTAAACCTTGTATTTTTTTTTTTTTTTTCATGATAGCAGAGCATGACTTACTGGGTAAAAAGAGTTACTATATATGGGCTTTCAATACTGTGTTGGGGATGTGTCAGGAGGGAACTATTTTGTAGCCCTATGGAATGCTCTCAGTCTTTCAGTTAGCCTATGTCTCTGGACTCAACTTCGTGTGTTTCCCAGTTTTTTTCTTCCCTCTTGGATAAGACAAGATGGCTAAAGTAGCTTGGATTTGGGTTTTTCCCTTTCCCTTAAATAAGTTATGCTATGATAATAACCAAGTAGATTAGGCTTTTGTTAACTAACTTCCCCTGGAGACAGGTATTGTTAAGAACAGTGATTATAATAATTTTTATTGACATTGTTATAGTCCTGATATTCTAAAACTATATATTTCACAATCAGCAAATTTTTCAATTATTTTGACACGTTTGTACATGATGCAATGAAAATGTTTTATTAAAAAACAAACTATCACTTCCATTTAGAAGAGTCAGAAGTTAAGTGAAGTCTAATCATTTTTTCTCTTTTTTTAAATCTGAGAAGTAGGTACTAATAGCCAGTAGCCCTAGAACACACCCATTTGTTTGAAGAGATAAGAGAGCTAAGACTGAAAAGAGGAATCACTTTACACCATCTGAAAATCGTTGTAACATGATTAATCTAAGCCTATCCCTATGTAATTAATTCCTAACTCTAGATTAGATCTTAAAATATTCACAGAAACTCAAGTTAGCCCAGATCTACAGTATTCCAGTCATGCAATACAGAGATTAGATTTACTTATATTCTCCAGGTGTGCCTCCACTTATTTCCTCTTCCTCTTCCCCAACCCGCTTCTTTCTGTTGTGTGCACACATGTGCACCACTTTAGCTAAGATAAAATAGTATGTTCAGGTACCAGTATCCATTTCCCAATAGCATTGGGTCCTTGAGTCCTAAAATAATAAAAATTAAGTAAAAGCATTTGACTTTCCAGATTTTTATTTTACTGGCACATAGAATAACCTGTGGAAAAGGAGAAAAAGACTGTCTAGTTCAACCTTATGGGAACAATATTGAATATCACAGATTTAAAAGAAATATAATTTTCCCCACAATAGAACATGTTGCCTTCTAATATGCATTAAAGGAAGAGAAAGGATAGTTAAGAACCATGAAAGTAGTAGCAGAATAATTTAGCTTGTTATGGCCCCTTTATCATTTGTTCTAGGAGGCCCTTCAGAATTTTCTCTTTTGAAACTATTATGTTTTATTTATTCAGCACCAATTACACACACTTTAATATATGGATTTAAATATGGGAATTTTTTTATTACAATACTGCAGCAGATTGAGTATCTTTAATAGAAGGCATTAACCTTGTAAATAAAAATTACAAAATGTTACATATCATTTGAAGGAACATGTGACCTCTATGACATGTTAACTGGGTGACTGTGATCAATAGCCAGGGAAATTCATACTGGTCAGTTCTTGTGATATTGAGTGCAGATTTGGAGGAACATGAAACGCGGCCTAAGACTGACAGACATAATCACAGGGTCTAATGCCTAAATGGTGAGAAGACCAAAATATTCTCAGTTCCAAGATTCCATCCTAACATGATATATGGAGTATACCAACCATATGTATACACACATTATATTTTCTTTTTCAACTCAATTAAACATTTAGTTAAACACATAATATAAGTGACCATGAAAGTATAAAATAGTAAATGAATATATGTATTACACACATACACACACACACACAATCTTTCTTCCTTTCTCAAAAACAAATTGCTGGTTTTTCACATATTTTCCCCAACTCAATTTTGAAATTAGCCATTTTACTCAAGTCCCCTTGTTCCTTTTCATGAGAAATGTTACTTAGAAATTAAGATCTGTGGGGACACATGGCTGGCTCAGTCTGTTAAGTGTCTACCTTCGGCTCAAGTCATGATCTCAGGGTCCTGGGATCGAGCCCCACATTCAGCTTGCTGCTCAGCAGAAAGCCTGCTTCTCCCTCTTCTCTGACCCTACTCTCAATCTCTCCCTCAAATAAATAAATAAAAATATTTAAAAAAATAAAAGAAGTTAAGATCTGTGTACTATGGTTTTTCATCACTAGTGGACTATCATCATTTCTAGGTTCTTTCAGTAAACAATTCACAGGTTTTTAGAACTGTATGGATAGTTTTTTTTTTTTTAAAGATTTTTTTTATTTATTTGACAGAGAGATCACAAGTAGGCAGAGAGGCAGGCAGAGAGAGACAGGAGGAGGAGGCAGGCTCCCCACCGAGCAGAGAGCCCGATGCGGGACTCGATCCCAGGACCCTGAGATCACGACCCAAGCCGAAGGCAGAGACCTTAACCACTGAGCCACCCAGGCGCCCCTGTATGGATAGTTTTAATTCTACTCTACAGTAGCAGGATTTTTCCCTGCCTCCCCTTATGCATCATTTCCTTTACATACAAGGAAATTCTGGAACCAACAATATATATTTTTTTCATTTGTTTAATTCTATAATATACACAAATAGCCTCAGAATTCCTAAAACCCCCTAAATAGTATTATATCTGCATATATCTCATAATGCCAACTTAAGATAGATAAAGTAAAAATTCTGGGCAGAAGGAAGTTTGGTGTGATAAATAAATGTGTAATATTTCTGGCTGTCTTTTGCTCATCCATCAGTCCATTTTACAGACTGTGGCTGGAATTCTAATAATTTTATTTTCCCATTTCAAATGATCAAATTATCTTTCACAGTCATAAAATAATGTTAAAAGTACATAATCTGTCATTTGAATATGCTGGTCATTTATTATCCATCTTAAATTCCGTATCTGCTTCTCCATACTCATTTCACTCCACTTTTAGCTATGTCAGTTTTACTAATATTTACTACAAAGACCCTGCTATTACTTCCCACTCCTGAGCTTTTACTTAGAATGTTGCCTCTATTTAAAAAAAAAAAAAAAAAGTTATTTTTCTTCTCCAGTACTAAGTCCCATTCAACATTCAAACTTGAATCCAGGCTTTGATAAAAGAAGTCTTTGGAAAAAAAATTAAAGGCTTTTTAAAAACATTTTGGGACATTTACATAACCTATCATGTTTCGAAAAATAATTCAAGCAAATATTTAATAGGGTCCTAATATGACCCTTTTCGAGTTGCTCCTTTAAGGCATCACTTACAACACATTTTTATATCATAACTGCTTTGCACATGGAATAGATTTTAATTCCAAAGGAGACTGGCTTGATCAATATGTGATAATTAAATTGATGTGCTGAAGAGACTTTTATGAGAATTCTTCAATGAGTGGTAGTTAGAGACACTAAAACAACCTATTTAAACTGTTACTTAATCAGCAATATTGCACATTATTTTACGAGAAATGTGATCATAAACACATTTGAATACACACCTGCCTGTAAATCAATGTCATACATTAACTTTCAAAACTAACACATCTCAAAGATTTCCTTTTAACACATTTTTAAATTCATTGGCAATATGAAGTAATGATCATTTTACAAAAGTCAGCATAATGCGTTGGATGAATTAGTAAATCAGTCCAAACGAGATCAACATTATAGTGCAACTGGAAAAAAACATGTTGGACTTGCTGGTAAATACTGCTACCTCAGCAAATTCAAGACAGTCATGAACAGGTATACAGGAAATCCAAGAAGTAACACAGATTTTTAAAACCAATTTTAAGTCTATGAACCTTGCTGTGTATTTGTGTTTGTTTGAAGATTCTTAACAAAGTAAATACACAAACTCATATGTATAATCAAATTTCTCAAAATCCCTAGTTTCTATTGAGCTTTGCAAATATTTAATCTTCTTGATATACCAGATACCTGGAGCCTCTGGTTTCTCTGCTGTTAGTCCAAGAAACAGGGATTTCACGGCATGCATATCACTGAATTTGTCATTACATGAGCCAATTATCAGGGTCATCTAAAAAGTGCGCTGCTTTCCTGCGGTTCAAAAAACTTTAAATCCAGCAGGAAGAACATGTATTCGATGTAAATTCTTTCCTTTTATAGAAAGAGTTAGTGGGTTAAGTGGGAAAAGAAAGAAATATGCCTCAGTGAATTGATGATGCAAGTTCCTAAATATTACCTATGTTAAAATATTTAACCTTCTTTAAGCACATCTTTATGTTATCTGACTATAGAAACTAGAATATTTTATATTGCTTGAATGAACAATTTTAAATTCTTCACATTTCAGTCGAAACTTGCTCATCATTTTGTTCAAATACTTAGCATCATCTTACTTCTCATCGTCAATATCAACAGATATATATATAGACATACAAACTGATTATCAAAATTTATCAAGTGTGTAATATAACTTATAGTAAGATAATTTGCACTGAGTACATAAAGTCTTTATTTAATTGTTTTTTAAGATTTATTTGATAGAGACACAGAGAGAGAGGGGGAACATAAGCAGGGGGAATGGGAAAGGGAGAAACAGGCTTCCCGCGGAGCAGGGAACCCAATGCAGGGTTCATTCACAGGACCCTGGGATCATGACCTGAGCCAAAGGCAAACTTTTAATGACTGAGCCACCCAGGCACCCCAAGACTTTATTTTAAACTCTGGATTTGCCCCAAATATTTCATGGTAAAATCATATAGGGAAATGGGCCTATACGTTTTGATGCTCATAAAAGTTAGCCTATTATGCTGAATTTAGCATTAAAATATTCTGTGAAATTTGATAAAACTATTATTTTGCTTATTTTTATTCCATGAAATATTCCTCTCCCAACAATATTAGGTAGTCATAGTTTGCTTTCTTATGTTTCAGATAGTCCTTAATGATAGTGCATTTCATTCTTTTCTCACAAATATCTCAACATACACAGTTTCAATCATCCCAACACTGTTTTAGATTACAACGTTTGTCCTATCAACCAGTACACTGTCATCTGTCCATTGAGTGTTTTTCATAACCTATTCAGGTCCTGATCATTTCTTATATCTGTGCAATTTGAGGATTTGCATACATGTAATAGTGCATGTAAAAATATAGTTTTCCATACTTCCCTACATTTTGTACAAAGTATAACTGACTAAGAAGATTTGAGTTGACTATTTAAATTTTCATTAAAAATATCTTTGGGAAGAAATTGGGAAGACTATGATCATTGCATGATTTTGTTTTGGATAAGGAAGAGCTTATCACCTTCACTTCTGAAATAATTCTCCTTATGCCACTTACTCTAAATATCACAGCCATAAACTGTCTTGAACAGTTACATTTTCTCTGTTGCCAGTTTTTTAGATGAGGTGTTATCACCTTTCACTATCAATGCATTATATTCTCAAAAGTGGTTCATACAAGACCATCTTCCAGAAAACATTCCCTGACTTTTAATTTCTTGCTTAAATATTTTCCACAAGTACTGTTTTTTTAAGTGCTGGGGCCCAAATGTGCTTTGATTTAGATGGCAATGTTCACACATATTGTGAATATTTATCTAGATAATCACAGCTGGACTATTTATGTCTATAAGATATCAGTGTATAGTATATTTATGATCAAATTCACACAATGCATACAAATTTGTGACCTAATGATATATGCAAAAAAAGTAAAGAAAGAGCACTTGATATGTAATTTACTTGATTGTACCAAGCAAGGTCTACATGATACCATGTATATTATTATATGAACAAAGTCTCTGCAGATATTTGAATAAATAAAAGTTGCATGAGAATTGTGGATTTTACCATTTTAGGAGCTGCATATAATTTTTTCCTATAAATATTTGTAAAGTTTGTTCTGGAACATAATTAATTTACAGTTTGAGTGTTCAGGTTCATTATGATTTTATGATTTTCTAGGTGTGTCTAGAATAACAATCTGTATAGGGCATTTTATTTGGGATTTCTGAAGCAAGTATTCTATCCAATATCATATAAGTTATTGAGTTTACCTGGTCTAGCTGGTGGGAATAGGCACTTTCACAGTTTGTATGAACACTGGGCCCTGTTCTCTAATCATTTCAGATTTTATTTTTAACTCATCTTTGGATAGTTTTCTCAAACACTTGGGCTTATCAGTATTCAGATTCTATTTAGATACCCAGAGTTATCTCTTTGTAAAGATTTCCTCTCTCCAGTAATCTGAGTTGTAATTCTCAGACCCATTTTTCTTTATGAACCTTTAGTTCTATCTCTTCAACTTAATTCATGGAGATCTCTGGACTCTTGTCTTGCTTTTGCTTTCTCTGCCCCAGCATGGGGATTCTCCCAAGGCAGTTAGTGACGTATCTTGTTTGTTTCTCATTGGCCAAAAAACATTACTCATTGCCATCTGGTGTCTTGAAAACCATTGCATATGTTCATAAAGGTGACACATATAAATAAAGATAGATATAGATGATATAAAAAATAGAAATAAAGACAGAGATAAAGACATATATAGTTGTTGTTTTTCAGATATTTCAGAGAGAAAGGTAAATCAGGTCTCTGATATTGTATCTTGGACAGAGGCAGGAGCCCCTCAGAATGTATTTATTTGAAATGTGTCTATTTTTCAGGGCACCTGAGTAGCTAAGTCCTTTGAGCACCCAGCTTTTGGTTTCAACTCAGGTCATGATCTCAGGGTTGTGAGATCAAGCCCCACAATGGTTCCCTGCTCAGCACAGAGTCAGCCTGAGATTCTCTCTCTCTGTCTCCGTCTACCCCTCCCCCCACTGGCACAAGTGCCTGGGCACTCTCACTCTTTCTAAATAAATAAATAATCTTTTAAAAAAAGTGTCAATTTTTCAAGTTTGAGAGAAATGACTGAGAAATATTGAAATACTGATATAAAGTCAAATATTAGATTGTTCTACATAATAAGCTCTTCTTTCAGATAAGGATAAAGTCTTGATTTTTCAAGGAAACTTGAGCTGCAATGGCTATGGAACTTCAATTTTTCTCATCACAAAATCACTTGATGACCTAATAAAAACCCAGATGCCTATACATTGCTCTAGACCACCCGAAGCTGAATCTCTGGGTTTGCGCCATTTGAGTATCACAATAATTTTTATTTTTACACTTAAATTTTAAAAGCTCCTACTCTAGATTACTCACATTGTCTCTCTTCTTAGTAATCCTGTTTTTTAAATCACATAAATTGTTTTTAACTGTTGCAGATCATAGCACCATCAACTGTGAAGACATGGATATAACTAATATTTGTTGAGAACCTAGTATGCATCTACCACTGTACAATGTACAGCTAAGGCATTACTTCATTCAGTAGTAACTATTATACATTATTTTTAATGAGAAATCAAAGGTTATTTGCATTTTTTGAACAGAATCTTAGAGCTCAGTTTCAAATGCCATATGTCTGATTCAAAGATAACATTTTTCCATGAAGCCTCTTCACTATGTGACCTGACCATATTTCTTGATTTCGTACTTTCTTTCTAACCCATTAACAATATTTTTGCTTTGCTTCATCAACTTCTTTTCATTCCCCACCTTGAACTGGTCCTATGTTTTGTTTGTTTTGTGTGTCAGATTTTCCTGCAGTGATAGAACATCTCAATCCATCCCAACACGGTGTCCACTTGAAAAAAAAATATGAATTTTCAGTATAACATGGAAGTACCCATAACACCAGTAAATTTCTACAGAGAAAATATCAACTATACCAATAAGGTATGTTTTAATTATTCACCTATATATTTCTTAAAAATAAGAAGTGCAGGGGCGCCTGCGTGGCTCAGTGGGTTAAAGCCTCTGCCTTCAGCTCAGGTCATGATCCCAGGGTCCTGGGATCGAGCCCCACATCAGGCTCTCTGCTCAGCGGGGACCCTGCTTCTTCCTCTCTCTCTGCCTGCCTCTCTGCCTACATGTAATCTTTGTCTGTCAAATAAATAAATAAAATCTTAAGAAAAATAAGAAATGCAGGACATATTAATAGATAAAATCATCAGGTATTATTTAATGCTTTGGAAATATATTTCTGAGTCAATAATGTAACTCTTTCAAGATGCTCCTCTTAAAATCAATTAAAATATAAATGGTATAATATTTACTAGAAGAGCAGTCTATCAAGAAACGATTTATTCTGCTAGCATAAATGACTACAGAAATAATATCAGATTTTCAGTTATGCATTTAAGTTAATTCATATTTAAGACTGCAAAACCTATAATCATGAATAGTATTAAAACTTTTCCAGAAGCAATAAAGATGAAAGCGTGCATGATCATTTAGAGATAAAATTTACACTGAATGTCTTAAATTAAAAACATAATAAAAAAAGAATAAATCAGCTTTTTAGAAGTTAAATAATTATAGCTGGAGAACACTTGAAAGCTATTTCCAAATCTAATATTTTTAACTTGGTGTAGGCATTGTTTGTTCAATTGTTACTTTGTTTTTTTATAAATAGAATAGCTTACGCATTCAACAAATGTATGAGGAATTGTATCTTACAAAAAAAGAAAATAAGTTTCTGACCAACATAAATTTTCATAAAGTCTTTGGGTATTTAGCTAATAATGATTTCTCATTAAAAAAATCTTTTCAAACTTTTCAGAAAAACCTATAAAGGTACTTGTTGCTTGCATTTTATTTCATTTCATATTTTTACCATACTCTTTTGCTATTTAACAGAAAAACAGCTAAAGGGTAATAGGTGTTTATGGAAATATATAGGTGGTTATGGGTGTATGCAGAAGTATGAGTGATTTATAGCTCTGTAATGTGATAAGGCTGTTGGCAAAAAGGCAAAAATTGTGAAAATCACGAAGTTCTCCTTCTCACCACAACTTTACTTATTTATTTTTGAAGATTTAATTTATTTATTTAAGAGAGAGAGCATGAGCACAGCGGCAGAGGGTGAGGGAAAGGAAAACTCCCCACTGAGCAGGGAATCCAACAGGGGGCTCCATCCCAGGAGCCTGGGATCATGAGCTGAGCCAAAGGCAGATGCTTAATGGACTGAGCCACCCATAGCCACAACTTCATAACAAAGATATTTTGTCCGCCGTTGTGTATTTCATGAGAAATACTGAGTAATTCCATTTTGAGTATTATAAAAGATACCAAAAGGTTGCCATACATCCCAAAGTACCCTTAAAGACGCCTTTAAAATACCACATGCATTATTACTTTATCTGATTCCCCTCCTATAGGACTACAGTTCAGCAATAAATATAGTCAGTATTACACTTGTTTGTCACTAAAAAGCAAAATTTATACCACTGTTTAGCCTTGAATCCCTACCAACTAATTCAGAACCTGGCTTAGAGCATGGCTTAGAAAACATTTGTTTGTTTTAGGATTATGATGAAGGATGACGAGATTTTCATTCTCAAAAAAATTAGGATTTCACAGAAGAGATAAATTTCAACTGTTTCAAACAATCCAAAGCAGTACAGATAAAGTGCTCAATAAGTAGCATAGAACATAAGGAGTTGGGTGGATAGAACGGCTTTATAACATTTATAGATACAATTTGTAAATTATGTAAAACTATGTAATTATGTAAAACTGAAGTTTTAGCAGTCTTCCTTCCAAGAGAATCAGATATTAAATCCATTAAAAGTTTAAAATGATTCAGTAGAAAGATGAAAATAAGCCAATTAAAAAAACGGCAAGCATGTGCTTCAGTTTTCACAGCTTAGCATAGCACTGTTCTATTTTCAATGCTACATTTATCTTCCTTAATGCCGGATTGACTCCAACTGGCTAAAAATACTGCACCCTTTTTTAGTTCAATATTTGAGGTTCAAAAAGTTGTTCATTTTAAATATTGGGTTAAGTTGTGTCTGATTTTAAATCCCACCATTTGCAACACACACAGACATGAATGTGCTTCTTTAATAGCACAGACTATAAAAGGCACTGCTTTGTTTGTTTATCCTATTCTGATGATTATAATCTGGACTGCATTTGTAAAGTAGGGTTGATTTAATCCAGTTATCTATATATGAATATATCCATATGTGTTCTTAAATTGGGAATTACCATGCCACCATGTTCAGAAATATAAACTGGGCCAATATTTCTATGCATTACTTTAAACAGTACTATACAGTAAGATTTTCCAACTTGTGGTTCCTGCTCAACATATAAATAGCTGCAATACTACATTGGTATGAAAATAATTGTCTTTCCTCTTAGACATTTTGGATTCATGTTTCCCTTGGGTTGAATACTAGTAGTATCAATCATTCTAAGATGCTAATACATTATTTCTAAGATTGATGGCCCTATTAACCTTATGGTCTGTGCATACACAAAAGCCAGAAATTCCTTTTGGTGAACAGCCTTATGTGGCTGATTTTAATCAAGATTTGTCTTTCTTCCAATGTGTTCTGTAACTGCTGACTGCTTGCTTTATGGAATTAATCTAGAAAACAGTTCATTCCCTTTTGAAAATACGGACTTATTTTGTGTCAGTTATCCCTGTTACAGTTAATGTTTCTCAAAAAATTAGTTTTACCTGTCTTTCCAATTGTTGATGTTGTGGTTTCGTGTCCAAGAGACCACCAAGGAGCCAACACTGATGCAATCACACAAGGGTTTATTCAGCAAGCTCAAGCTTGGTCCAAGTATATACCCGGCATAGCGGAGCAGGGACTTGGACCCCCAATCTGCTTACAGCATGGTACTTATGTGTTGTTTCGGGGGATTTCCAATAAGGGGCGTGGACTCTGTGTCTCTGGGTTCAGTTCCTGATAGCGTACTGGGCATGTCAGTCCTGTGGTTGAGCCTGGCCACACACAGGTGGCCAATGAGATTACAACACACAGAGAAAGCTGCACAGTCATGCTAGGTCATACACGGGTGGCCAATTGAACTACAATTCACACCATAGTAGCTATTTGAACTAGCCTATCACCCTGGTCAGAACTGGTGCCCAAAAGGTGGGGCCCACACTCCTTGGTAGCTAGGGAGACAATATGCATATCCATTGATTGGATGTCTCCACCTGACCTGACCCATCCCTGCATTCGGGCTGTTATCTCCACCTGAGACTGGTTTTCTGGACTTGCTTTTAAGTAAGTTCTGGGGATGCAGGGGGGGGGGGTCAGTTTAAGTTTTACTGCATAAACAACAAAATGGCTGTTCAACTGAGGTGGGGTCACTCTGGCTAAATAGGCCCTTACGCTGAAAGTTTATCCAAGCTATTGTTGTTATCTAAGCATCCATTTTATTTGGCTAAGCTACATAAAGAGACCTTAATTCAGCACTAGCCCCTCATGCTAGCATATGCCCTAGAAAGCAGCCTGCAAAGTCACAAGCAAATGTAAAATGCTGATATGATTTCTCCAAAAGCCCTTGTGATCAAAAGTCTTCTTAGCTTCCCAGAGCCTTTCCTTTGTGTACTTCTTAGATAAGATCCTCATAGAGTTTACTAAAACCTCAGTCTTTTGATTTGCATTGAATAATCTGTCCCTAGTCCAGGAACCCCAAAGCATTCCACCAACAGGCCCTAATAAATGCCCGTGCCTCATACCCTGCCACTCTCCTTGCCTTCACCCTGCCCTGACCTTCCTGGGTTGCCTCTCAAGTCATGCCATATAACTCCTCCAGGACTTAAGAGTAATAAATTTCTCTGTTTCAATTTATCTTGTGGTCTTCTGTTGAACTTTGGCTCACCATCTGGCACCCTATGCTTCACTTAACAAATGTTAATTTAACAAAACCATTACACCAGTATGTAGAAGATAAGATCTCTCCCCTAAGGAAAAGGTGTTAAAAGCACTTTGAGTAGGGAACATAATGAGTTTTTAAATGTGTATTATCTGAATACAATAAATTGTATTCTGAATCATGTTTTTAAATACATAATGTTGATTATGGAAAGATGCTATTATTTTGCTTATAATAGTGTAGGTAATCTTACAATTATTGAATGAACAATGTTTGTACTTAGTCATAAAAATATTTATTATTAGTTCTGAAAGCAAAATCTATTTTTCTCAACAAAATATGTAGGAACAATACTCTCAGCTCTTGCTTTTCCTTACTGGGTCCTTACTGGGATATTAAGACAATGAAGTAGTATGTTTACAGAACTGTTTTAATATTTTTGTTGAAAATTGGAGCAGAGAAATATGTGGTAGTTGTATAAGGATAGAACATCAAGATAAATGTTTGTATCTTTTTCTTTTAATGTGATATATTAGAGTACACCTTTAAGCTTAAAAGGATTGATCCAATAGAGGTAAAAGGACTAATCCAGTAAAATTAAAAAAAAAAATTTCTATAAAGGATGGAGGGTAAAGCAACAAGAAACTCTGTGAATCCTGAATAGAGAGTGAGATTTCACCAATGAAAGGACTAGATATAGATAGGTTAAAAAAAAAATCATGAGAATATAGGCAACACATTATAGGTGCAGAAGTAAACAGATTGTATACATTGTATAGACTTGATAATATGAATTTGTTCTCCCATGATTTACAACTATTTTCTTTGTGAAACAGGAGTAATTGGTTGAAATTGAGAGAAGGCAGCAGATATTGTAGACTAATTTTTTAAAAAGTAGAATGTGAGAAGTGGGTGTGACTTTATTAAGGAAACATTATTAATCAAGAATTAGATAAATTCACTTTGGAAGGAAATTGTTTGTGTTTTTATCTTGTTTCTTTCCATTCACTATTATCTGAAACAAGTTACTTAATATTCCATACCTGTATAGAAATCCTCTCTATATATTTGTGATAACAACTTCATCACAATGCATTTGCAATAATCAAATTTGTTTTACATATTTATTGTGTAGAAATATATATGTTTTAGTTTCATTTATTAATAAGCACTTAAAATTTGTAGTTATATTTAAAATTTTAAAAACTCTGTTCTTTGTTGTTGTTGTCATTTTCCACAAGAACTTCAGCTTTGCTTTTGCAGAACTAATGTAGGTGGGGTTTTCCTAGATTTCAGGGAAAAGACTGAGTAGCAAAATAATTGAATGTGTATGCCATAGGGTAAGCTTTGTTTGTTTTATGGAATAGAAGTTGGATAAGAAGTTAGAGTGAATAATCTGAAAATCCTGAGAGGATATATGAATACTGACATGTTTGTACTAGATTATGTAAAATTTAAAGATAGAATGTTATAGTATGAGAAAGGAAAACCTAAAATCAAAATTCTGGAGATGATATAATTACTAGAAATAAATTTAATTTATGAAATTGGTTAGGGATATATAATTAATTAAATTTATGGAATTAAAATTAGTAGTGATAAAAAGATCTTGGATAATTACCACAGTAGAGGGTGGCTAAACTAGGAAAGATAAGAAGTTATTGGAAATTAAAAGATAAACTAGGAGACTAGACCCTAACCTCATAGGTGTTAAATATTGTTTTAGTCATTAGGACTATTAAAGGATCAAATGGCTATTATGGTTCCTGGGTACATAGTAGAAATACATCTCAGGCTCCTATTAAGATCTCTAAGTCTATGAAAGCTGCTTTGTTCAATGAAGAACAAGCAAAAATAACAGATTGCATTTCAAAGTGGAAGCTTTAAGAATCAATGAACAATCGATTGCTATAATAACCTAATACTAAGCAAAACTATTCTCCTTCAGTTGAGGCCCTTAAATGATTAAGATGAGAAAAGCACTTTAACCATCTATTCTGGACATGCATAACAAATAAGAAATATATCCAAATTACGTAAGCCACTAAGATGTGGGACATATTGCTGGTGCAGCATAAGCCATCTTATCTGACAAGTAGATTGTTAATGTAGTTGCTGAAATAATCAAGAACAATGCCTGCACTAACAGTAGAGAGAAAGATGCTAAGTAACAATTAAGTGCAAGGAATGTGGACATTAATAGGAGAAGTGAATACAATGGTTCATTTAGAAAATCCACATTTCAATTCTGAGATACTTTTTCTCCCATCTACTGAGAGTTTTGGAAATTGAGGACTCTCAGGTAAGTCCTTTTCTGGAAATTGCCCTCCGCCTAATAAAGTGCCTCTTCCCAAAGCCAAAGTCCCAGCTAGGGGTCAGCCCTATCCAACAACTGATATTCATATTGGTATGCATGCTATCTCCCTGCCTTTAGGAAGGATGATCCAGAAGGCTCATCCCAGCCCGAGTTGTCAGTAGGATTTGTTGAAGCCTTTGCTGTAACGGCATTGCAGTTCCATTCTTCATTTTGCCCTATTCTTCCTTTGTCTCCATCCTGAGGGTAATCTCCAACAAAATTCCTATTCAAAAATTTCTTTTAAAAAATATTTTATTTATTTATTTAACAGAGAGAGAGAGAGAGAGAGACAGAGAGAGATCACAAGTAGGCAGAGAGGCAGGCAGAGAGAGGGGGAAGCAGGCTCCCTGCTGAGCAGAGAGCCTGATGTGGGGCTGGATCCCAGGACCCCAAGATCATGACCTGAGCTAAAGGCAGAGGTTTAACCCACTGGGCCACCCAGGTGCCCCCCAAAATTTCTATTCTGACATTGATTTCCTAGGAAACTGCTCTATTATAACTGTTTCCAACAGTAGCTCAAAAGAACAGAACTTCAGTGGGAAATTTGGAGCTGGATCACCTACCAAACACGCTGTAAATATGGATCCCATTAATTGTAGTAGGTAAATCAAAACTCACAACCCAGATCAGTGCAATTGTGGAAAATATCACAGATGGCAAATTGGTATGGGACATTAATAGAAGGTGGAAGAAAAGTACAGGAGGTGACTATTATGAGAACAATGGAGTTATTCCCATGCAGGGTGTCATTAATGGATTGGAGAAAAACAATAACAAAGATCAATGATGAATATTAACCAATTAAAGACAAGTGTGAAAGTCAGGAAGCTATTTTGCCATCTTATAATAATAGTCATCTTTTGGTGGATTCACAGAAATATTAGAGTATGAGGCACAAGACTTATAGGAGTAGCCTAGCTCCAAAAAAGGATAAATTCTCAGCCACTTCAAGCCAGTTGAAATGTTGTGGAAAATAATCAGATCGTCGAGAAACCAAGCAATACTTGAAGCAGGAAAACTTGGGTTTATTTGATGCCGGAGGACCCAGATGAGCTTGCACTGGAAATTCTGTGCCCCAGACAGCAGGGTTACAGGGTTTTTATAGAAAGGTACAGGGGGTCAGTTTCCAAGGGCTATGCTGGCTGCTGGTAGTTGGGTTTAAAGTAGCAGGGAGGCTACTTTAGGAGGGAACATAGTGCAGGGAGCCTGTGGTGGGAAGCCTGTTTACGGAAGCAGAAAGGGATAGTTATCTCTTGCTCTTTCTATCTACTGAGTCCTGCCAGCCTGGGTCTGCTCTAGATAATCATCTTCTTCGATACCAAGGTTTTGGCTTAGCTTGTTTTGACCCTGGTTGGGATGGAGTGCATCTATGAGACTCGGAATTGAGAAATCCAGTTTCATGATTGAAAAACTTTGAAACGGTACCTTTCTAAACTCTTTATTCTCAAAAAAAATGACCCACTCTTCCTTAAAAGAGAAGCTATTAGCCCTTACCCACAACTATCTGTGCCTTGCAAGGAAATACACACTCCTTCCAGATCTACTCCTCTCTTTCTGACCACTTTGATTAGATCACACTAAAACAGGACTGCAGAAGTGTTGGGCCAAATAAGGGAGGGAAAGGACTACATCCCAATAAGGCTGCAGACTTAGCCAGCAAACACTTACGAGCTGGGAGATCATGTGTAGCACTTGATCCTAAGGGTGAGTCAGAGTGGACCATAATGTTAGTTATGGAAGAATTTAGTGATATGGGTGAATTCTTCCATGAAACATTAATCAACACAAACACATATACACCAGGAAACAGAGCTAACTCATAACTAGAAACTTTATGAATAAGATGGCCTGCACCAAATAATATTGTCATATCAATTAGTATGAGAAGGAAACACATTGTTCAGAGAAACGTGAAAGCTATATTATTGGAATGAGCATATTTGATGCTTGGCAGAATCCTTGCATTGAATCCTTGGTCTGTGGGTTAATAGATACGTAACAACAGATGCCTAGTAAAAGACTGGAATTATCCCTCATGCCAGCCAAGGGTGTACTTTAAATAATTATAATATATCCTAATGGGAATGGAGAGAGTTGTGTCACCCTTAAAAATGGATGATGCTCCCTATTTTATCCCTGTTTAATTCATAATTCTCAGTCCTATAAAAAATTAGAAATATCTTCTAACATCCAATTAATAGTCCACTTGCATCTTTAGCAAATTAAGATGGGGTGTTAGAAATATGAGTGAGGGGTCATTGAGCAGGGCAATGTTTATTTCCCATCACTATCAGGAAGGAGTTCCAGAAACATTCTGGATTCATTTGGGATAAATAAGAGTATAGATTTGCATTTTTGCCCCAGGGAAATGTTAATTCTTTTGCTTTCTAAAAATGCCTAGTCCAAAGGGAACTAGAGTTTCTGTACATCCTCCAGAATATCATATTGGTCCATTAAATGGTTGATAAAATGTTGTTCTATAAGATAAGAAAGAAGTGTCAAGTATGATGGAAGGACTAGTAGGACACATGGCCCCAGAAGATAGGATATAACCCCTAAGAAGATTCAATAACCACTATAACATCAGGAGCAGTCTTTAGGGGCATAGTGATTTGGGACGTGTATCTTATCCCCTTCAAAGTACTGAATAAATTATTATAAATTGCACCTATTCCCAAAAATAAAGCAGCAGATTTTCCTGAAGACCTTTTTGAATTCTGGAACGATCATATTCAACTTGGGTAACAGTATGCTGATTAATTTACCAAGTGACATTAACAGAAGGCTGTTGGCATTGACTCAGTCCCAGAAGGGGAGGGAAAACCTCTCTCTAAAAGGACTGGATTATGGTAGAAGTATGCCTATACTTAGGCTCTCATGACCTAATCACCTCCCAAAGACCCCACCTCCTAATACCATCACCTCAAAGATTAGGATTCAACAAACGAATTTTGGGAAAACAAAAACATTCAGGCCACAGCAGACCATTATCTAGACTACATAAAAAAATCTCATAGCTTAACATTTAGAGCATAAAAATTCAGTCAGAATATAGATGTACAATACAGACAGACATTTTGCATAATGTTTGGCTAACAAGCACATATAAATGTATTGCAACAATTTCACTTATTGTGGTTAGCATTGAGTAATGTATAGAACTGATGAATCTCTATGTTGTATACCTGAAATAAATACAACTTTGTATATCAACTACACGTCAATAATACATGTTTAAAAAAAGAATGCCAAAAAATGTTGATTTTTTTATTAGAGTAGAGAATTAGCCAGTAGAGAAATCAAATAAAATCACAAGGAAGTATCACTATACACCTAACAGAATGGCTAAAATAAAAAGTAGTAACACTAAATGCTGGTAAGAAAGCAAAGCAACTGAATATTGTTATTCATTGCTGATTGGAACATAACAATAGTTTTTCACTCTGAAAAACAGTTGGGCAGTTCCTTTTAAAAATAAAAGGAGCCAAAAAAAATTTTAAAAAAAGGAGAGTTACCATAACACCCAGTAATTATTCTCTTGAACATCTATCCCAGATAAGTGACAGATTATTTTCATGCAGAAACTTGTGACATGTGAAGAAAAGCAACCAACACCTGAAAAGCCTGAAAGAGAGCAGTATCATCCATGGACAGCCTAAATGAATTAAGGAAGAGCACAACAGAGAAAGGAACTTAACAAGAATATACAGTATTTGGAATTCTGTTGAAGATGGGCAATAATAGCCAATGGACAGAGAAAAGAGTGCATGGTTGCTTGTAGTTGGGGTGTTCCAAGATGTAACTCTGGGATCTCACTCAATCCCATGATTTTTAATGCCATCTAGGGATGAAGGACTTTCAAATCTACATAATGAGCTGCTGCAATCCTCTGTAATTCAAGACTTTCCAATTACCTACTGAGCAACATCTCCATTTGGCTATTTAACAAGCATTATAAAATCAACGTATCCAATTAACATATCCAATGCATGATACTTGCACTCCCAAACTTCTTTCTCTAGTTTCTCCCTTCTTAGTGACAATATTGTTATTCACCTTAATACACAAACTTAAACCTTGAAATCATCCTTGATTTTTTTTTTTTTTTTTTTACCTCACAGCTCACAATCCATCGGCTCATCCTGTCAGTTCTATTAAAAATCATTTCTCCCGTTTAACAATTTATCCCCACCTTCAATAACCAAACTCAGTCCCAAGGTATCAGCATCCCTGACCTGGACTAGTCTGTTCACCTTTTATTCCAATTCTGTTATCACTCATTTCCCAGGGGCTACTTTATTTTCCTTAGAGTCTATTCTCTAAAATAATTTGTGTGATGTCATGTTGTGCAGAATTTATAACGCTTTTGATCAAAATCCTCTAATGTCTTCACGCCACATTAGATTAACACCCTACAGGACCATACACACAGACACACATGCAGACATACCTTTACAAAGATCCCCAAAGTCATTGTTAGAATCTTCTTTACCTACCTCTTCAAAAATATCTCTCCTACATGCTATAGCTACAGCTACAACAGCTTCTATTTCTCCCCTGAAAACTCCAAGCTTATTTCTACCCCAGAGCTTTTATACTTGCTGCCTTCTAGAATGAAATGCTTTCCTTCCAGCTGTCACAGATTAAGTTTTTGTTTAAATGTCACCTCTGCAGAGAAGATATTAGTGATTTATAACAGAAACATGTGGCCTTCTGCACACATCCCTCACTATTAATTCTGATCTGTTTTCCCTCATAGCACTGACCATTACATGAAGTCTTATTTATTTCTTTATTTTATTTGGTTAGCACAAGAATTTAAGTTCCATAAGTCAGGTCCATGTAACTCCAGCAATAAAAACAGTGACGAGCACATAGTGAGTAATCAGTAAATATATTTTGAATGAATATATAAATGAAGAATCTACCTTAACAAAAAAGATAAGCAAAATATTCAAATATTTTGAATATGAATAAATTAAATAAATTTATTTCATAATTTATTTAAAAAATATTCATAAATGAATATTTTGAATATGAATAAAAAGAATGCAGAGACTAAAATGTAAAACTTATAGATATGTAAATTACAGAATATCATGCCATAATACTACAGGTCAATGTAAACTAAATTTTTAAAAAGGCAATTTTATGTTGGGAAAATAACAGCTACAGTGAACGCTTATCCTTATTTTAAAAATGTAATTCACATATTTTAGTCCCTACCTCATGCCAAATCTGTGCCAAATTTAGTATAGATTAAGAAACAGGGCACCTGGGTGGCTCAGTGGGTTGGGCCTCTGCCTATGGCTCGGGTCATGATCTCAGGGTCCTGGAATCGAGCCCCACATCAGGCTCTCTGCTCAACGGGGAGCCTGCTTCCCTTCCTCTCTCTCTGCCTGCTCTCTGCCTACTTGTAATCTCTGTCTGTCAAATAAATAAATAAAATTAAAAAAAAAAAAGAAAGAAACAAAAGCAGTTAATATTGAAGTCTCCACTTGATTAATTTACTATCATCTTTAGTAATTCTCTAAAATCCATCCATTTTTTCACACTTGCCAAACTGGCAATTGAAAAGAGAGAGTAGGAACAACCCACACAAATCTCACTTTTTTTTTTTTAATTTTATTTATTTATTTGTCAGAGAAAGAGAGAGCACAAGCAGGCAGAGGCAGAGGGAGAAGTGGACTCCCCGCTGAGCAAGGAGCCCAATGTGGGACTCAATCCCAGGACACTGGAATCATGACCTGAACTGAAGGCAGCGGCTTAACCAACTGAGCCACCCAGGCGTCCCTCTCACTTATTTTTTAAGGTGGCACTCATTAATGAGATTTCTTGGAAGATTCACTATTGCTTTTGAATATTCCAAATCAATACAAGTGTTATGTTCATTGTTAAATATGTATGAAACAAATATAAAATCAAATTCTTGAGGAATAGTCTTGGAACATTACCAGGATGTATCTGGTATAAAACACAGTGAAATTAGATCAGAACTCATTTCTCATGTGGTTCTATATCTCCTCTAGCCTAAATGACAGATATTACACTTGAAAATTTCAAAAAATCATTAGCCTGATTGAACTCTCCAGTAGTCCATAAAGTTTCCTCATTTCTTTTTAGTTTACACATAGTAGGAAGGACAAATACCTGCATGGCTCTTTGAGGAACATTAGGGGAAGATTCAAAAGGTATTTATGTATTTTGAGATATATGCTTTTTGTAAATGGAAAGGATCACCTACAGGTGTTTTAATTTTAATGGTCACTTATTCAATTCAAATGTCAAATAAATAAAATGTTGAAAATTTCAATATAGTCTACACTTAATATAATTTTCTTGTAATACTTTTTAATGATTTTTCTGAAGTCTTAATTTGCAAAGTAAAGATGAAAACTCTTTAAAATTATTATTATAGTTACACCAAAAACTGTTAAAAAAATACCAAGATTATTTAATAAGACTATATTTATTTTTGTATGTACCTGAGGTTATTGCTTTGCTCCTAGCAGTCTTGGTGTAATCCTTTGGAATTAACAGGAAAAAAAAAAATATATATATATTACCATCTCATAGCTAGGCAACATTACCTGATCATGGTTGTCTTCTAATTCTTTTTTTTTTTTTTAAGATTTTATTTATTTATTTGAGAGAGAGACAGTGAGAGAGAGCATGAGCGAGGAGAAGGTCAGAGAGAGAAGCAGACTCCCCATGGAGCTGGGAGCCCGATGTGGGACTCGATCCCGGGACTCCGGATCATGACCTGAGCCGAAGGCAGTCCTCCAACCAACTGAGCCACCCAGGCATCCCCTAACTAATTCTTGATAATGGCAAAGGTCTGGTAAATTCTCATAGGTTATATAAGTCTTGATCACTGGATATGTCTCAGCATCAATTTAACAAATGGAAAGTATATGCTCTATCAGAAAGAATTTTTAAGTCTACATCTGGTGATTTTTATTTTGTATTAGCTTAGACAACTCAACTAAGACACTAGCAGGCTTTCTGTAATTTTCATTTTTGGAAATGCATCATCAATTATCTATAATCAAGTAGCTTTGTGTTTTAGGTCACTCCCTAAAATCAGCTTACCAAACCACTGTTGCTGCCTATTTAATGACTTTGTGCACTTTGTTTCTTAGCATAACTACTAGCACTAATTCTAGTGACCCCTTCAACTCATTGAGATTATGGATCTTACCTCAGTATCATTTCTTTTGGCTATAATTTCCTGTGTACTAAAAACCAGCAAGTTTTTTTTTTTCAAAATTACTGTGACATTCTCATCAATTTATTCCTTAAAGTGCCATGGACCTTGTTGCATAAAATCTGGAGTAGGTAGGTATCATTTTGATTTCTTGATATCTTTGAATTAACTTCTCTTCATGTAAAGTATTTCCTATTATTTTTGTGTTTCATGCCAGGAGACAACATTTGATTCACAGTTTTATTAACCACACCATAAAACAATTAGAACCACAGCTGGTTACCCAAATTTACACAATAAATGTACTTTGAATATGATTCAACAGTATGTTTCATTCTTCTACTTTGAAAATCTCCCCCAAAAGTCACATCAACACATTTCTCAAAAATATTAATGAATTCCTTCTTTTCATCATTTTGTCCCCAGAAAAGTATTTATTAAATACTTAGTGACTGAGATGAGAAAGATGAGAAAAAAAATCTTGAAATATGTTGGAAATTTTAGTTTTCTCCTTCTGAAGATTCTCAGTTTTCTTAAGGATGTAAATCGCAATAGAAAGCATTATCAGAGAGGTTTAGAGGTCCATATTTTTTCAAATCCTTCAAAACTTCTCAGATATTCTTATTTCAAATGTTGAGATTTCCTGTTTACTGGTAACTGTCTTTACTTTCACATAGAAATCTAGAAATAATGATAACCCAAATGGTGTTGCAATTATGTCAGACAGAATTATTTTCTAAATTTCATAAGGCTTATTTATATTTTTAACCAATGACTCATTCAGATTCAATTTTAAGTATATGGCTTCAGTAAAAAGTTATAAAATGTGAGCTTCTTTATAAATATTAAATTGAAGCACACAAAACTGAGAATAGTAACAAAGAATTTTTAAAATGATAATTGGACTATAATTGAAATCGATAGGTACAGAGTCAACTTCAGAATGTGATACAAGAAGTTGCCTTAAAGAAGGGTTTTATTGGGCGCCTGGGTGGCTCAGTGGGTTAAGCTGCTGCCTTGGGCTCAGGTCATGATCTTGGGGTCCTGGGATCAAGTCTCGCATCGGGTTTTCTGCTCAGTGGGGAGCCTGCTTCCCTCTCTCTCTCTCTGCCTGCCTCTCTGCCTACTTGTGATCTCTGCCTGTCAAATAAATAAATAAATAAAATCTTTTAAAAAAAGAAGGGTTTTATTCATTTGCTTGATAATGTAGAAAGGTTCTTTGACATTCCACTCCTATTTCTATTCTTATTTTCTCATTACATTCTTATTTTTTGGCATGGTATACTGTTTCTGAATACTTAAGGGAAGAGTAACACATTCATAGGCAGCTATTTCAGTGCTTGAAATAAAAAATTTTTTTAAAAAAATCAGGCTATAAAATATAATACTACTACTTTGCACTCTGGACTTTAACATTTATTAAACCAATGGAGATATTAATGGTTAATATAGTATGTATTATGTAAATATATTATTTGTACATTATACATTAACTTAAACACAAGTTAGTGTGGTAGTGGCTTGGCATATAACCTAGATGAAATAAATAAATAAATAAATAAGAATAAGTGTCCTGAAAGAAGAGAAGAAATAGATTAATAGATTAGGACACTTTTACCTGAACTAGAATCCAGTGATTTTGTAAGAAAGTACATCTCTTATATGTCAAAGCAATATTTTACTTATAATTTTAATCATATATGCTTTGATATAGGTGCAAATACTTAAATAACTGTTGAGTAAATGGAATGTTGATTTATTCCTCCAAATAGATTTGGTCCTCATTATCTAAATTCATTTGTTAAAATAGCTTTTCCAGTGGTACTAAAGAAAGGCACCAGAATACATTAGTCCTGAATGCCAGTCATGTTCCAAATATTGATAAAACATACCTCTACCATCAGGTAAACATTTTCTCTACATAACTTTATCTGGCAAACTCATATTGTAGTCAGAAACCATTTAAATGTGTTTTTCCTTTAACATACCTGAATCATATAAAATGACTATCTGAACTACAATTGCAACCTTTCAAAACATACTGGTTACAAATTCCATCTTGATATACGTAATTATTTCTTCTGGGACTGTGGATGAGTGATTGTTTCTATTTTTTGATATCTTGATATTTCAGCTTTAAGGCATGTGTGAATAGTGACCATCTTTAGTGTGGGGGGATAGTGATTTTATGTATTAAATAATGCTATGATCTAAAGCCAAAGTGAAATGCTTGAGACACAGTAGCATTTAGGGTTAACATTTATTGATTGGTAGGGCAATATGTACATTTGGTTAAGAAAATTCTCTTTATGGAAAATAAGGGTTCTTTTTTCCAGAGTATCAGGCTAGTTTGTTGTTAAAATGGGTAGAAGGAAGAGACCTAGCAATTAGTGGTGATTAATTTGAAAACACATATTATTTGAAATTCAGAGATGCTAGATATTATTTTACAATATTCTTGAGTAATACTAAAGTGAAGTCATATTTACATAATTGTTACTTAGGTTTATTACACATTTTATGAGTTTTAACAAGTGCTGCTAAACTTGTTTTGCTAAGAGCTACATCAATAATTTTGAATCAATGCATAACAACTTGACATTTTCTAAAGCTCTCAGAATTCCTATCTGTATGTGTAATATACTTAAATATTCAAAATCCCTATTCTTTCCTTAGGCTGTTAAATGCCAAGGTTTCACTTTATAGATGCATATTTTTACTATACTAAGTTATAGTATCAATTCAAAATTATGACATTAAGAATATACTGTTAATTACAATGTTATATACTTATAGTTAATAAAATTTTAAATTGATAGCCTTCACTATCTCCGTCCTCCCAGAAGGAAGAACTGATAATATTTCTGTTACAGTTATGTACACATATGTGCATATGATGACAATAATAGTAATAACAACAACTAAACAGCTAACAGGCACTCATCAAAGAATTTTATGTATAATTCACTTAATCTAATCATGTTGATAATAATCATTCCCAATTTACAGATGAGGCACCTGAGATGCTGAGACATAATGTAACATATTCATAATGGGTTGAATTATGTTCAAAATTTAAAAACATATGGTAAAGACCTAAACCCCAGTAACTGAGAATGTGAACTTCTTTAGAAAAAGTGTCACTGTGGAGGTAATCAGAGTGGGGGTGGCTTTTAATCCAATAATATGACTGCTGTACTTCTAATAAGAGAGGAATTTGGATGCGGACACAGTACACAGGGATAATGCCATGATGACAGGGGCAGAAATTGAAGTGATACAGCCACAAGCCAAGGAACACCAAGGATGGACAGTCATTATCAAAAGCTAAAGAGAGGCAAGGAAGAATTCTACCTAGAGTGTAAGAGAGAGCATGGAGCATGGGCCTACTGACAACTTAGCTTTAGACTTCCAGCTTCAAGAACAATGACCAAATAAAATTCTGTTGTTTTAAGTTATCCATTTTATAATATATTATTACAACAGTCCTAATAAATCAATACAGTGCCCAAAGTTATAGAATTAGTAAATGTTAAGAAATGTGAAGGCTTTAAAATTTTATCCTATTTATCAGAGAATGAGTCAGTCTAACACAAGTTTATGGAGGCTGTCCAAAGATACTAAGATACTAGATTCCTAGGTCAGAAACCAAACACTTTATTTATATAATCATAGCATAGCAAAAATTTGAAATTCATCATATTTTTTCCAATTCCTCTTGTCAGAAAGTCCACTGAGGACAGCAAATATGCCTCAAGATAGATGACTACATATACATGGTTTCTATTACAAAACTATGGGAAAGTAGGTATGACAGTCTTTTTCTCTAAAAGGAGACAATATCTCTAATCTTCCAAGAAAGTTTGCAAATGTGACCTTTGTTTGGAAGGGAGACACTTTCTGGGGTTATACATACATCTGTGAAAAAATAGTCTCAAAGTGCTATGCCTCCAATCACAGCCTGTGAAGAAATGCAACAGGTCTATAGAAAAATTTCCTAAACGTAAGCAAAAGTAAAAGTAAGGAATTTTAACCTAGGATACCTAATTCTCAAGTAGGTGCTTTAACTAATATACATTCATCTGTTTATACTGATTTATGGAAAAATACAAGCAGTAAAAATTCTTTGCCTTTATCACATGCACACACATGTCTATAATATAAATGTGTGATATATAAAAATATATCATGCAAAATGTTTGATATATACATATATACATTATATATACATGTATCCTTGTATATGTGTTTGTGTGTTTGTGTGTTTATAACCTCAACTTTGATAACTTAAAAGTGAGAAAATAATGGTATCAATTTCCCCACAGCATCTTCAAATGGTTATCTGCTTCAAACCCTCTCCCTCCCTCCCTTCTCTCCCCCTACTCCACTCTGTATGTGCACGTGTCTGTGTTTGTCTATCGGTATATGCACAGATCATTTTTTTTTTAAATAAACATAACAAAATGTATGTGTGGTCGTTTATCTTGGAAATTAAAACAGAAATAAAAATGACCAGTTCCTACCAATTTGAACACATCATTATTAGCAATTTTTACATGTACCTAACCCCAATATCAAACAAAGACTATAGGTTGGGCAATATACTTGAGATATGTGTAAATGGCAAAACGAAGATTTTCATTTGATAAACAAGTCAATGAATTCATAATAGTATTAAGATTTCAACTAATGAAATGTCAAAAGTTAGTAAAAGAAAAATAACAAAAGATGTGCCAATTGATAATTAAAAACTTAATAAAATAAATGCAAATTGAATAATGTATTGTCATCTTATCATTAGAGATTTTAAATCAAAATATTAATTGCTAATTTTAAAGCAGAATCAAGCTTATTAATGTTTTACAGAAAATCTATCAAAATATTTAGACACATTTTTTCAAGATTTTTAAAGAATATAAATCTTTTTAAAAAGGAAAATCATAAATAGTTTGAAGATGTATTTGTTTCACACTATGACAATTCCCTATTTGACTAAAGATGTTCAAAGTAAATGTAGTATTTAGCTTGATAAATACTGATTCGCCCATTAATAAAGTTTGAAATAGGGGTGCCTGGGTGGCTCAGTCAGTTAAGTAGCTGCCTTCGGTTCAGGTCACGATCCCAGGGTCCTGGGATCTAGCCCCACAATGGGCTCCCTGCTTAGTGGAGAACCTATTTTTCCCTCTCCCTCTGCTGCTCCCCCTGCTTGTGTGCGCTCTCTCTCTCTCTCTGTGTCAAATAAATAAAATTTTTTTAAAAAGCAAATAAAGTTTGGGGCGCCTGGGTGGCTCAGTGGGTTAAGCCTCTGCCTTCGGCTCAGGTCATGATCTCAGGGTCCTGGGATCCAGCCCCGCATCAGGCTCTATGCTCAGCGGGGAGCCTGCTTCCCCCTCTCTCTCTGCCTGCCTCTCTGCCTCCTTGTGAGTTCTCTCTGTCAAATAAATTAAAAATCTTAAAAAAAAAAAAGCAAATAAAGTTTGAAATAAGGCAAGGAAAGGTATAATTTTTCTCCCTCTTTCACTTTCTTCTCAGATCTATTATATTGTTTTGTGAAATAAGCATTTCAATGTGGTATGAAAGATGTTTTTAAATCATTTTAAAATTATATAATTAGGGTTTAAAGCTCTAAGTCAACTCATTTAAAGTTCTTAGTAGTTGTACTGAACAGAATGAAATTGGAATACCAGGCCTTTCTGACTGCAGACTCATGTTCTTAGAAAGTATAATTATCGCTATTATTAGGTGACAGTATACTTCAATAATGAAACAAATAACTTAAAGATTATCCATAAAGAGATAAGCCACAGCAAAATCATATATTTTGCAGAATTTATAGAGAGATATAGATAATTTTTTGTGCAATTATATAAACATAATTAGAGACTGCCCCACAGGGAATAGTTGGTATCTACTGTTATTTTTTCTATGCCTGTCTTTCATAACTAACTCTTGAACATAACTGACACTGACCGAGTGACTGCAATATCTACTTTCTATGACTGATTTGGCTCCATGATGCTTAATCAGGTTTCTATTCACTTCACAGGCCCCTAAATTCTGGACTGTTCCAAGTTTAAACAAGCACTAAGGTGCAAAACAGCCCTGTTTCAATGTTCACTCTAAGAACTGGCTGACCACAGGGAGATACATTTCCTGTAGAAAAATCCTGGTTTCTCCACCTGCTCAGCCCACCTCCCTGCCTAACACCCAACAATGTTTCTGCTAGTTCTGCTTTCTTCTCCCTATTAATTCTTTTCTGTTCGATCTAGAGATGCTTACAGACTCTGAGGTCTAAGCACGCTTATTGCAATTTTGAATAAAATCTCATTTTAAATAAGTTTGGAATTGTTTTGTTTGACAAGTGTTTGCAATTTTCATGAATTTTAGGTTTGTTTCATGCAACATCCTGTTTCCTCACAGACTTTACAGAGTTTACATAACTAAGGGGTGAAGTTATTCTTATTTTTACCTTGCTAAGCATCAGTGACTTTACTAAGCTCCATAGCAGTGTAGTGAGTAGAATAACAGTGCAAAACATATTACTTCAAAACAACTTGACATTTTCCAAAGTTCTCAACACTCAGCTTCATTTTAATTCAACATTCATATACTTTTTTTAAGTGGATAATGTGATAAGTCATGTAACAAGAATTTTAAAGATGTAGGAGTGCATTTGTTTCATGCTACTCAGGTATATAACTAACACAATTTTATAATAAACAGCAATTTCTGGAAGGAAACAAAACTTTCTCAAAATAAATATATAATGCAAAGTGACCCTTGTTCACTGAATACAAATTTTTAAAGTATAAATATATATGCAAATGCATTGTTAGGTAAGAGCATGTGTAATTTTAAGCACTGGCAAGTGATTTAAAATGAAACCATAATTTTTTTCATAGAAAAGATATTTTGACATATTTCTATTTATGACAATGTATTACAACATTCATAGAGTTTTCTTACTTAAATAGAAGATGTATTGGGATATTTATATACCATACAATCCAACTTTAAAGTTTATGGTTCAGTTGTTTTTTGATTTTTGATAGAGTTGTATAATCATCACCACTCTGATTTCAGAGTATTTTTATAACTGCACAAAGAAATTCTGTACTTTTCTTAGTCATGCTCTATTGCCCCCTGCCCTTGGTCCCTGACAACCACTAATCTACTTTCTGCCATTATGGATTTACTCATTTTTGGTACTTCCTATAAATTTCAATTATATTTCATATAAATTCCATTCAGTATGTGATTTTTAACTAATTTCCTTAAAATGCTTACAAAATCTGTATATGTTGTGGCATTTATCAGTACTTAATTCCTTTTAATTGCTGAATAATAGTCCACTTACTGATATACACATTTTGATTACCCATCTATCTGTTGATGGGTATTTGGACTGTTTCTGCCCCTTGCATATTATAAAAGCTGCTGCTTATGTAATGTAGTTAATGTCCAGGTTTTTTGTTTGGACATGAATATTAAATTCTCTTGGTTATATACCTGGCAGGGAATACTGGATTTTATCATAAATTTATGTTCAACAGTGTAAGAAACTGCCAACTGTTTCTCAAAGTAGCTGTTACCGTTTAAAAATCTCACAACCAATTTGTGAAGGTTCCAATTTCTCCTTGACAAAACTTACTTTCTTAAAATTTTATTTTAGTCATCCTAGTGAGAATAACATGTTATATGGGTTTTGATTTGCATTTTCCTAATAACTAGTGATGCCAAGCATTTTTTCCAGTCCTTTTCAGGTATTTATATATTTCTTTGGAAAAACACGTATTCAAATCCTTGATCATTCTTAAAATTGTATTTTCTTATCTTCTGAGTTATGAGAATACCTTATATTGGATACCAGTTCTTTATTAGATGTGATATGAACATGATAAGTATAGTTGATATCATAAATATATCTGATATATTAATAGATAACATATCTGATAATATATTTTATACTTGATGACATCTATTTTCCTATTATATAGTTTTACAGTGTCCTTTGAAACAAAAATATTTTTAATTTTGAGGATATAAAATTCATTTTCTTTACTGATTATGCTTTTATTGTTATATCAATTGCCTAACCAAGGTCACAAAGATTTACTCCCATATTTTCTTCAGAGAGTTTTATAGTTTTAAATTCTACATTTAAGCATATGATACAATTTTAATTAATTTTTTATCTGATATGAACTATAGGAAGATACCTAGTTGTCTCCCTACACGATCTCACAACCCCAGAGATCATGACCTGCGCTGAGACCAAGAGTCAAATGCCTAACAAACTAAGCCACTCAGGCACCTCAAGAAGTCTCTCGGTCTTGACAAATCGGCATATTTGGAGCTGCTTTCTACATCCTGGCAATTTATACCTTGACTGAAGTCTTCACACCATTTGTGCAGAGACTCATGATCTGTTGTAAATGAGAGATAAGGGCTTTCTCAGATATTTTTTGAGCATGCAGAGAATTGTGCATGTATGTATGTCCTTCTGAATTTGTGGGCATATGTTGGAGTTTTTTAAAGCATGCTATAGGCAGTCTCATTCCCCTGATTTCCCTTTTAAGTGCCAGCCTCACTTTCCCCAATTATTATCCTGCCTCAGACATGTGCAGTGTTAATTAATTTTTCCCAAATGATTCCAACAAATGCTTCAGAGAAAAGACTAGTCACACTGAGTAAGCTCTTCATTACTTCAAATACAAATAGTTCTGTGAGTCAAAATTTTCAAATAGTGGCCAGACAGGTTAACTAGGTTAATTCTCCACAATTAGCTCTTTGGGGGACTTTCTTTTTTCTTTTTTAAGATTTTATTTATCCATTTGACACAGAGAGAGAGAGATCACAAGCAGGCAGAGAGGCAGGCAGAGGGGGAGGGGGAAGCAGGCTCCCTGCTGAACAGAGAGCCCGATGCGGGCCTCGATCCCAGGACCCTGAGATCATGACCTGAGCTGAAGGCAGAGGCTTAACCTACTGAGCCACCCAGGTGCCCTTTGGGGGACTTTCTAACTCATTTTGCCACGTAGTGGTTGCCAGGCTTCCACTGTTCTTGGCTACTATATTTGTGAAGATGTTGGTTTTCAATGCTCTGTGGAGCTGAGAGAAGGGTACAGGAATAATACAAGGTAAAACATCACAAACGTCATGGTCCCGAGATTGAACCATTTATCTTGAATAAATAACCCACATGTTTGCAAGCCCTTTTGGTTATCAGAGTTTTAATGTATACACAAAAAAATTCCCTTTAAATTTTTTTCAAGCCAGTGATAAATGTATCTTTTCATTGAAAATCAGGACTAATGCAAAAACTTTTCAAAATGTCAAACTTGTAATATAAACACAACCACAGAAAGTTAATAAATCCTTTTAAGTATGGTTAATAATCTGTTGCAGATTGTAGATTTTCAATATTTAAAGATCCCAAATCTGAATGGTTATTTAAATCATTATTCATTTCAGTTGACTATTATAAATAGAAAACTATTTTCCAGATACTATGAGATAATTTAATTTCATTTATTAATAGGTTCCAGTTAACAGTAACAGTTTATGCATAAACTACCCCCAAATCTGTATAACTGTGAGATAAAACTAAAGGGAAAAAAATAGTGAAATACTCTCTTGAAACGTATAAATTTTTTTGTCTTTTCTAAACTTCAGACATTTTGTGTGTATCAAACATGTATAAACACACATTGTTAGATCTTATATAAATATGTTGCTTATAGTATATGTAAGTTAACAGATATATACACACAGATATAAGTGCACATTGTTAGACAATATATAAATGTTACTTATGTAATATATAGTATATATAAATTTATATTATATACAAATGTAAGATGTATTATACTTAATTTTCAAGACAGGAAGTATTATTGATAAGTTCTTGAGGAAGTTTGTATTATTTCTTTAATAAATTGTGTTTGATTTTAGCTCCTTCATTATAAATATAACCAAATTGAAAATTTAATCACAGACAAAAAGAATGGTTCATTTATCAAAAAATATCAGTGTCTGGGAACAAGAGTCAAGATGGCGGAGAAGTAGCAGGCTGAGACTACTTCAGGTAGCGGGAGATCAGCTAGATAGCTTATCTAAAGATTGCAAACACCTACAAATCCAACGGGAGATCGAAGAGAAGAAGAACAGCAACTCTAGAAACAGAAAATCAACCACTTTCGGAAAGGTAGGACGGGCGGAGAAGTGAATCCAAAGTGACGGGAAGATAGACCGCGGAGGGAGGGGCCGGCTCCCGGCAAGCGGCGGAGCAACGGAGCACAAAATCAGGACTTTTAAAAGTCTGTTCCGCTGAGGGACATCGCTCCAGAGGCTTAACCGGGGTGAAGCCCACGCAGGGTCAGCGTGGCCTCAGGTCCCGCAGGGTCACAGAAGGATCGGGGGCGTCTGAGTGTCGCAGAGCTTACAGGTATTAGAACAGGGAAGCCGGCTACAGAGACAGAGCCGAGGAGTGACTCTCAGCTCGGGGTTACCTTGAACCGGTCGCAGGCTCGGTCAGCTCGGAGCGCGGCCGGAGGCAGGGTGACGGGAGTAAATCGGCGCTGTTCTCTGAGGGCGCACTGAGGAGTGGGGCCCCGGGCTCTCGGCTCCTCCGGGCCGGAGACTGGGAGGCCGCCATCTTCATTCCCGCCCTCCGGAACTCTACGGAAAGCGCTCAGGGAACAAAAGCTCCCGAAAGCAAACCCGAGCGGATTACTCAGACCGGCCCCTGGTAAGGGCGGTGCAACTCCGCCCGGGGCAAAGACACTTGAGAATCACTACAACAGGCCCCTCCCCGAGAAGATCAACAAGAAGCCCAGCCAGGATCAAGTTCACCTACCAAGGAGGACAGTTTCAATACCAAGGAGAGCAGCGTAATTCCAAAGGAGGAGAAAGCAAAGCACGGAACTCATGGCTTTCTCCCCATGATTCTTTAGCCTTGCAGTTAATTTAATTTTTTTTCTTTTTCAATTTATTTTTCTTCTTCTGCTAAATTTTTTTTTAACTTTTACCCTTTTCTTTTTTAACGTTTTTTAACTAGTTTATCTAATATATATATATTATTTCCTTTTTATATATTTTTCTTTATTGGTTTTCTTTTTTTAATTGTTTCTTCCTTTTTTTTTTTTTCTTTTTTTTTTTTTTTTTCTTTTTCTTCTTTCTGAACCTCTTTTTATCCCCTTTCTCCCCCTCATGATTTGGGATCTCTTCTGATTTGGCTAAAGCATATTTTCCTGGGGTTGTTGCCACCCTTTTAGTATTTCACTTGCTCCTTCATCTACTCTTATCTGGACAAAATGACAAGGCGGAAAAATTCACCACAAAAAAAAGAACAAGAGGCAGTACCAAAGGCTAGGGACCTAATCAATACAGACATTGGTAATATGTCAGATCTAGAGTTCAGAATGACGATTCTCAAGGTTCTAGCCGGGCTCGAAAAAGGCATGGAAGATATTAGAGAAACCCTCTCCGGAGAGATAAAAGCCCTTTCTGGAGAAATAAAAGAACTAAAATCTAACCAAGTTGAAATCAAAAAAGCTATTAATGAGGTGCAATCAAAAACGGAGGCTCTCACTGCTAGGATAAATGAGGCAGAAGAAAGAATTAGTGATATAGAAGACCAAATGACAGAGAATAAAGAAGCTGAGCAAAAGAGGGACAAACAGCTACTGGACCACGAGGGGAGAATTCGAGAGATAAGTGACACCATAAGACGAAACAACAGTCGAATAATTGGGATTCCAGAAGAAGAGGAAACAGAGAGGGGAGCAGAAGGTATATTGGAGAGAATTATTGGAGAGAATTTCCCCAATATGGCAAAGGGAACAAGCATCAAAATCCAGGAGATTCAGAGAACCCCCCTCAAAATCAATAAGAATAGGTCCACACCCCGTCACCTAATAGTAAAATTTACAAGTCTTAGAGACAAAGAAGATCCTGAAAGCAGCCCGGGAAAAGAAGTCTGTAACATACAATGGTAAAAATATTAGATTGGCAGCAGACTTATCCACAGAGACCTGGCAGGCCAGAAAGAGCTGGCATGATATATTCAGAGTACTAAACGAGAAAAACATGCAGCCAAGAATACTATATCCAGCTAGGCTATCATTGAAAATAGAAGGAGAGATTAAAAGCTTCCAGGACAAACAAAAACTGAAAGAATTTGCAAATACCAAACCAGCTCTACAGGAAATATTGAAAGGGGTCCTCCAAGCAAAGAGAGACCCTAAAAGTAGTAGATCAGAAAGGAACAGAGACAATATACAATAACAGTCACCTTACAGGCAATACAATGGCACTAAATTCATATCTCTCAATACTTACCCTGAATGTGAATGGGCTAAATGCCCCAATCAAAAGACACAGGGTATCAGAATGGATAAAAAAACAAAACCCATCTATATGTTGCCTACAAGAAACTCATCTTAAACCCGAAGACACCTCCAGATTTAAAGTGAGGGGGTGGAAAAGAATTTACCATGCTAATGGACATCAGAAAAAAGCAGGAGTGGCAATCCTTAGATCAGATCAATTAGATTTTAAGCCAAAGACTATAATAAGAGATGAGGAAGGACACTATATCATACTCAAAGGAACTGTCCAACAAGAAGATCTAACAATTTTAAATATCTATGCCCCTAACATGGGAGCAGCCAACTATATAAACCAATTAATAACAAAATCAAAGAAACACATCGACAATAATACAATAATCGTAGGGGACTTTAACACTCCCCTCACTGAAATGGACAGATCATCCAAGCAAAAGATCAACAAGGAAATAAAGGCCTTAAATGACACACTGGACCAGATGGACATCACAGATATATTCAGAACATTTCATCCCAAAGCAACAGAATACACATTCTTCTCTAGTGCACATGGAACATTCTCCAGAATAGATCATATTCTCGGTCCTAAATCAGGTCTCAACCATTATCAAAAGATTGGGATCATTCCCTGCATATTTTCAGACCACAATGCTCTGAAGCTAGAACTCAATCACAAGAGGAAATTTGGAAAGAACCCAAATACATGGAGACTAAACAGCATCCTTCTAAAGAATGAATGGGTCAACCAGGAAATTAAAGAAGAGTTGAAAAAATTCATGGAAACAAATGATAATGAAAACACAACGGTTCAAAATCTGTGGGACACAACAAAGGCAGTCCTGAGAGGAAAATATATGGCGGTACAAGCCTTTCTCAAGAAACAATAAAGGTCTCAGGTACACAACCTAACCCTACACCTAAAGGAGCTGGAGAAAGAACAAGAAAGAAACCCTAAACCCAGCAGGAGAAGAGAAATCATAAAGATCAGAGCAGAAATCAATGAAATAGAAACCAAAAAAACAATAGAACAAATCAACGAAACTAGGAGCTGGTTCTTTGAAAGAATTAATAAGATTGATAAACCCCTGGCCAGACTTATCAAAAAGAAAAGAGAAAGGACCCAAATAAATAAAATCATGAATGAAAGAGGAGAGATCACAACTAACACCAAAGAAATACAGGCAATTATAAGAACATACTATGAGCAACTCTACGCCAACAAATTTGACAATCTGGAAGAAATGGAGGCATTCCTAGAGACATATAAACTACCCCAACTGAACCAGGAAGAAATAGAAAGCCTGAACAGACCCATAACCAGTAAGGAGATTGAAACAGTCATCAAAAATCTCCAAACAAACAAAAGCCCAGGGCCAGACGGCTTCCCAGAGGAATTCTACCAAACATTTAAAGAAGAACTAATTCCTATTCTCCTGAAACTGTTCCAAAAAATAGAAATGGAAGGAAAACTTCCAAACTCATTTTATGAGGCCAGCATCACCTTGATCCCAAAACCAGACAAGGATCCCATCAAAAAAGAGAACTACAGGCCAATATCCTTGATGAACACAGATGCAAAAATTCTCGCCAAAATATTAGCCAATAGGATTCAACAGTACATTAAAAGGATTATTCACCACGACCAAGTGGGATTTATTCCAGGGCTGCAAGGTTGGTTCAACATCCGCAAATCAATCAATGTGATACAACACATTAATAAAAGAAAGAACAAGAACCATATGATACTCTCCATAGATGCTGAAAAAGCATTTGACAAAGTACAGCATCCCTTCCTGATCAAAACTCTTCAAAGTGTAGGGATAGAGGGCACATACCTCAATATTATCAAAGCCATCTATGAAAAACCCACCGCAAATATCATTCTCAACGGAGAAAAACTGAAAGCTTTTCCGCTAAGGTCGTGAACACGGCAGGGATGCCCGTTATCACCACTGCTATTCAACATAGTACTAGAAGTCCTAGCTTCAGCAATCAGACAACAAAAGGAAATTAAAGGCATCCAAATCGGCAAAGAAGAAGTCAAACTATCACTCTTCGCAGATGATATGATACTATATGTGGAAAACCCAAAAGACTCCACTCCAAAACTACTAGAACTTGTCCAGGAATTCAGTAAAGTGTCAGGATATAAAATCAATGCCCAGAAATCAGTTGCATTTCTCTACACCAACAACAAGACAGAAGAAAGAGAAATTAAGGAGTCCATCCCATTTACAATTGCACCCAAAACTATAAGATACCTAGGAATAAATCTAACCAAAGAGACTAAGAATCTATACACAGAAAACTATAAAGTACTCATGAAAGAAATTGAGGAAGACACAAAGAAATGGAAAAATGTTCCATGCTCCTGGATTGGAAGAATAAATATTGTGAAAATGTCTATGCTACCTAAAGCAATCTACACATTTAATGCAATTCCTATCAAAGTACCATCCATTTTTTTCAAAGAAATGGAACAAATAATCCTAAAATTTATATGGAACCAGAAAAGACCTCGAATAGCCAAAGCAATATTGAAAAAGAAAGCCAAAGTTGGTGGCATCACAATTCCGGACTTCAAGCTCTATTACAAAGCTGTCATCCTCAAGACAGCATGGTACTGGCACAAAAACAGACACATAGATCAATGGAACAGAATAGAGAGCCCAGAAATAGACCCTCAACTCTATGGTCAACTAATCTTCGACATAGCAGGAAAGAATATCCAATGGAAAAAAGACAGCCTCTTCAACAAATGGTGTTGGGAAAATTGGACAGCCACATGCAGAAAAATGAAATTGGATCATTTCCTTACACCACACACAAAAACAGACTCAAAATGGATGAAGGATCTCAATGTGAGAAAGGAATCCATCAAAATCCTTGAGGAGAACACAGGCAGCAACCTCTTCGTCCTCAACCGCAGCAACATCTTCCTAGGAACATCGCCAAAGGCAAGGGAAGCAAGGGCAAAAATGAACTATTGGGATTTTATCAAGATCAAAAGCTTTTGCACAGCAAAGGAAACAGTTAACAAAACCAAAAGACAACTGACAGAATGGGAGAATATATTTGCAAATGACATATCGGATAAAGGGCTAGTGTCCAAAATTTATAAAGAACTTAGCAAACTCAACACCCAAAGAACAAATAACCCAATCAAGAAATGGGCAGAGGACATGAACAGACATTTCTGCAAAGAAGACATCCAGATGGCCAACGGACACATGAAAAAGTGCTCCATATCACTCGGCATCAGGGAAATACAAATCAAAACCACAATGAGATACCACCTCACACCAGTCAGAATGGCTAAAATGAACAAGTCAGGAAATGACAGATGCTGGCGAGGATGCGGAGAAAGGGGAACCCTCCTACACTGTTGGTGGGAATGCAAGCTGGTGCAACCACTCTGGAAAACAGCATGGAGGTTCCTCAAAATGTTGAAAATAGAACTACCCTATGACCCAGCAATTGCACTGCTGGGTATTTACCCTAAAGATACAAATGTAGTGATCCGAAGGGGTACGTGCACCCGAATGTTTATAGCAGCAATGTCTACAATAGCCAAACTATGGAAAGAACCTAGATGTCCATCAACAGACGAATGGATAAAGAAGATGTGGTATATATACACAATGGAATACTATGCAGCCATCAAAAGAAATGAAATCTTGCCATTTGCGACGACGTGGATGGAACTAGAGGGTATCATGCTTAGCGAAATAAGTCAATCGGAGAAAGACAACTATCATATGATCTCCCTGATATGAGGGAGAGGAGATGCAACATGGGGGGTTAAGGGTGTAGGAGAAGAATAAATGAAACAAGATGGGATTGGGAGGGAGACAAACCATAAGTGACTCTTAATCTCACAAAACAAACTGAGGGTTAATGGGGGGAGGGGGTTGGGGGGTGGGATTATGGACATTGGGGAGGGTATGTGCTATGGTGAGTGCTGTGAAGTGTGTAAACCTGGCGATTCACAGACCTGTACCCCTGGGGATAAAAAGATATTATATGTTTTAAAAAAATAAAACTTAAAAAAAAAAAAAGAAAAAAAAAAAAGAAAAATGGGACATGGGAACCCACTGAAATCCAGAATTTATTGGATGTTCTTAAAATTGGGACCTTTCTCAATCCAAGTAAATGAAAACTTTGCTGTTGTGTTAGCGGCTGAGCAGATAGAGCTGTTCTAACAATTCTCCCTCAAGTCTTCAGTTAAACCTTTCTCAGCATCTGCACAAATACAGTCCTGCTAGCGTTTGCCCTGAATCATTTAACCAGTGGCCATGCAGGGCAGTCTAGAAGAATCTATGACTCAGATAAGCAATAAGTTATGCTTTGTCATGAAAATTAAGTAAACAACAGCATACATTCTCTTCACTGTGTAAGGTTACCTAACATGCTTCTGAGATGGCCCAGACTCCTTCCTCCTGCTTGGATATAGAAGGGCTCTCTAGCACGCTTCACCCAGTCGGGAGAATCTGACCAAAAGCTACTCTTCCAGGCTCTGCAAATTGATGAATGATGTTTCCCAGGAGATTTCTATGTTGCCTCCAAATTTCTCTACAAGTGAAGAATGAGTTAAAGGAGAAATTAATGCAAAAGCTGCTACTTTCTCTATTACACGTGAAACATTTTAAAAATTATGGTTAACCTGATGCATTTTAAAATTACATACTAGGAAGCCAGATGGTTTCAATAATGTTCCAGATATACTAGTGATATATATTACCCACGAATTTATCATGAAGAAATATGTTAACGACTACAGGTATATTTTGAGACTCCATTAAAACAGCAAAAACAACAATTTTTAGGGTGCTTTTAGTTAAGTATTCGATTTTTGGTCTCAGCTCAGGTCTTGATCTCAGAGTTGTAAGTTCAAGCCCTGTGTTGGGCTCCTTGCTGGGCATGGAGTCTACTAAAAATAAATAAAATAAAAAACCTTTCCCTTCCAAAAAAAAAAAAAAAAAAAAAAATCAGTGTCTGAAATAAACATCCAAGAAATTCTACTTTTATATTTCTTGAAATTATGAAATAGAATTTTTTTCAGTCTCAGGCCTTTCCTCCTGAAGTATATTTTTTAGAAGTTGCATTAGTGAGGGTCTGTTTTCAAAGCTGACTGTATGAAAATGCCATTATTAAAATTTCATGTTTGAAGTGTACACATGTAAAAAATATCCAATAGTCACTGAATTAAAGACATTTTAAAATTCAAAGGAAAATTTATTTATTTATAGTGGCTAGAAGGAAAGTCTTTAAATTTCTTTTACATTGTCAAAATTTGTAGGAATTATTTAAACATTTTAAATATCAAATCTCTATTTGTATGTTGCAAATATTTTCTCATTTTAGAACTTTTTTCACTTCTTCCCTAATTGCAAAATGCGTCAGTAAGAAGTTATTACTAATATAAACACATTATAAATTTTTTATGTATTACACATTTTGACCTTGATCAAAAAAATTTTCCTACTACAATGTCAACCTATTTTGTCTCTTTCCCCAGATCTCTCTGTTAAACTTATGGTTAGCAGCGCCTGGGTGGCTGGTTGCTTAAGCTTCTGCCTTTGGCTCAGGTCATGATCCCAGGGTCCTGGAATCAAGCCACACATCACGCTTCCTGCTCAATGGAGAGCCCACTTCTCCCTCTCTGCCTGCTGCTCTGCCTACTTGTGTTCTCTCTGTCAAATACATAAATAAAATCATAAAAAACAACAACAACATATAGTTAAAGTTCCATTTTGTTTTATCAAAATGATAATGTTGATATTTTGATTTCCCATATGTCTAAATAATTTGTCTACCTCTCAACTAATTCTGAACTTGGGTGAGGGGAAAGGTGATTATTTATTGAACCCTGCATATCTCCACATTATTGTCTCTTGCTTTTTGCCTCTGTTACTATCATTATTTTTTCTTAAAATTATTTTATGTAATGCATACTATTATTCATCTGTTCCTTCCCAGTTAACAATACAAAAGTATGACTTGATGGCACTGCATTTCATGTTTTCCAAGTCAGTCATACTTATCTGTTTCATTATTTTTTAAGTCCCCTTCTGTGGAAGTTTCAGATTTATTGAACTTGGCTCTCCAAAACATGAGACAAAAATAATCAGGGCTGCCTATTCCAGATATGTATGCAAATTATAGTCAATGAGACACCTCTTTACTCACATATTTTCCAATTCTGTTGTTCCTCAAATATGTTGTGAAAAAATAATTTTACTTTTATACTCAGACTGCCTGAAAAAGAAACCAACCCAGTATTATCCCACAAATGAGATATCCAGCATTAGCCCATAAAATTTTTTAAATTCTCAGGTTTACTAGAAGCTGCCAACTGATATGAATAAAGTGCACACATAATTATCAAGAGAAAATTTAATAGGTCAGCTTTCACAATGGACCCTTAACTTGTAGGTCACTACTGAATTATATGAAATACATGTATCCAACATCTACCAAGATGTTTCTGCAAATTTTGCATATGCAACACTAAATGGAAAATCCTTGTTTTCCCAAGCTATTTTTACCATTAGACAGAGTGCTTTGCTTTTCTGTTATTTCACACAGAAGAGAGAGAAATATCACTCTTTAGGTATTCTTATCAATCATACCCCTGTGTTTTTCCTCTTTCTTTTTTTTTTCTTTTTAGCTTACTTAGATTCCAAATATTTGTGATTTTATCGTTTATTACCAGTATCCTAAAACTTCCTGTATTCTTCTACATTTAGAGCATATATCTATGCAGAATAAAAACTTTCCGAAAATGATTTGACTTCTCTAACCTAATGCAGGATTTAGTGCACCGTTTATGTGAACTGGTTCCATCATAAGTCACTGACCATTAATGGTCACTGAACAATGCCCTGAATCACTGTAACACTCTTCTATGACACAGATCTTTCTACAGTAGTTTTTGAAATCCATTCCAGCTTCTGCAAAACTTGGTAACCCTACTTTCTTTCTTATTCGCAAAAGAAGAAATTGCCTATTACACAATCAAATAAAATAGGAGAGTCTGGATTGACAGACTCTCCTGTTATATCTGCCAAATGACCAGGAACCCAGGTCCATCATGTCCTTTGGCATTTCTTTTGTATCGGAGAGGCATTTCACTTTCCGTGTATTCTCATCTAATTCACTCACAATCTTACATATCGTTTCCTTTGTTCTGTATTTCCAGGGATTCACTCTACTTGATTTTTTCTTATCCAGCTTCTTTCAGTAGACACGTGTACAAAAACCTTTCTCACCTTCCAACATAGTTTCCAAACACTTTTATATTTTGTTCTTTTTTTTTTCTATTCCTGACATGACACATCAAGAGTTGCCTCTCTTCCTATTTGCATTTCTATATCCACCACTCACACCTAACTAAACACATTTATGGTTCCCGAGCATATCACATATTGAAACTACCTCTACTTCTTTAACTAATGTTTTTAAAGGTCATTCAGCTCTAGATTCTATTTTTTAACCCTGATTTTTTGGAGGAAAATTTTGACACTGCTTAGCACACTTGTCCTTGAAATAATCTTATCCTTGGCTTTCTAAAAATATCATTCCCTTATTCATTGGCTGCTCCTCCTCTTTCTCCACTCTCCTCTTCCTCTACCAAATCCTTAAGTAAGGAAGATTATCAGGTTTATATCTCAGGTGCTCTTTTCATCATATCCCTTGGCTGATTTGATCCATTCTAATGTTTTCAATTATATGGATGATTCCTAAATATATATTATATATGTCACCATTTCTCCTAAGTTTCAGAAAAATCCAGGTGTCTGTAAGACACATTTGCTTTAATGACTCTTGGGCATATCAAATACACATCAAACTGAGCTCAGACTTTTTCTTCATTACATCTGAAAAACCAAACCAAAAAACCCTCTCCTATTCCATTGTTCTCTATATTGTAAATAACCTTTCAAGTTATTCAAGACAGAAATCTGAAATAAACAATTTGCTGCTAACTCTCTTTGCTCCTCATATTCAATCAGTCATTATATCCTGCAGATAATCTATTTTAATTATTTGCTCTGTGCATTTCTTAACATTTATACTAGCTACTCCCCCTGTGTTCCTGCACACTTTTGCTTCACCTTAGTCGTCTTTAAACACTTAGTATATTCTGTATATAGTTTTCTTCAGTCACTTAGTATATCTGAAGTTCTTATGTCTCGGGTCATTTCACCCAAAAAACTCTTACTCATTAGAACTCAAATCAACCATTATTTTTTTTCTCAAGAAGCTCTACCAGATTAGATATCCACATCATAACCTTTAGAGTACCATATGTTTTCTTTAGTACAACTTTCATTCAACTTATTTTTTTTCCTTTGGCTGGTATATATATTTCTCAAAGAATGTTCCATAAGCACAGAACCTATTTATGCATGGTTTAACTACTGTATTATTCATGCAAAATAGGCTTTCACCAAAAAATTATATGCATCAACTGTTTTGCAATAAATACTTCCCAGATGTTGGTTCCTACAAACAATGCTGCAGTAAGCACCTTGTACATTTATCTTTCCACTATTTTGAAAAAAGTATATATTTATATTAAACTCAGAAAATCAAGTTATAGTTACATTTTCCACAGATCATGCATATTATAAATAAAATACCGCTACCTATCTATACATTTCCATTAAAAACTGTATGAAAGTATTTTTCCAAGCTGTTTGACTTTGGGCATTATTTTGTAAATGTGATGGGAGAAAATAAGCATTCATCATTATCTTAGTTGGAATAGGTATTTGTTACTCAGTGGTTTTAATATGTTTTTGTCAACTGGACACACATATTTCTTTATAAATTAATTTTTCTGGATATTTTCCCACTTCATTTTGGAATTTTTTAATTCACAAGATTCACTATTATTTCAAAGATAACTATAACTGCTGATTTGAAAGTGGTGCTGTTGCATGAAAATGCATAGAAAATGCCATGAGTCTCAATTAATTTGAAGAATTATTTCACAATAATGGACATTGCATAAATAAGAAGTGAAACACATTTTAGCTATAATTATTTCTAAACAGTGCCTGGAAACACATTCAATAATAAATGCAACCATTATGGTTTACAAAGTAATAAATACTGTAAATTCCATTTGCAAATACTAATTATATTACCAAATAAATAAGTGATGTTTTAATTGCATAATTATGTGAATGGAAATGTAGGACATGCTCCAAATCAATGTAAAAATGAACATTTTTATTCATTTTAATAAAATTCCAAAATACTGGATAACTACAGTTTCTAACTTCAGAAGGAAAGCAACATAAAAACCAAAACAAAGACAAAACAAGAGCATGATTTGCTGTCTCATCCAAGAATATCCTAGAACTGAAATTGTATGAAGATTGATTTAACCTTTATCTTTTATGTGTACAGACCTTTCAAGACTGGACGGCTGTCACTATTATGATTAGGATTGAACATTAGCTCTCTTCACACAACATTGGGTAGATTAGGAAGTAAAATGGGAATTTCTGACAGTCATGACTTGGATATAATCTTCCTGTTCATTTTTTCCCCATTTCCTCTTATTATATTGCTTATTTGATGATAGAAAACAAACACAAATTTGTAATTTTCTTTGTAGAACAACCAGCATATTATATTTTCTTATCACAATAAAGTAACTTATCTTCACTCTGAGATGAAAACCTGTAGATATAACTAATGGTAACTCTGACATTATTTTAAAGTATAATTTGTTTCTCTAACATTCGTTTTGCAATGCAAGCTATATCAAAATAAATACATTAATTAAATAATATGTGAATGTAATGTAAAAAATGATTTTTTAATTGTAAATACATTTTAGGTTACTACAAATGATTAAATATATATATTTAAGCTGGCAACTGCTGAGTATACATTTTTATATTTTTTCTTGTCATGTTAAAAATATTAACATTTGTTGTAATATAAAGAAACTTGCATATGAGATAAACTTTAGAAGTAACTGGCAATAGAAACTCACCTTTAATGAATTAAATAAATGGTTTCAGAATCAAGAGAATGTATTAGATTCAGTAAATAATATGCATTGAAATTTTTTATATTTGAATAGTGACTTATTTATAAACAGTGCTCAAAATATACTGAAATAAATTCAACACTTTGACGTGAAAAAGATAAGAGATTTTGACCTACTTGTTTCACTGTATTACACACCTACATACACTCTCATTTAGTTATTTTTCTCTGTGTATGTGTATACATGTGTTCTATCCTTCCTAATAAGTACTGTATTTACTTTTTATTATTGAAAGTAATTACCATAAGGTATAACATATGGTATGCACCAAATATATGGTTATTTAACATCAGGTAATAAATATTATGAAAATGTTGTAGATCCTATCACAAGTTAGGTGTACATTCCTAAAGATCACAATGAATAGGAGCGCCTGGGTGGCTCAGTCACTTAAGCTTCTGCCTTTGGCTCAGGTCATGATCCTAGAGTCCTGGGATCGAACTGGGTACTTGTTAACTATTAACAAATGTAATGTTTTAAATATGCATATAATTATCCAATTATACATACATACATTAAATAGCCTTGTAATAGTAGACTATTTAATGACACTAATATATGCTTATAATAAAAGTTTGAGTGAAACTTTTGACATAAAGCAGATATAAACACATAAACAAATATATAAATATGTAATGTGTAAGCATAATGTTTGATTTGAAAGTGCCTAATGGGCTAGCAAATTTTAAAAGAGAAAAATAAAATTGGAAAATATCAGAATAACACCAGCAACTATGGTGTGTCCTCCCTTACTTTTATAAGTTGAAATATAAATTCAAACATTACCATGAGTGGAAAATGTTAACATATCAACAAATGCTTAAATATTATTGTGTGATGAAGCACTCTCCTGTGGATTCTAATAGGTAAGAAGTTGGGATATTTGTTATGTATGAATCTTAGAGAAAATACAAATATCTTACTATTTCCATTTTTCCATCCATCCATTAATCCACTGATTTTTTTTTCTTTCTTTTTTTTTTAGATTTTATTTATTTGACAGAGAGAGAGAGTGCACAATCACAAGCAGGGGGAGAGGCAGATAAGAGGAGAGGAAGAAGCAGCCTCCCCAATGAGCAGGGAGCCCAATGTGGGGCTCAATCCGAGGACCCTGGGATCATGACCTGAGCCAACTGCAGATAGATACATAACCAACTGAGCCATGCAGGCAAACCTAACCACTGATTTTTTAAGTAGCTATCTAGGAAACAAAACACAATAGACATCTTATAAAAAAGAGAGACATGTATGCACATATATCTATATAAAATTATATATCATGCCCTTGTCTTTTTGCATATATTGTTTCTGTGTACAAATCTATTTATCTGTTTGCCTATATGACTATCCATCTGTGTGTCAGTCTTTCTCTATTACCTCTCCCACAGAGCCCTTCAAAGTCAGGCAGCAACATTTGGTATATGTGGCAGTTTGATACTCAAAGTGAAGCATCTGGAGCCAAATTAAGCTGTATTTTTAATATCGTTACATATTTGGCTAGAGCCAAGCAGTAAGGCAAACGCAAAATGATGTTTCAGAACAAAGATTATTTGGGTACTGAAAAAGAAAGAAAAGATGAAAGAGGAGTGAGAGATTACCAAAAGTAAGGTGTAGGATTCATAATCAAATGATTATATGGTTTTCCTGTATGACTTTTATAAGTACGTCTCAGAAACTTATAAGACTATGTTTTTATCATAAAACAGAACAAGCAAGTAATAATTTTATTGGCATCATAGTATAATCATAAATAATCTCCTTAAATGATTTATACATCAATTTTTAAATCTTAAACACAAGGATTTGTATTTTTAAAAATGTTCATCTAATTTTGAAAGACAGATTTTTATTCTCACCTAGGTTCCTGATATAACTTCTTACTGTACCTTCCTGTTTCCTATTTCTTCTTTAATAAAGCATCCTTGGCATTTAAAACATATACCTAAACTGTCCCATCTCTACATAAAACTTTTTTCATGTTTTCTATGAAAAAAGTCCAAAGTTCTAAGCATTAGTACATAAAAATGATAAGAAAAAGAATTATGTTGAAATAACTAAAAATAAAATTTTAGCTCTTTCTCTGAGTAAGACACTTTACAAAGACATTTACACATAATATCAAATTTAATCCTCTAATTCACTAATGTACTAAGGTGCATCTTCAATTTAGCAATGAAGAAACTGAAGTTCCTAAAGATGGTAAATGAAAAGTCGTGATGAAGGCCCTGGTTTCCCTAACACCAAAACCCATGATTTATGCAAGATTCTGTAAGATTCTAAGATCTGGCCTCATCCTAATCATTCTCTTTGCCTAACAAACCTTAATAAAGACAATGCTCTTGTTAAATCAGGTACCCCTTGATCAAGGATAATCACTCTAAAATGTCTCTTGACCTTTTGCTTGACTCATGAATTCCTTCTTTCCTGCATGTTGCAAATGCACACTGAAAGAAATGTTATCTTATTCTATTGTCATTGTGTGAATGCTCTCTCCTAAGTTATGGTAAATAAAAAATACTGTCTGTTCTACAGTCATATGTCTATTGTTTGGCCAAGTTTATGGCAAGAAGAAAGCATCCAATAAGTCTTTGTTGAATTAATTCAATTCACTTAGATTTAATTTTAAAGACATTTATTAGCTAATTACTGCACAAGCCACTGATAAATCCAAATAGGAAAAAATAAGGTTATTGCTTACAAGGAACACGTAATCATACAGAATATATTATTATCATTATCAGTGCTAATGTTTCCCCACTAATAGTTTACAAAGATCAAAAATCTATTTTAGTTGTCATTTATCATTAAACAAATTTTGATGTTAACTCTGAACCGTTGAAGAACCATCCAGTATGCTCAAAATAAGTACATATGGAAATCAGTAGAGAATTTTAAAGTAGGCTCATTACAATGTCTTCAGTTATCCTATAGCAAACTTGTAGCTGCTGTGCTGGTTTTAACATCCTTTTATCTATGTGATATTTTATTAAATATAAAATGTATAATCTTAAAATGTCAGTGATGTGGTTTTGGAAATGCAGATGAGGTTTGGTAGCTCAGTCAGTAGAGCATGAGACTCTTAATCTCAAGGTCTCAGGGTTGAGGGTTAGAGCCCCATGCTGGGTGTCAAATGACAGGGTTTTGGAATATAGGTGAGGTTTGGTGAGACAAGGTCTGGAGCTGATGACCAAGAAGAAATTCTTGAGATGTCTTTGGTACAAGGGGGTAGTTTACTAAATCATGAGGATAGGACCATAGGCAGAAAGAGCTGCTGCCCCAGCATTATGAGGGGTAACTGATTATATACTATGGGGTTGCAGAAGGAAAGAAAGAGGGAAGTTTTCAAAAGGATTTCCGTATGTTAAAGTAGAACTACAAGATACAGAGGCCTTGTCATTGACAAGTTAAGACTGTTTTTCCCTCTAGCAAGGAATAAACATGAAGATATTTGGGAGCTTCCTGGAGGAATATTAAACTCTGCTCTTGCTTCAAGTATCTGTCCATGGGCTGCAGGTTATGAGGACATTTAATTGTACCTACATTTCCTCTGGAAGCTAGGCTATCGATAGAAATATTCTGTTCTTGTAGATTGCTAAAACACCTGTAAACTGAGGGAGACTCATGTCTTGCAGGATTGTGATCTCTGTAAGTTAACTATTTGTTTTTCCTTTCTTTGGCTTTAGGGCAGCCAGGAGTGCCTGAGGAATGTTACATATACCCCATGGGGGGTGGTTTTGGGGTGTCAGCTTCTGCTTTGTCCTCAGCTTGCCTTCTGTTCCCTCATAATCAGTAAGTATTAAAATAATAATTGTGCTATCCACCTAAACATTTACCTGGTACTTCAAACATACCTGTAAATATCTGTATATTTATATCTATATATTTATTCATGTCTCTATATATCTACATCAACATCTCTATACTGTTACATATAAGGAAAATTTAATTTTATTGGTATTAAATATTTTTACTACCCTTTATAAAATGTATAAGAATTTGAAATTAAAATCTAGAAAAAATATTGTGAAAAGTAGAATAAAAACACATGGAACTTTCAAAGGGGAAGAGCTAAGATGATGAAGTAGTAAATGTGGAGTCTGGTGGATGCTGCAGTGCTCCTGTGGAGAAGGAGGGCAGAGAGCCCAGGGAGCAGACAGTGGGACCTGAGGATCCACTGGGATATACTTGGAGGGCATCTGAGACAGGTGGTATTGCCTTTCCAGGGACAAAAGAGCTGGAGGGTACCATTTTCTTCCCTGCCCCTTAGCATAAACTAACTTCAGTAAGCAACAGAGTACCAAGAGTGGCTCCATAAATGCTTATACCCAATCTTGCCCCCCTGTGCTCTAGGTATTGCTCTTCTTGGGCTAGTGTGCCTGAGATCCTGGGAGCCAGCATAGCAGGCCCCTTCCCAGGAAGACCAGCACAAACCCCCTTCACCTACTACACTCTCTGACCAGAGAGTTCTGTAAAGCTTCAGTTATAGTGGAAATAGCATCAGGCATCTTTTAACAAGCAGACCAGAGCACACCTACTTAAAACTCACCAGACTCTGGCCAAGGTCCAAACACTCCCCACTGCCTGCCAGGAGAAACTCTGCAGATGATGGACCTAAGGGAAAGAGCAGACAAAACACAACAGCGAAGAGCTCACAGCATACACACACAGACATTTCCTGATGCAGCAGGCCCTGGACAGTACATGACCTCTTCTTTATAATGGCATTACTCTAAGCAACAGGAAATATCAGGCTTTCCTAACACACAGAAAGACACAGACCTAAACAAAAAGGTCAAGACCGAAAGAAAAAAAAAATAAATAAATAAGGTCATGGCCAGGGATCTACTGGAAATAGATATAAGGAATATGACTGATCCAGAATTTAAAGCAACAATCATAAGAATACTAACTAGGATTGAGAAGGGCATAGAAGACACTAGAGAGTCCCTTAGCACAGAAATAAAAGACCTAAAAAGTAGTCAGGTTGAAATGAAAAATTCAATAACTGAGAATGTAAAACAACTGCATATAATGACCACAGGGACTGAAGAAGCAGAGGAATGAAAAAATGATATGAAGATAAAATTATAGAAAATAATGAAGCTGAAAAGACGAGGGGACGAAAAATCTTGGATAATGAATGTAGACTTGGGGAACTCAGTGATCCCACCATGTGTAATAACATTAGTAACACAGGAGTCCCAGAAGAAGAGGAGAAGGGAAGAAGGGGCAGAAAGTTTATTTGAGCAAATTATAGATGAATACTCCCCTAATCTGGGGAAGGAATCCAAATCCAGGAGGCACAGAGAACTCTCATCAAAATCAAGAAAAGAAGGCCAACACCAAAATATACTGTAGTTACAGTTGCAAAATACAGAGATAAAGAAAAAAATCCCAAAAGCAGCAAGAGAAAAGAAATCCCTAATTTACAAGAGAAGACAAGTCAGGTTATCAGCAGACCTTTCCACAGAATATATGGCAGGCCAAAAGAGAATGGCATGGTATATTCAACATGCTGAATGGCAAAAATATGCAGCCAAGAATACTCTATCCACCAAGGCTGTCATTCAGAATAGAAAGGAGAGATAAAGAGTTTTCCAAACACACAAAAACTAAAGGAGTATGTGACCACTAAACCAGCCCTGCAAGAAAATTGAAGGGGACTCCTTGAGTGAGAGAGAAAGACCAAAAGCAAGAAGTCAAGAAGGAAGAGAAAATCTCCAGAAACAATGACTTAGCAGATAATACATTGGCACTAAATTCTTATCTACCAAGAATTACTCTGAATGCAAATGAACTAAATACACCAATCAAAAGATATAGGGGATCAGAATGGATTAAAAGCACAGGGCATATCTATATAGACTGCCTACAAGAGACTTATTTTAGGGGCACCTGGGTGGCTCAGTCCTTGGGTGTCCTGGGATAGAGCCCCAAATTGGACTCCCTGATCAGCCGGAAGCCTGCTTCTTCCTCTCCCACTCTCCCTTGCTTGTGTTCCTGCTCTCACTATCTCTCTGTCAAATAAATAAATAAATATTTAAATTAAAAAAGAAGAGAAACTTATTTTAGATCTAAAGACACCTGAAGATTGAAAGTGAGAGGAAGAAGAAAATTTTATCATACAATGGAAGTCAAAAGAAAGGTGGAATAGCCACTTATATCAGACAAACTAGATTTTAAGTCAAGCACTGTAACAAAAGATGAGGAAGTGCACTATATCATAATAAAGGGACATATCCAACAAAAAGATCTAACAATGGTAAATGTTTATGCCCCCAACCTGGGAGCCCCCAAATATATAAAACAATAACAAAGATAAAGGAACTCATTGGTAATAATAATACAAGAATAGTAGGGGACGTTAACACTTCCCACCAATGGATATATCACTCAAGCAGAAAACCAATAAGGAAACAATGGCTTTGTAATAACACACTGGACCAGATGGACTTAGATATATTCAGAACATTTCATCTTAAAAAGCAGCAGAATATGCATACTTTTCAAGTGAACATGGGGCATTCTCCAGAATAGATCACACACTGGGTCAGAAACTGGGCCAGAAAAAGACTGAGGTCATTCCATCCATATTTCCTTACCACAATACTTTGAAACCTGACATCAACAACAAGAAAAAATTTGGAAAGACCATAAATATAAATAAATAGAGGTTAAAGGACATCCTATTAAATAATGAATGGATCAACCAGGAAATTAAAGAAGAAATTAAAAAAAAAAAACATGGAAACAAATGATAATGAAAACATGATGGTCCAAAACCTTTGAGATACAGCAAAAGCAGACATAAGAGGTAAATATATAACAAAACAGGCACACTTCAAGAAGCAAGGAAAATGTCTACACAACTTGACCTCACACCTAAAATAGCTAGAAAAAGAACAAATGATGCCTAAAACCTGCAAATGAAGGGAAATAATAAAGATTAGAACAGAAATAAATAAAAACAAAACAAAACAACAGAACAGTAGAACAGACCAACAAAACCAGGAGCTGGTTCTTTGCAAGAATTAATAAAATCGATAACCCCCTAGCTAGACTTATTAAAAGAGAAAGGACCCAAATAGATAAAATCACAAATGAGAGAGGAGAGAATGTAACCAATGCCACAGAAATACAAATAGTTATAAGCAATTATGGAAAATTATGTTGACAAATTGGACAAACTGTAAGAAATAGATAAATTCCCAGAAATATAGAAACTACCAAAACTGAACAAGAAGAAATAGAAAATGTGAAAAGACCAATAACTAGCAAAGAAATTGAATCATTAGGGGCACCTGGGTGGCTCAGTGGGTTAAAGCCTCTGCCTTCAGCTTGGGTCATGATCCCAGAATCCTGGGATCAAGCCCCCACATCAGGGTCTCTGCTTAGCAGGGGAGGAGCCTTCCCTTCCTCTCTCTCTGCCTGCCTCTCTGTCTACTTATGATTTCTATCTGTCAAATAAATAAATAAAATCTTTTTTAAAAAAAAGAAGTTGAATCATTAATAAAAAATGTCCTAACGACAAAAGTCCAGGGCCAGATAGCATTCCAGGGGAATGCTATCAGACATTTAAAGAAGAGTTAATTCCTATTTTCCTTAATTACTCCAAAAAATAGAAAGAAAATTTCCAAATTCATTCTATGAGACCACCATTACCTTGAATCCAAAACCACACACAGACCCAACTAAAACGAGAATTATGGGTCATTATCCCTGATAAACATGGATGCAAAACTCAACAAAATGCTAGCAAACTGAATCCAACAGTACATTAAAATAATCTTTCACCATTATCAAGTGGGATTTATTCTTGGGCTGCAAGGGTAGTTCAATATTTGCAAATCAATCAACGTGATACACCACATTAATAAAAGAAAGTATAAGAACTATTTGGTCTTCTCCAAAGATACAGAAAAAGCTCTGGACAAAGCACAGCATTCATTCTTGATAAAAACCCTCAACAAATTAGGGATAGAGGGAACATACCTCAACATCACAAAGGCCACAAAAGATCCACTAGTAATAACTGAAAGGGGAAAAACTGAGAGATTTCCTCTAAGATCAGGAACGAGACAGGGATGTTGACTCTCACCATTGTTATAGTAGAAAAGGAAATCAGGAACTGATCCCATTTATAACTGCACAAAAACATAAGATACTTTGGAAAAAAACCTAACCAAAGAGGTGGAAGATCTATACTCCAAAAACTATAAAACACTGAGGAAAGTAATTGAAGTATGAAATGTAATGAAAATGAAAGTAATTGAAGATGACACAATGGAAAAACATTTCACGCTCATGAACTAGAAGAACAAATATTGTTAAAATGTATATACTACCAGAGCAATCTACTCAGTTAATGTGATCCTTATCAAAATACCACCAGTATTTTTCACAGAGCTAGAAAAAACAGCCTTAAAATTTGTATGGAACTACAAAAGACCTCAATAGCTAAAGCAATCTTGAAAAAGAAAAGCAAACCTGGAGGCATCACAATTCTGGACTTCAAGCTGTAAAACAAAGCTGTAGTCATCAAGATGGTATGGTACCGGCACAAAAACAGACACATAGATCAATAAAATAGAATAGAGAACCTATAAATGGACCCACAATCATATGGTCAACTAATCTTTGACAAAGCAGGAAAGACTATCCAATGGAAAAAAGTCTTCAAAAAATCATGTTGGGAAAATTGGACAGCAACATGCAGAAGAATGAAACTACACCACTTTCTTACACCATACACAAAAATAAACCTAAAAAGTATTAAAGACCTAAATGTGAGACAGGAGACCATTAGAATCCTAGATGAGAGAACAGAAAACAACCTCTTTGACGGTGGCCATAGAAATTTCCTACCAGACACAGCTCCAGGGGCAAGGGAAACAAAAGCAAAAATGAACTATTGGGACTTCATCAAAATAAAAATCTTCTGCATCACAAAGAAAACACTTAAAACTAAAAGGCAACCTATGGAATGGGAGAAAATATGCAAACAACATATCCAATGAAAGGTTAGTATCCAGAGTACATAAAGAATTTCTAAAACACAACACCCCAAAACAAATGGGCAAGAGACATGAAGAGACATTTCTCCAAAGAAGATATACAGATCCCAACAGACACATGAAAACATGCTCATCATCACTTAACTTTAGGGAAATACAAATCAAAACTATAATGAGGTATCACCTCATACCTGCCAGAATGGCTAAAATTAGCAACACAGAAAACAACAATTGTTGGAAAGGATGCATAGAATCCTTTTACATTGTTAGTGGGAATGCAAACTGGTGTATCCACTCTGGAAAACATGGAGGTTCTTCAAAAAGTTAAAAATAGAACTATCCTACAATCCAGCAACTGCATTATTGAGTATTTCCCCAAGGAATACAAAAATACTGATTTGAAGGGACACATGCATCCTGATGTTTACAGCAGCATTATCAATGATAGTCAAATTATGAAAAGAGCCCAAATGTCCATCAACTCATGAATGGATAAAAAAGAAACAGTATGTATACACACACACACAAACACACATGCACACACTATGGAATATTACTTAGTCATAAAAAAGAACGAACTCTTGCCATTTGTAATGACATGGTTGGAGCTAGAATATATTATGCTAAGTGAAATAAGTCAGCCAGAGAAAGACAAACACCAAATGATTTTACTTATATGTGGAATTTAAGAAATGAAACAGATGAACACGGGGGCTAAAAAGAGACAGGGAAACCATAAAAAAGACTCTTAACTATAAAGAACAACTGAGCTTTGTGGGAGGGGTCGTGGGTGAGGAGATGGGTTAAATGGGTGATGGGTATTAAGGAGGGTACTTTTGATGACCACTGGATGTTTATGTAAGTGACGAATCATAAAATTATACTACTGAAATGAATATTACACTCTATGTTAAGTGACATTTAAATAAAAACCTAAAAAAAGAAAACAAATAAAAATAAAATAAAAATGGAACTTTTAAACATAAATAAATTTAAAGGGTAAAATAAAAAAATCATAAGAGTACAATAGTATGTATTTCTTTTTAAGATTTTATTTATTCATTTGACAGACAGAGATGACAAGTAGGCAAAGAGGTAGGCAAAGAGAGAAGAAGGGAAGCAGGCTTCTTGCAGAGCAGAAAGCCCGATGCGTAGCTCGATCTCAGGACCCCGAGATCATGACCTGAGCCGAAGGCAGAAGCTTTAACCCACTGAGTCACCCAGTCATCTCAATAGTACATATTCTTAATGACTTAACATATACTTAAACTTTACCCTCTTTCGATATTTAAATTCAGTCCCTAAAACAAGTAACATATCTTATTTTGCAATTATTTGGGGGCAAACTTTTCACTTATTTCTTGGTAAATTACATTTTTCATTACATTTTATGCTTTTACAAATTATATGCTTATATTCATGTATACATCTTCAATATATGTTATGAATATATATATATCTATATGATTGTAGGGGCACCTAGGTCATGCAGTTAGCTGAGTATCTGATTCTTGGTTTTGCCTCAGGTGTGATCTCAGAGCTGTGAAATTGGGCCCAGCATTGGGCTTTGCACTCAGCACAGAGCTGCCTGGATTTCTCTCTCCCTCTCCCTCCGTCCCTTCCCCCATATGCATGTGAGCACGTGTGTGTGTATGTATGTGTTCACTCTCTCTCTAAAATAAAATCTTTAAAAAAAATAAATGAAAGTAATTTGTATTGTAAAATGAACATATAATTAAAATGTAGTATTTAAAATGTTTACTTTAAATCATTAATTATAAATAAAAAATGAGAAAAAGTATTAAAAATTATTAAGGAAGCATAAAATATATTGGCATGTGCTATAAATATTGTTATAAATATTGAGGGGTGTGTGTGTGTGTGTGTGTGTGTGTGTGTGTGTGTGTGTCTATGTTTAATTCAGAAAAGATGAGAAATGAATACAGTACTTGTCTGGTGATTGAAATACATGAAATGTTACTGAGGCACCACTGCTTCCACACCAAAACTTTTAACATATAAGATATCAGTACTGGTCATATTTACTACTGGAAATGCTTAACTTCATATTTTATTTTATTTTATTATTTTATTTTATTTTTACTGAAGTAAAATTAACATACAGTGTTTTATTAGTTTCAGGTGAACACCATCCTTTTAAATCTCCTTTGTTATTTGGTATATCCTCAACTAGATCAACATGTTAAAATGTGAACATATATCTAGCTGCAAAACAGTGAATTTTTGTTAATAAATATTAACGATTCAACACATGTTGAATCACATATTTAACCTGTTAATAGATAAAATGAAGTATCTTTACACAAATATCCATATACATTTATTCTGTATGTTTGACACTGCCTCAAGAAGTAGAGATCAACATACACACTCTTGATTATCTGCTATTATCTGCTATTAGCCAAGTTTCATTGTGGCTTTATTCTTAACATTGTCATTTTTTTGGTCACCAGTAAAATACTATTGGGAATGAATGAAAACTTGAAACTTCCCAGGATGGTAGTGAATTTTTTTTTTTATTTGTATAAATTCTCATTTCTATCCTTGCCTCCTAAGAGGTCACTATGGTTCTTAGTTCACCGACAGTGGGTTCATAAAAAAGTCAGAGTGATCTTTTAAAACATAAGTCAGTTCACACTACTCACTAGGCCAAAATGCTGCATACCCTTAATTCTTTCCAGAGTAAAAACCAAATTTGTAAAAATGGCATGCATAGTTGTAAATAATCTGACTTCCTGTCTCACCTCTCTGACCTCCAAACACCATTGGTCCTCTAGGTTGCCTAGATCTCCCTTTCACTAGCTGTTCCCTGCACTTGAAATGGACTTTCATAAGATAAATGAAAAGTTAATGTCCTCATCTACTCCTATTTTAGCTTGCAAACCATTTTATCAATAAGACTTATCTCAACTACTTATTTAAATTTGCAACATGGCCCAACACTCTATATCAGTTTCACTTCTCTATACCTTTTCATTGCTTTTTTTTCCCCTCATAACATTTACTTCCTGTGATTTAGTATCAATTAAGACCTTAAACATGAAAAACATGCCTTATTATTAGATTATATTATTGCAGAGGGATTTCATGCAAGTACTTTTTACAAAGGAATTTCAGGTGGACAGAACTGTAAGTTACGGTATAGAACTACATTATTAAAACCGGTAGGTCCAGAAGCACAAGACAAAAGAATAGTTATAGAAAATGGAAAGAATCACAGAGAAGATGTTAGAAGTAGTGCTGGCAGACATAGTGATCATTGGTCAAGGGACACAGCCCAAAGTAAAGAGCTAGATCCAGAGGGAAAATCTGAAGGAATAAATACCCTTATCTGTTCCCCATCTTTCCCTACACTCTGCAGGAGCTCCCCATTGACTGAATCTAATCAGAAACCAGAGAGGAGACCAGTGGAATCAGTTGATACATGTCTGCCACCATGTAACTAATACACGTAAAAGTCAATGTATCAAATCGTTGTATTACATTGATTATCAGGTATCTATCTTCCCTTGCTAGTACATAAGCAACATGACTGACGTATTTCGAGCATTAAGATTAGCAGCCCCAAACATCTAGTTAGCACTCAGTAGTTGCTGAATGAACGGTGAATACATTAATATATATCTAATAGCAATAATTTAGTAATAAGTAATAATGATGTAATAATGACACCGATAGTATCTTACCACCCCTGAGCAAGATATTTAATAGATGTATAATATTTTCTTCTACAAAGCAAAAGGTAAATAAATATAAGTAAATATATTATCTATATTACATATAAATACATGTTTATATGTAAATATAAACATAAATATATAGATTATAATGTAAAGAAAGTACTTACAGTGAGACCTGTTTCACAGTAACAATGATAATACATGACAGTTAAGTTTGTCTTTATTATGTATTCAATCCTTAAAATAATTCAAAGGAATGATACCTACTATTGTCATCACTTTCAAATTAAAATACTGAGACAGATAATGTTGTGTGACTTGCATAAGATCACCTTTAAGCAAGATAAACTATGTTAATTATGCAATAAATAGTATCCATTTTAAAATTTTCATCTGTATTTATATTTTAAATTTATTTTTTGTAAATACCCCAAAGGCTTTGACTATGTAGCAACCAAAACCATGAATTTGAGCTGGCACTATCTTGAGGTAATAAAACATAAATGCAATGGTTGGCATTGCTACACACGGCACAGATAGAGAATTCTTGCAGCAGTTTTCACAAAGCAAATACTTGCGGGTCTTAAGTATTATATCCCATTTGCATGACTCTTTTTCCTGATATCCTCACCCATTTTGGCATAGCACCTAAAAAGATGACAGGCATTAACATTCAGTCCAGTGGGTCATAAAAGCTTTTCAGTCTTTAAACAATCCCTATTTCCAAGCAAGTTTACTTAGGACTCTATATAATCATTACCTGCTTCTACTTCAGTGTTAATTTCCTAAAAGCTGAAAATAAGACAGGATTTAGCAATGGATGTGACTCTTAAGAAAGGAGCATGCTGTTAAAGTGTAATTAAATGGTAATCATTCAGGCAAAAATCTTTTCTTTCAAAACTCTGCCTAGCCATATGCAAAATTATACAATTAGTAAAGGGAAGGGGTGTTAAGAGTTCTAAGGAGAGAAACCAGTGGTTTCATTTATCCTGGAAATGAAAAATGTAGAAACGATCATTTTGTAGTCATATGTTAACCTAGAGTATTGCAATCAACATTTAGGAAAACTCATTGATTTACAAAATTGAACAGTGGACACCCTAAATAGGACAGCTGAGACTCCCAAATTACACTGTAACGAAGTCTCTGAAGCATGAATGCAAGTTAAATATAAAAAGAAAGTGCTGTGGTCACAAGCCATTTTTATTTGCAACAAATAATTTTACTGACTTTGCTCTCACTACTGCCTTTGATACTCAACTATCCTACAAATAACTCTCTTGGGAAATAAGATATCTGAGCACTTGGAACAATATCCCCTCCCCCAACAACAACTGCTTGTACAATTAGTGATTTGAAAGAGACTCCAGTTTAACACATTACCTAGGGATATGTGGTTATATCAGATGGCCTTTCCCCAAAAAACTTTTTTTTTTGTTTTAATTTGGTCAGGTTTGAGCAATATAAGCATGTTTTTTAAAAAGTCTATATAAACGTAAGTTTGAATTTTGGTTGCAAAGTAATATTGACTTATGAAAAAATTTTAAGTATATAATACACTATAATTAATTATAGTACTATACTGGGTACTAGATCTCTTGGACTAATTCATGTTACATAACTGAAACCTTGTACCCTTTCCTAATCCCCCTCTTTCCAGTCCTTGACAATCAATATTGTACTTTTTGTCTCTATGGGTGACTATTTAATATGAGGAAAATATGGCATATACATATAATGGAACACAAGTCAGCCTTTAAAAAGAAGGGAAGCCTGACATTTGCAGCAACACAGATAAATCTAGAAGATAGTATGCTTTGTGAAGTATGCCAAACACAGGACAAATACTACATGATATCTTTCACATAAGGGAGCTACAATACTTTCTTCTTTTCTGATAATAGGCAGCCAATAAATTGATTATACTCTACTTAAGGAGGACAATTCATCTCCCACCCTTCCCTATATGCATAACTCTAATAAGAGCATGTTTCATTATTCAGCATATGTTTCTTTACTGGTAATGATTAACAAAATATAAAGCTTTACATGTTAAATGTAGCTTAAATAAAGAAACATTTAAAGAACATCTAAATGCAAAGAGCCAATTATATTCCCATTTTACACATTTAGTCATTAATCATAATAGTAGCCACCAAGATATAGGCCGTTTTATTAAAATTGTGTTCTTTGAGTTGCCTTTTTTATTTCATATTTGTAGTGTGCACATTTTCAAGAAAATTTCACATAATAATATAGTTAAAAATAAATACACTATAACCATGTATACTTCTTTTTTTTTCCTCACTCATTCTCTTCTGGTACCCAGTCATTCCAGCTTCCTCCTCGAGTTAAAAATTATGTACCTGATTATATATTCTAGAAAAAGTCCACACCCAACCTGCATGTTCTATTTTAAACAAAAGTTTAGTGCCTTGCTGTGTGTGTGTGTGTGTGTGTGTGTGTGTGTGTGTGTGTGTGTGTGAGGTTAACTCAGGAGTCTATTATTTTTAATGATGAATATTACCACATAGTTTTGATGTACCTTAAATGTGCCATAAAATATAATAAAAAGGAGTAGGAATTCAGGAATCAGACTGCATGGGTATTCTTATCAGTTTCACTAAGAATTAATCTCTTACCAGTTTCACTATGATTTAATCTTAGTGCCTTAGTTTTAAAATCTGTAATTTTTTGGGATACTGCTAAGATCAGTCAGAATGTTGTGAAAATAAATGAAATAACAATAATAATAAGCTTAGAAAAAATTCTAACCATTTGGAAATTGCTAAAAATTATGTTTTTAAAAATTTTTAAATTAGCTTTAAAAATATTACTTTTTAATGTTTGTTTAACCAGTTGCCCATTCATGCATACTAAAATATATATACACACACACACACACATATATATATAGAGAGAGAGAGAGATTGTATCTACAAACACACACAAACACACACACACATATATCCAGAAATTGTAGGAATTTTAGCCAGCACTATATAAATTTTCCTTATAATATCAATATTTCTAAATACTGTTCAATTTGGTTATTTTGTTTTGTTTTGTCAAGTAATAGGCTGAATATATTTTAATATGCTTTGGGTATCTTCAGATTGAGTACGCACAGTCCATTTTAATTGATTTTTATTCTATATTATATCATAATAAAAAAGGGAGAGTGGGGCGCCTGGGTGGCTCAGTGGGTTGAGCCTCTGCCTTTGGCTCAGGTCATGATCTCGGGGTCCTGGGATCGAGCCCCGCATCGGGCTCTCTGCTCAGCGGGGAGCCTGCTTCCCCCTCTCTCTCTGCCTGCCTCTCTGCCTGCTTATGATCTCTCTCTCTGTCAAATAAATAAAAAAAATCTTAAAAAAAAAAAAAGGGAGAGTACTCTTTTAGCATGCATTTTAAATTATTATTAGTTCTAATTATTCTGATTTCATGGTATTTTCCCTATGAAATACAAGGTCTGTTTTTTTTTTTTGAGGGTGTGTATGTTTGTGTATATGTCACACACAAATTTTTTCCTTCATTTCAATTACAGATTATGTGAGTTGCTTAGAAAAGACTTTCTTCTTATACTTCTTATATTTAAATGTATTATCCATCTGGAATTTATTTTGTGATAGAGAATTTGATAAGACTAATCTTTATAGCAATAGTTTTCTATTAGCCTCAAATACTAACAATCCATTTAATATTAACTAGAAATCCACCTTTGTCATTTATAAATATTTCATATATAAATGCATATTATATGATATATACCCATATACTGGTTTCTATTAATGTATTTATTGAATAATATGTTGATTTTAAAAATTCTAAATGCCATTTAATATTTTTTAAGATTTATTTATTTGAGAGAGAGAGAGAGCGAGAGAGAGAGCACGTGCGCATGCGCACACGCAAGCAGGAGGAGGGGAAATGGGAGAGACAGAATCTCAAGGGCTCTAGGCCCAGCACTGAGCCTGATACAGGGCTCAATCTCATGACCCTGAGATCATGACCTGAGCTGAAATCAAGAGTCAGAGCTTAACTAATTGAGCCACCAGACACCCCTTAACATTTATATATGATTATAGTTTATAAATATACTCAAATATCTGGCAGAACTAATCCACTGCCTTTCATTGTGTATATAAATATTTGCCATTTTTGAAATAATTATTATTTTATAAAAATCACTGAACTTCTTCTTTCCAGATACCATACAAAGCTAAAGAAAAAAAGGATTGTTTTTAATTGGATTAATAAAAAGTTGTAGAATAATATAGCTAAATTGAGTGTTTATAGTGTTTATTATTTTAGCTCCCCACAAATCTATATTTCTCTACATATTCAAATTTTTTTTTAATATAGAATTCATGGAAATTGAAGATTCTTCACTTTAATTGGCAAGTAGAACACTTATTCCCAGTGTTATTTTGGGTGGAAGAAAGAAAGAAGAATATACTTTCGAGTGGGACATAGCTTCACTGGAATTTTCACTGTGCATTTTCTGCACCACTACTATGTGCAACTTAATGTCTAGTATAAAGATATGACACATAGACAAATATTTATAATTCGGAAAAAGAATAATATACTCCATAAGAGAAGCTCACCTACCAATTTTGGAGATGAGCTTCTCGTAGAATGAAGAAAATTTACCTCTGACTAAGCCTTTAAGATACTTAGCCTGTTGGAGACAGAAGGGCTGCTTTGTTTAGTGAAGAATCCTGAGTTAGGGGGGTGTCTGGATGGCTCAATTGGTTAAACGTCTGCTTTTGGCTCAGGTATGATTTCATGGTCCTGGGATCAAGTCCAGGATCAGTCCAGGATCCCAGGATTGGGCTCTCAGCTCAGCAAGCAGTCTGCTTCTCCCTCTGTTCCTCCGCCGTGTTTGTGCTCTGTCTCAAATAAATGAATAAAATCTTAAAAAAAAAAAGAATCCTGAGTCAGGCTATAGAAGCAAGATATTATATTTGTAATACATGTAGTCCAGTTTAGATTAGCTAGAGGAAAATATGGAAGATGAGCCTGTGAAGAACTCTGTGCCCTGAACTTAGAGGATATGATTTACCTTTATGTGGTACATACAGTAGTCCCCCTCTCATTCTTGAAACTCAGGAAATGAACTGATGCTATCTTCTTGTCATTGGAGATCAGTGCACTCAACCAGCTACCAATCCCCTTCATAAGAAATCACTTTCTTCAGAACTAAAAAAAGCCACAGGATGTACAACTCTTATGTGCTCTTGGAACTGCATGATTTTTGCTGTTTCTAAATCCAAGTCTGTTCATATTCACAACTTTCAGTGTAAAAAAGCTAAATTCATTTTTATTTATTTTTATTGCCAGAACAGAACTGGTTCTAGATAAAGGAAGTCAGGCTACTTTACCACTGAAATTACTATATTCCTACTCCTCATTTTAATTTAATTAGATAAAATTGCATTTATTCATTTAGTAACATTGATCACTTACTTTAAAAAATTCAGTTGCAGATGCTCAGGAATTAAAATAAATAAAGGAATAGACAACCACTAATACTAAAAAGAAACACAACTAAACAGTTACAGTATGAGATAATATATGCTATGATAGAAGCATAGAAAATATGCATACTACTGAAAGACTGTTCCCATTGGGTATGTTGTATTTCTTCATGTCATGTAAGCAAGGCACTAACCACCCCCCCTTTTTTTTTTCACAGATTTACTATCTTTTCAAGAATTTGTGTACAGTGAATACCCATGGACTGAATAGACAGTGTTTCCACTGGAGCAAAAGTAAGGATTATTTATTCTCCAGTATAATGAAGACAATGGCTCCCTCTGGTGCATGTCAGGCATGTTTGTTTGCAGACTATCACAAAAGATTTGGAATCTTTAGTTGGGGTTCCTCAACTGTGATGCAAACCAACAGCATGCACAGTATTGACCTTAGCCATTCTGGACTCCTCATCCCCACCCCCTAGCCCAGGAACTTGGGGTCCAAGGGAATTTGTACCATCACAAACTTATTCTAATTACTACACAATGAGTAATAAAGTTGTTTATCTCTGACCCAGGAATCTTGTGTCTTCTGTTCTCATTCACAAGATTGCTGGCTAGTATGCAGCATAAAATCTCAGATTCTTTATAATTTGCAACATACACAATACTGTCCTGGTCTTTATTTATAAAGTCAGTAATCATCCCATATTTGAGTTATACCACATAGATCATCTGGGATTACAGAGTTTTACTGGTTTTCAAAGATATCTTCAAGAGATAGAGTTTTAGTGGTCTTCAAAGAGTGATTGCAGAACAATGAGGTGTTACTAAGAAGAGCCCAGCATCTTGCTGGTGTATATACAATAAAAAATAAGTAGTACAGATAAAACATTTCAATTATGCAAGATAAATAAGTTCTAGAGAACTGCTGTGCAACATAGTGCTTATAGTAAACAAATGTACACTTAGTAGTTAAGAATATTTAGTGTTTAGTGTTTAGTTAAGTTTAATGGTTAAGAGTATTTAGTATAAGTTTATTTATAAGAGTATTTATGTGTCTAGAGAGAGAGTATATATATATATGTGTATATATATACATATATAATATATATGTAGTTAGTATAAGTTTATTTTAGTAGTTAAGAGTATTTAGTATTCATTGTTCTTACCACAATAAAAAATGTTTAGTGGCTAAACAAATAACATTCAATAATCAGGTAATATTACAGTAAAATATGTTCAGAGTAGGACAGTCACCTTGTTAATGAGGAAAAATCATATCACAGATTCAATTAGCACGAGATTTTTACCTTCAGAGAAATACTTTGCATGTGTTATTTTTAAAGAAAAGATAAAAAACAGCTTGGATAAACCAGATCAAGTTAATTATCACTAAAGAAAATCATCATCTTCAGCTGAAAGTCAAGAGCAGCACCAGACTGGAAAAGAGAAAAATCTCCTGTTTATAGAAGAAGGCATTCTGAATGGAATCTATTCATGTAATTGTATTTAATGTGCTTAACTAACAGAAAACTTATGAAAATCTCACTAGCAATTTTTACTTAAAGAAACACAATATAATTTTATAAATGCATCTCATCATAAAACTGCAGAATTTTTATATGTATAGAATATAATGTACCATGAAATGTACATGTATACATGTAGTATGCATCATGTTACTATGACGTTTTCCATAAGTTGATTTTTGGAAAGTATTAGAATATTCAATAGGTAGACTTTTCACTCTTGGATACCATTTGATATATAGAGCATATGTCATAAGGCTGAATAAGCAGGGATGTGTACCAGAATAAGTTTTTCTATAAGTTGTGAATTAAAGTACACAGGGGTTTAACAATTACTGGGGAATATGATAGCACGTAATATGACAAAGTAAACAGAGGAGGGTAGTTAGCATTGAGGCACTGGTTGGTAAAAAATTTGTTATAGATACTGTAAGAGAGTGAGATTTTTAAGTAGGTGACACTGAAGAGAGATAATGCTAGCAAACATGCATCCTGATGCTAAAACAATAGAAAATGCTCTTATGACTGGAAGTACTAGCAGGGAATCCAGGCATGGTACAAAGTAGGACCACTTAACACAGAAACTTAGTTACTGATAATGAGGCTGGAACTTGTACACAGATAATGCATCAGTTATTCACTTTCCATATACAAATATAGTATTATAATTGATCAAGCAGTAAGACTCAGCTAAGCTGAGGTGTTAATTTGTTTCATGAAAACTAATACAATTCCATTTGGGAATAGATTGTGTTGACTTCACCTTATTTTGGGATTAAATTACAGAAAAAATAAAGCATAGAGGAGACAATAAATTATTGAGGAAAATAATTAAATCACACCAAAATATTTTATGAAAATAAAATAGATATCCCCAAAGTGCATAGAAGCTATTATAAGGAATACACACTTTATATCATTCTTTTTAACTTACATTATATTTTGTCTTTTTAAACATACATATTTGGTATGTTCAAGATGGATCTTGATGGATCCATCTTGATGGATCAAGATGACCCATTTTTCACATCTGGCCATTTCTCTGCCCATGCTTTTATTCACTAATCCATAACAAAAATGTATTTCAAAGATAATAACAACATAAAAATCCTACAGAGGAAAAAAGGCTACTATCAGCATACTGGTAATTTCAAAGAACATCTTGGGATCAAATGGAGTTATGATATAAGAAAAAATGTAAAATATAATACCCAGTTCCAAAATGTACTCAGAAAAGGGATGCTATTCAGGTAGGTAAAATAGCAGAAGAGTTCTAACTCAGAGCCAATAGACAAAGCAGAGGTGGGGAACTTACTATATCATCAGTGTAAATAACTGCAGAAAAACATTCAGGGGGACTGAAGTTTTGGTCAAATCTCCTCCTCCAGCTTGAAGTGAGCCACAGACAGTCCAAATGTCTATATTTAAGAAGCATCTATGAATATGACCACAGGTGTGTTAGGCAGGGAAAGACTCCAAAATATTAGTGATTCCCACTAAAAAAAGGAAGGAAGCAGCTCATCCATATCATATACATATATATATATATATATGTTATGTATACATATATACATATATACATAACATATATATGTACATACACATATGTATAGGTATATATATATATATATATACACATATGTATAGGTATGTTTATATATATATCCACATCATATATATATCTAATACATGTATTAGATAAATATTTATATATTTTTCTTGATCATTTTACTGTCTATTTCATCCCATTTCCTGTTACCTAAGAAATTAAATTATCAATTGATGTTTCTCCTCTTACCTACTATTGATATTGATTAAATTACATTAGGTATGAGAGTAAAATAAAATGTGTATAGTCATTTCATTGTTTTGATTGAAATCCTTCAATGACTATTAAAATTTAACAGGTTTGAAACAGGTAGCTTCATAGCTAGAATTCAAAACATATATAGATTAAGCTGTAAGGAATTTTATATTATGAAAACACTGGAAACAATGAAATTTATACCTTGTGGCTTGATTCAGAAAGATGAAATATTACACAAAAACATGTATGTATTCAAGGGAGGCACTTTGATTACAATCTTGTAGAGAAATGTGATTATCCGTGGTATGTAAATCCTCTACGCACTCCCCCATCACATTATTCTTTCTGTAGAATATAATTTCTGTTAATGATATGGCTGTAATTCTTTTGAGAACTTGAAGAGTTTTTTCTCTTTGACTAAGATGAAATAAAAAAGAAATCAATGACACAGAGATAAATTTACTTTACTAATTCGTCAGAATATCATTTTATGGTGAAATTTAACCTATATTGTACATTATACTGTTACCATGTTTATTATTTGAAAATCTAGAGCATTTACTAATAATCCAAGAACAGGTGTTTTTATTGATTGATTCCCTTATTTACTCACTCATAACATTACCTATAAACTTTATAAATTCTCTAAGATTTATCTACCTCACTCTACACACACACACACACACACACATACACACACCAGGGTTAAATTATATATATTAGGGTTGTGATATAAATTATGGCAATCTTATTTTAACAGATATTAATCCTCATCTTTCCCCCCTTAAAATATACATTAAAGAAATCATGCATATATTTGTTTTATTTTACTTCATAAAATATATTTTCATATGCAGTGTTGTGCTGAGATAAAAACTTTAATTAAAAGTTGCTGGCCTACCATAGCAACTACCATAGCAAGAGAAAATAATTTGCAAATATAAATTACATGAGTAGGAACTGATTTAGGAAAGTTCGTAAATGTATTTATCTGAAGAGTAACACATTCAGCATACATGTTATCGTGCACGCTCTCTGCTTTGTATTCTGAAAGAGATAAATTGATCTTTTATAATCATTACAAAATGAGCTTCACATTCTCTGATTATCTTCTTTCTTTTACTTTTTTTTTCTGCTATCAAAGCAGATTCACAAGCTGTCTTATGCCTAATGTCTGTATGTCTTTTTTCATCCTTTTACTTCAACAGCTCTGTATCCTGATGCACTAAAATCCTGGATTTTTTATTCAACTAAAAATTGTCTAAAAGTCACTGCCTTATAATTGGAGAATTACATCCATTATTTTAATGTAAGTATTGATATATTTGTAAGTCTATATTTTAATGTTTGCTTCCTATTTTTCATTTCTGTTCATGATTTCTCTTTGCCTTTTTAAAAAATTTATGGTGGTTTCTGTAAGGATTACAGTACAAATCCTTAAATTATTACAATATACATTGAATTAATGTCACCTTACATGTAATGTGACTTTATAACAGTTAATTCTATGCACTCCTAATATTTTTTGTGCTATTCTGTCATATATTTATTTTTGTAATTATATTTCAAAATACATATTTACCATTTTTCTTAACAGTACACTGTATTTAAATAATGTATTATTTTTAATTAACAGCAAATTGACATCAAATAATATATTTAAAAATATAAGTAGTCTTTATTCATGTACACATATTTACATGTTTAAAATAAAGATAATGCCTTCCTAATGGTGTGTAATGAAGTTAAATATAGAATAGGTAAGTGATTTAGAAATCCATTTTTTATTGAAGTAGCTCTCAAAGATCATTTTTACCAATACATTTCCCATTTATACCACAAGGATAACTTGTGTTAAATAGTTATCTAGTTCCTGAAAAGATAATTACAAGCACTATGTCCAGAATTATTTCTTGTTATGATTTGGGTTTTATCTAACTTACCAGTTATGGGCAAAAACAGGCTACCAGCTACTTTATGAAAACAGTCTTTATTTTCCCATTACAGTACTTTTATTCACATTCTCTGTTAATTAGCATCCCTCTTCTCTCATCTCTATATTTGCACTTTTTTATTACTTCTCACCTAATGTGTATCTACTATATTCCTAATGATTCCCATTAGAGTAAATTTTCTCATTCAGGTAGGCTCCATTTTTATCACTTGAAGTAGTAAAAAATTCAAGAAAGACCTCTATAGAGGCCATATTATCAAGATCCCTTCAGAAAATTCCTGAATAAATGATTAGGAATGGTAGAGGTGGGTTTCATTTCTCTGAGTTTTTATTTCAGAAACAGGAAATACCTGTTATGACTCAGTTTATTCTTCAGATTTATCTAAAGACATTTATTGGATCGTGATGGTCATTTTTGCTTTAGTTTTTTATTTTCAAGTTCTAAATGCTGTGTTTCAGTTTATACAAACCTCTGGACCTGATCTTAGAGACTAGGAAAGTATCAAATGTATCATTCTCTGTATATAGTACTTGCAGCACTTGTTATTATATGCAGAAGAGCTTAATAATTCAAATTAGAAATTTATCAATATACAACACACATGATACATGCAGGAAAACATGTGAGAAGACCTTTTTACTTGTGACAAGATATTTGAATAAGTTTAAGCAGGATAAGGACAGGATTTATTGTTCAAATATGGTAATATTTAAACAATGTGAAAAGACTGATTTTTCTAATACCTAATACGCTTACAGGTATTATAAATAAGCCTCAAGTGCAAGTGTTTATGACCAATTTGGCAGTATGGGGATAAGCGGGGTGGGTGATGGATAGAGATCAATTTATAGTACACAAATTAAAAATTCTGAGAAATGTGAGTAAAAACTGACCTGAGAGAATGGAAAGATAGAAAAGGAACTCCATTTAAAGGAAATGCTGAAACATCAAAACATGAACTAATTATATACAGGACCCAAGACAAACTTGGAAAGATGCTAAAGATAGGAAGATTAAGAAGATCCACTAGCCTCAAGAAGTTTAGAGTCTAGGGGGAAAACGAATACAAGTAAAATAACAATTACAATTCCTGAAGAGTGACAGCAGGTTGGCTTTTACCATCTACTAAGCAAGCATTTAAAGGTCAGTTAAAGATTTTCCAATGCTATAACTGACATTATAAAATTGAGCCTTGGTCTTTGCCATCAGTGGATCTTGCCCTGTGTGGTTAGAACCCCTTTCTCCTCAATATCTGCAAGACCCATTTTCTCTTTTTCTTTGAGTCTTGTACAAATTCCATATCTTCATGGAAGCCTTTTTTTGCCTATATTAAAATATAGCTCAAATATTATCCTCCAGATCTCTCTATTCTCTTCTCCTACTTTATTTTTCTCCAATGCAACTATAACCGTAAGCCTTACTAGATATTTGGCTATTTATCACCTGTTTCCACTTGTTAGTTCCATAAATAGGGGGGCATTTCTTTTCCTTTTTTTTTTTTTTTTTTTGCAACCTCTGGAAAAGTAGCTGTTACAGAATAGGTGCTCAATAAAATAAATATTTGCTGCTGTTTAGTGAATATGCATGATTAGTAATTTAAAATACTTAATTCCACAGTTACAATTGTTACATGTAACACATGGTCTTGACAGGATGACAAGTATTTTGATTGCCTTCACAGCCTGAAATTATCTGAAAATTACCTCTTTTCCTTTAATTTTATCTTTTGTGGACTCATTTGACAGGTACTTAAAACATGGGCATAAAAGACTTAATTTGTTGCTTTAGTTCTCAGAATAGCCAATTTCTCTTATACCATAGTAAGTCCCATTAATTTGGGGGAAAAAAGTTCTGCTCTCTTAAATGCTTTGTGGAAACTGACAGTGTCTGTCTTATAATTCAAAGTACTATAAAACCTCAAAGTACACCAACCATAAAAATTCAATCACACTGTATATATACAAAGTTTAGAAGACATTAGAGAAAGCATACACATGTTCTCTAGTGAAGAAATAAGTTCTTAGACAATTCAAAAGTCAAACAGAATAATGATCAATCTTACATAGCCTCTTGCAACCCTAGGTAAATGGTCAGGCTCTCTCACATTCTCTTTGATATAATAACTGATAAGGTAATAAGGTATCTTTTTTTTTTTTTAAGATTTTATTTATTTATTTGACAGATCACAAGTAAGTAGAGAGGCAGGCAGAGAAAGAGAGAGGAGGAAGCAGGCTTCGTGCTGAGCAGAGAGCCTGATGCGGGGCTTGATCCCAGGACCCTGAGATCATGACCTGAGCTGAAGGTAGAGGCTTTAACCCACTGAACCACCCAGGCGCCCCGATAAAGTATCTTTTAAAAAATGATTCATTGCCTGGAGCAGATCTAAGGATCTTCATCTCATTTTGCATTCAACTTTTCAGTATTTTTGTTAGGAATGGGCTCCAAAAATGAAGTTGGTTTCAGAACTGACAAAAACTTGACTCATTCAAGAAAGTCCCAGTATTATTAAAGACTTCTCCCAGACCCAAAGAACATATCAATGTTAATGAGGTTACATTAGGCCTACTGAATAGTATCCCTTCAAACTTGACTAGTGACTACCTTCCCACAATTCAGAAGATCTCTTCAGGCTCCACATTTCAAAGGAGCTTGCTTTTTACCGTCTCTTTCTAACCTGCTTGCTTTTTCTGCTACCTTGAAAATTTATGTGTGCTTTTTATCTGTTGTCTGCATAACTGCTTAGCCCATTAATATCAGTGTTTGGGTTAAAATGTGTGTTTGATTACTGATCTCATATTTGTTCCTGAAAACTGTTTTTAAGGTCTTTGCTACTTTTTTTTTCAGATTTACGGGCTATCATTGACATATAATGTAAGTTTAAGGTGTACAACATAGCTTATTTGGTACGCTACCATAATGCAAAATGATTACTACCATAACATTAGCTAACACTTCTGTCACCTTACATAATTGCATGTGTGCGTGTGTGTGTGCGTGCATGTGTGTGTGTGTGTGTGTAGAAAGAACATATAAGATCGACTCTCTTAGCAACAAGAATATAATATAGCATTATTAACTAAAATCATCATGGCGTACATTAGATCACATTCATCATATCACTGGAAGTGTGTACACTCTGATCAACATCTTCCCTATGTCCTCCCCTACACAGCCCCTGGTAACTACCATTCTACTCTTTGTTTTTATGAATTTGACATTTTTTAGTTTCCACATATAAGTTATAGCATGCAGTCTTTCTCTGTTTAACTTCAGTTAGCATAATGGCAACATTTCCTTCTTTCTCATGGAACAATAGTATTTCCTTGTATATATAACATCTTCAGCTTTTCATTCACTGATGGACTTAGATTGTTTCCATATTGTGAAGAATGTTGCAATGAACAAGGGAGTGCAAATAGATCTTTAAGATATTCTTTTTTTTTTAATTTTTATTTATTTATTTGACAGAGAGAGAGATTACAAGTAGGCAGAGAGGCAGGCAGAGAGAAGGAAGAAGCAGGCCCCCCGCCAAGCAGAGAGCCCTATGTGGGGCTCGATCCCAGGACCCTGAGATCATGACCTGAGCTGAAAGCAGAGGCTTAACCCACTGAGCCACCCAGGTGCCCCTAAAATATTCTTTTATTTCCTTTGGATCTATACCCAGAAGTGCAGATTGCTGGATTATGTGGTAGTTCTATTTTTAAGTTTTTTCAGAAATCTTTATACTGTTTTTCACAGAGGCTATACACATTATACTCCAACAGTGCACAAGGGTTGCCTTTTATCCACATCCTTGTCAATATTTATATCTTGTCTTTTTGATGATAGCTATTCTAACAGGTGTGAGGTGATACCTCATTTTGATTTTGATTTGCATTTTCCTAATGGTTACTGATGTCACATATCTTTTCACATATCTGTTGGCCATTTGGATGTCTCCTTTGGAGAAATGTTTATTCAGCTTTTCTGCCCATCAATTAATCAGTTTATTTTATTGCTACTGAGTTGCATTAGTTCTTTGTGTATTTTGTATATTAAATAAACATCAGATAAATTATTTGCAAATATTTAATCACATTCCTTAGGTTCTTTCCACTCTGTCAACTGTTTCTTGTGCTATGCAGAAGCTTTTTAATGCATGCTAAAAGTATTTAAAAAAATACTATTTTTCTGAATATTGCTTGTTTTAGTTTTTTGGGTTTTTTTTTTTAAGATTTTATTTATTTATTTGAGAGAGAGAGAATGGTCATGGGAAGAGCAGAGGGAGAGGGACAAGGAGACTCTGAGCTCAGCATGGAGGCTGATGCAGGGCTCAATCCCATGACCCATGAGGTCATGACCTGAGCCGAAATCATGAGTCAGACGCTGAACTGACTGAGCCACCCAGGCACCTCTAAATATGGTTTTTGAATCAACTCCCTCTTACTCCACTTTATCAACTTCAGTTTTCAGAAATAACAATCAATAATGGTGTTTATGTTTTCACTTATCCAAAATGGAAGTCCAAATATTAGCTATGCACTTACTTTCTCTCTGTTCTCTAATTAAAGTACACTAAAGGCTTTAATTTCCAAAGTCTATTTATCATATTCCTATAAATAAGCTAACCAGATATTTTAAATACATCATTTCCTTCGATTTAGCTGACTTTGAAGTCTTGTGTTCCTTTGTTATTCTAATTACTATCTAATATTCACATGCTTTAGTTTTATCTGATATATAGATTTAGAGAAAGTTTATGAGAATATATATTTACTTTCAACCTGACAATAGGCCTTTGAGACAAACAACATAATCTCCATTTATAGGAGAATAATATCCTAGCCTTTTATACATAAAATACCCAGCAATTAATAGAATGAAGGAGTCACAAGTCTCTTTCATAACACTAATGACACCTTTTTTATTGTTTGTTCTATAATTTCCCCAGGATTGATTTCAAGTATTTATTGATGTTTCTGTCAAGTAATTAAAGCAAATAAACTATGTTTGCTTTTTAAGTTCCATGCAATGTCCTGATTTTTCTTGATTTAGGCTGTTGATATAGTACAACAATCTTAATTTCATATTTTCCCAGAATTTTTATTTGATGATGTATTCAAGTGAAATCTTTTAACTAAAATAAAGCAGTTTGATATATTCTTAAAATTACTCATCACATTTTGCCTTTGATTCTCTCTTAGTAATGATAGCTTTACCCTTTAAAAATTGATGTTTTCTGGGGTGCCTGGGTGGCTCAGTTGGTTAAGTGTCTGCCTTCAGCAGGCCATGATCCCAGGGTCCTGGGATCCAGTCTGGCATCTGGCTCCTTGCTCAGCAGGAAGCTTGTTTCTCCCTCTGCTTGTCACTCCCCCTGCTTCTGCTCTCTCTTTCTCTCTCTGTTGAATAAATAAATAAAATCTTTAGAAAAAAAACTGAAACTTTTTCTTTTCAGAGGGAAAATAAAAACAAAAAAATTTTATAATAGATTCCCACTACACTACATAAAAAGCACTGATAGAAATTCTCTTTTACATACTCATTTGGACCCTTAATTTCCTTCCTAATCTGTGCAAGCCAATAAAATAAGCATCCTTTAGTATTGTGGCTCTTAAACTTAGATGATTATGCAAAATAATTACTACGGCCTAAAATCAGAGGATTTATTTGTTCAAGCAGTTATTCTTTGGCTGCATAACAAATTACCAAATTTTAACAGTTTATGGCACCTTTTTTGTTGTTAAATCTCATAGTTGTATAAATTACAAGTCAAAGCAAGCTCAAATGGATTCTCTGATGAGGGTGAATCAAGTCCAAAATCAAGGTATTGTCCGTAAGAGTCTCTAATGGAGGTTCTGGGAAAGAATTTTCTTTAAAGGTCATTCAAGTGACTGACGGTCATTGTCAGTTGTGTCAGGCTAATGTGGTTGGACTCAGGTCCCCATCTCCTTGCTGGCTGACAGGCTCAGTCTTTTCTCCTAGAGGCCACTTACATTCATTCTCATTTGCCATCGTCTAGTCAGTGGTCTATCAAATCCCTCTCAGACTACTTGTCTCTGATTTATTCTTCTTAGCCAGAGCGAACTGGGTCTTTTGGCATTTTTAAAGTAACAGTTTCTTGAGCTATAATTCATACATCATATAATTGACATATGTAAAGTAAAAAATTATTTTTATCCACAGAGCTGTGCAACCATCACCATGATAGATTTTAGAACATTTATATCACTCCAACATTGGTAAACTTCCTCAAAGAATCTTTGGATATATTTTCTTGACTAAAGGGAATTTCCCCCACCCCTCCAACACCCCCCCAAAAAAGAAAAAGAAAATTAAGTGTTTAAGTGTTTCTTTAATGTTAAAATTGTATTTCTTTCTTCCATATTTTATTATAGACAACTAAAAGAAACCAATTGGCCTTTTTGGCATTCTAACTTAAATTTCCTTTTCATCTTGTACCATCTTAATAGGTACATTGTTATTACTAGGGTATAGCAGACAATGTTTGCTAAGTTTTCCATTACTATATAGCATGGATCACCTTTTTTTAAAAAAAAAATATTTTATTTATTAATCCGACAGAAAGAGAGCACACAAGCAGAGGCAGTTGCACGTAAAGGGAGAGGAAGAAGCAGACTCCCTGCCATCAGGGAGCCCAATGCAGACCTTGATCCCAGGACCCTGGGATCATGACTTGAGCGAAAGCAGACACTTAACCAACTGAGCCACCCAGGTGTCCCAGCATGGATTATCTTTTACTCAGTATTTCTTCTTATTTATTTTTTTATTTAGTTAGTTAGTTATGTATTATCTATCTTTATTTATTCAGCATCATTCAAGTCTTCACCAAGAGTGTCTGTGAGACCCTTCCACTTTTAACAGTATTCTGGAAATACTACCAGGTTCAACATACATCAGTGCCCCCCTCTTTTTATTCTGTTACAGCAGTATGGTACCTTCAGATCCCAAGTTATGTTCTGGTTACCTTGTACTGTGTGGAGATTCCTACAATTCCTAAAGTGTTGTGGCTTAAAGCAACAACATTTTGTCTACTTGCAAATCTCCAGATAGGGAATGCTTAGGAGGAAAGTCACATCTACTCTACATGATGCCAACTAGAACGGCTCTACTGTGGTGGTCTATCCACATAGGTGGCAAGATAGTGGCCAGGGGCTATACCAGATATTTTTGTAAGATGCCTCTATTCTCTATGTAAGGCTCCTCACAGTTCTTTTTGTACTTTCTCATATCATGAAGTTCAGTTCCAAGAGTATGTACCTATTAAAAAGAGAAGAAGTAGAAGATGCCAGTTCTAAAACTTCGAACAAAAAACTCTCACAGCATCACTTTGGCCATGTTTTGTAAAACTCATAACATGACGACCCAGATTTCAAGGCGGAAAGTCATAGATTCACATCTTGATGGGAGAAATGTCAACTAATTTGTAGTTGTCCCTAATCTAACATAACAGATAATTACATATAATGTTCCCCACAAACAGCAAAGTTTTAGTTTTAATATAGCTTGTTTTTTCACTTATATTTTATTTTCCTTTGAAGTATTAATTTTTATATAATTAAACTAAACTAGTATTACTTTTAGTGAAAAAAGACTATAGAAGTAAAAATGTATTTATTTGTGGTAGATGTTCTAAGTGGTTGATGTGATGCTAATTACCTAGTAAGATGTTCGTTCTTAAACACTATCCCATATTATCCAGTTTTTTAGAGCAGTATTTAGAAGGTGAACACATGGTTGGACCTTGAAGAGAACTCTTACTGGCTACAGCAAAATATTCTTATACATTCTTATGTAAAGGGACAAGATTGATCCCCTATAATGACTTAATTTGTTGTTCTCAGTGGAGTTGTAGAGATATTTCTCTAAGAGCTAAATTTTTATGTTGTTTTTAATTTCAATTTATTAATATTTTATTTCATTTTGTGTGAGCATATTGTTTCCTCAGGTCAGATATTAACTCTATGCCAATTTCTTGATAGTTAAAACCAATAAAGATTTAATAGGAGGAGCCTGAGGGAAAGTATGCATTTAAATCAGGTGGTGGTGTTTTAATATTCTAATAACTTTCATCTATGTGACAATAAAATTAAATTTCAAAAGTTTTAATGAAAGGAACATATGATTTATTCTGCTGGATGTTCATGAATCCCTTAAGTGCTTTTTTCATAAAATAAACTGCCAAATGTTGCCTTTCTCATAGTGTGTTTCTGAAACATTGGTTCTGGAGAATGTAATAGAACATAATATGACTTAGAGAATTAACAAAAAGTTATGTGCTTTAAATTATGGGTTTTCTCAAAGCTGTAAATCTTGTAATTTGCATTCTATATCTCCAAACAAATATTTGACACACATTTAAAATAAATAAATCTATTGAGGAAGCATTGCTGAGAACTGCTGATTCTAGCTGCACTCTTAGGAAAACAATACTTTCTATTTGAATTTGAAAGAAATTTAATAAAGAGAGTTAAATTCTTAACAACTAATGGAAAAAACTGGAGGAGCAGTTTCTTGGACCACTTCTTTCTTTCTCATTTATTTATTTATTTGTCAGAGAGAGAGAAAGAGAGAGAGAGGTGCGCACACAAGCAGTCAGAGTGGCAGGCAGAGGCAGAGAGAGAAGCAGCTCCCTGCCAAGCAAGGAGCCTGATGCGGGACTCGATCCCAGAACCCGGGAATCATGACCTGGGCCGAAGGCAGAAGCTTAATTGACTCAGCCACCTAGGCATCCCTCTTGGACCACTTCTAAGAATGACTTCCTGCATAATCAAAAGTAAGAACTTCAGAACTATAACTTATGCCACACTCAGAACACTGAGGTGGTACAGACTATAGTGATGGCACCCTTGAATCAGTAAAATACACCTAAGAAGCCAGCATCACTACTAGGGTCCCCTACCTCACTGGTAAATAGAGACTAATTCTGAAACCCCTTTCTGCGTACTTGTTTTGTTGCCTACAAAACTGAAGCCGGGATGCTGGTAGATAAAGATTTTTGTTTTTGTTTTAGTTCAGTTTTGAGTGTGTCTAATTGAATCCAATTCTAAGACAACAGCCATGAGTTTTCAGGCAATGTAAATTATTTGCTAAACTCTTCACTATGTAAAGAGGTGGAAATAAATACTGAATGGTATTGCTTCAAAATCATTTAGATTATTTCACTGGAGCTAAGTTTTGTGGTATTGTATATGAATATTCTATTACTGTTGTCCTACTGACAACTACCACTGCTACAGAAGATTTTGTATTTGCTCTTCAAACTGAAAAGCCGAAAGCAGAGGTGTGTTTTTCTCATCCCTGCTCCATAGTTCATTGGCTTTTTTAATTTAACTTTAATTGCAGTGAAAATGGCAAACTGGTAGTCAGCATCTGATTTGATTCAGTCTACTTCTAGTGTGCCATCTTCTAAATCAGAGCCTAAATAGCTAACACAGTATTTGCAAGTCTTTTTTTTTTTTTTTTTTTTCCCCCAGCCAGAAGAGTGCAATGTACATACAATGTCCTGGACCAAAAAAAAAAAAAAAAAAAGGTCTTTTCAAACTATAGTTTGGACCCGTTTTTTATCCCTTCTAAATATTTCTTACCTGGAAAAATACTTTGCTCTTAATTATCCATGCAAAAATTAAATAATTATTACTTTTGCACTTCATTAAGATCACTACGGTTGCCAACCTTTGTGGTTTGAAGATGAGGTTCTTGAGGAAAACCAGAAAGAAATCTCATATTGCTTCTAAATTTAAGTCTGTCCTTAGGAGTTCACCTAATTCTGAGGGACTCTGGTTTGCATTTTTAGTTTAGGGGATTGCATTTTAAGTTTAGGGGATTGCTAAAAACTAAAAAGAAGTGAACAATGAACATGCTTGTGCCCCTACATTTCCACTTGAATATTAGAAAATTAAACCAATCATAAAAATTATCTGTTCATGTCATAGATGATGAGAGTGATCATGATCTATATTAAGTTAAATATATGAAGTGAGGAAAGAACTATTTAACATTTTTTTGTTCAAGGTCTTGACATTAAATCAGACAATGGCTAGTATATGACAAATGCTTATTAAAATATGTTAAATGAATATTAAGTTACCAATATAACTAAATGCTTCTGTGGCATTTTACTTACTTCAGTAAAAACTATAAAATAATATAGGAAATACGACATATGTAACTAGTACTAATGTGGTAGCATCTTTCATATTGCAGGTCCACATCCATCACAATTTTCTTTCTAAAGCAATAAATTAATGATTTGATGTTATTATACTTTCAAGGATACCAGCATTATTTATTTACTGTGGACATGGAAAGCTGATCTTTCATGTAAAATTTAGCCACTTTCTATAAATAATACCTTACTCAAATATGTTTTTTAAAAATAATAGATAAAATATTTTATAAGTTAAAAAATAAATTATTATTTTTAATACATGCAATATGATGGACATGGGTATTTAATTTGGGGACATGGAATTAAATGTCTCACTTCTAAAGTGGTTAGCCATAAATTATTTTATTAATATGTCCAAATTTAATCTACTAACACTGATACTGTAAGATTGTGTTATACCTCATAATGTAATTTCATTAGTAATTTTATTGTGCTTTCTAACTAATGTCTAGATCAAGAATATAAAATGATTTTATTTTAGTTAATCATTACTGATTATTCTTAATTTTGATCAAATTATTTTTTGTATTTTAATAATTATTGGCACAGATGTAATAAGCTCACCTGTTCTACCTCTGGCATACAAATTCAGTTATTGTTCTTCCTTGTTATTATTACATCTCAATATTATCAAACGATAAGTAACTGCACCTCAAAATAATGTTAGATGTTTTCATAAAAATGCTTAGTTCAACTATTAATTCCAAATATAGTACATATTTTTGATTTATGATATGACACAATGTAGTATATAATTTATGATCTATGATACGACATAATCTAAGATTCATTAATCTGGTTATGCATATCCAGTTTTTTTTAAAACACAGGAATTTATAAGGAGATCTGTCACATTATAAGGACTATCATATTTTTCCCCCTTTCTAAACATCTGCTGACAGCCTCAGAACCTTTTATAGTGGCTTTGATACTAACAAGCTTTGTACATTTATGTGAAATAAATGTATAGGCTACAACGTATGTAATGTTTAAAAAATACTGACAGAAACAAGTTGGGGATTTACCATGGAACTTACACAATTGTAATATGCAATTTAGCTCACACTGGTTAATTATCAAAGGTAGTACTAGTTTTCCAGATGAACTAATAGTATCCCTTAGTCAGGGGGTTAATGATGGATAAAGTGAAAGCCAGTAAATATTCCATTTTGTGAAAGAAAAAAAAAAATTATAAAATACCACTTGGACAATAATGCTTGGATGGCACTGTTCTTTTATATAATTTGCCAGAAGTGTTCTTGAAAATGCTTGAGTACCAGAGTGCAAATGAAGAACTGGAATAGAAGAAATCTGAGTCTCTGTTTTCCCAGTGAAATGAAGAAAATCAAAACAATCTTTAAAGCTGTCCGAAATGTAGATGGCTAACCGTCAAGTGCTGTGAGGATCCCCATTATTCAAACGGACTTTCTCATCTAAGTTGATTTATTACCTACTGAATTTATAGTCATAAACCTCAAAGAAAATGGCTTCTTGATATTTAATAAGTCCTGGCTTGTTATTTATTACCATTCAGTATAAAACCACATGCTGCCTTTCTATTTTCATTCTGGCAAGTGTTCATATGCTATTGTTAGGATTCACTTCACTCTGACATAGAGAATGAACTGCTATTATCAAGAAGTTGGTTAAAAATTTTGGAAAACTTCTGAATGACCATAGAAAAATACGAAGTTTATAATGCACAATGCTAAACTGGCACATGTATACATGTGGTGTTTATCACTTCAACATTCATTGTTTTTAGCCATACTATTCACAACTTCAAACTGAAGAACTGAAGTGTTTATAAAGTGGCCATTTGTCTCCTATTCTGAAAATCTGATTTATATGAATTTTTAAATTAAAAAAAATTACCTACATTGTCTCTCCTTAAATATTTCAGTTATACCAAGTCCATCCCTGTAATAAATAACTACATGAAGCACATTGATCAGTTTTATTTTATAATGCAGAATATACAACTGGTATCATTTTCATTTGATTTTCAAAATTAGCACTTTATCCTAATGGTCTAATACTGGAAAAAGGGATTTTTTTTTAGGTAAATGTATAATTTTGTTGGATTTTATAGAATTAATGATTTGTGAGGTAACGGATATGCCTGTATCTTATAAAAATAATTCACATGTAGTACATAATTCTTCCTCTAATCATTTTATAAAACTACGTATAACCATTACTATAACAGGATTGAAACATTTATTTAGTAAAGTGGTTAGAGATAAATTTATAATGTCATAATAGACATTTTCTTGGCTTATTGTCAATTTTATTTCCCAAATGTCAAATTATTGAAAAATTCATTATTAAAAAACTCAAAAGTTATTCTGATATTCTCCAACTTGTATTTCTACCCCTCTATCTTCTTCATATGTGGGACATCTTTACTTATCAATACCCTGGCCATATTAGCCTTGTTTCTGTTCCATGAACATAAGAATTCAACTTGAAATCCACAGGACAATTCAGAGGTTGGTTCTAAAGCTCAAACAATGTGGGTTACTTTTCTGAGAAAAAGTATACAAAGTTTAAAAAGAAAAAAAAAAAAGAGTAGCATCAGGGATTTTAAAGAGGCCTGTATAAATGCAGGCTCTGAAGCTTAAGTTTGTTAGACTCATGGTCTATCTACCTACTTCTGGATCTTGCCTAGGTGATTTAGCCCTTTGTATGGAGATATGCAGGACTGAGTGTCTAATATCCCCTAAGCCTCTGTTTCATCATTACTGTTCCACCAATGCCTACATGATCTATCATATCCAGCATTCCCGAATTCCCTTACATCTTCTCTCCCTTCCTTTTTTTTCTTTTTTCCATGTTTCATATCTCCTTACATACCGTTTAATTAAATTACTAATTATACTTATTATTCTCCCTGCTAGAAGATAAGGCCCATAAGGGCAAGGATTTTTCTTTATTTGGTTCATCGATTTTCAAATGTTTAGATCATTATCTGGCACATTATAGGTGCACAAAAAAAATAGCTAATTAAATGAATAAAGTGACAGTCTTATATTTCACTAATGACTTAATATAATGCCTCTCATTACCACTCTAAAAACACAAATCAGCTTGCTTATTTCCTTCCAAAAAATAAGTTATAGTATTTCCTATTAATAGTTTGCCATTGCAGTTAAAATTAAACATCAAATTCTTAGTATGACCCACCAACCCTTTTTGAGTATAGTTGACACACAATGTTATATTAGTTTTAGATGTACAACTTAGTGATTTGACAAGTTTATGCATTATGCTATGTTCACAAGTGTAGCTACCATCTGTTCCATTACACTGCTACAACAATACCATTGACTATATTCCTTAGGCTCTGCTTTTTATTTTGATAAATCACTCATTGCATTACTGGAGGCCTGTATCTCCTTCTATCCTTCACCCATTTTGCCCAACCCCCAAAGACCCTCCTCTCTGGCAAACATTGGTTTTGTCTCTGTATTTATAGTTCTGATTCTACTTTTTGTTTATTCATTTTTAGATTCTATTTATGAGTGGAATCTATGGTATCTGTGTTTCTCAGTCTGACTTCTTTCACTTAGCATAATACCCTCTAAGTCCAACCATGTTGTCTCAAGTGGCATGAGCTCATCTTTTTTATGGCTGTGTAATATTCCATTGCGTGTATGTGTGTGCGTATCACATATACCTTATCCATTTGTCCACTGATAGACACTTAGGTTGCTTCAATGTCTTTGCTATTATAAATATTGCAATAAACATAGGATGCATATATCTTTTTGAGTTAATGTTTTTGTTTTCCCTGGGTAAATGCCCAATAGTGGAATTACTGAATCATATGGTATTTCTGTTTTTAGTTTTTTGAGGAAACTCCATAACCATTCTCCATAGTCCAATTTACATTCCCATCAACAGTGCATGAGGGTTCCTTTTTCTCCACATCTTCACCAACACTTATTTATTGAGTTTTTTATTTTAGTTGTTCTGACAGGTGTGAGTTGATATTTCAGTGTTTTTTATTTTCATTTCCCTGATGATAAGTGATGCTGAGCATTTTCATGTCTGTTGGCTTGCATATCTTCTTGAGAAAAATGTCTACTTCGGGACCTCTGACCATTTTTTTAAAGATTGTTTGGGTTTTTTTGGTGTTGGGTTGTATAAGTTCTTTAAGGTTTGGATATAAACCCCTTATTGGATATAAAATTTGCAAATATCCTCTCCCATTCAGTAGGTTGTTTTTTTGTTTTCTTGAGGTTTCTTTTGCTGTGCAAAAGCATTTTATTTGATCTAGTCTCAATAGTTTGTTTTTGCTTTTGTTTTGTTTCCACTGCCTTAGGAGACATATCTAGAAAAATGGTGCTATGGCCAATGTCAGAGAAATTACTGCCTGTTCTCTCATCTTATTGTTCCAGGTCTCTTGTTCAGGTCTTTAATCCATTTTGTGTTTATTTTTGTGAATTGTGTAAGAAAGTAGTCCAATTTAATTAGTTTACATGTAGCTGTCCAGTTTTCCCATTTATTGAAAAGGCTCTCTTTTCTCCATTGTATATTTTTGCCTCCTATGACAAAGATTACATTGACCATATAACTGTGGGTTTATTTCTGGGGTCTGTTTCACTGATCTATGAGTATATTCATGTGCCAGTATCATATTGTTTTAATTACTACAACTTTGTAGTATTATTACAACTTTGTAGGATATCTAGAAATATGGTATTGTGGTACCTCCAGTTTTGTTCTTCTTTCTCTGCACTGCTTTGGCTATTTGGGGTCTTCTGTGGTTCCATACATATTTTTGTAATCTGATTCAATCTCTCTCTCCAACCTCCTTCCAGGTCATCTTTAAAAAAAATGCAATAATCCACCGAAACTGCATTTTTATCCTGATAAAACTCTCAAATACCTTTGTTTTTTCCTTCATATTTCCCTCACATCCCATAAACTGCATTGTCAGATTTTCTCTCTTTAGATACATATACCCTCACAAACACACACACATACACACACAAACATACACACACACTGTCCTCTTTACTAGACTATAAGCTTCTTGATGGAAAATAAAATAATGTTTACAATGATAAATTCAGTATTTAACCTAGTGACTAGCAGATAATAAATATGAAACCAGTATTTGGTGAATATAATCTATTATCTAACTGAGAATTCCTACATGAAGTTCTTTTATAACAGAGCATATGAAAAACTTTTTTTTAAGATGTTATTTATTTATTTGAGAGAGAGCAAGAGAGAGCACAAGCAAGGGGAGCAGCAGAGAGAGAGGGATAAGCAGACTCCCTGCTGAGCAGGAAGTCCAACACAGGACTCCATCCCACAACACAGGGAATATGACTTGAGCCTAAGGCAGATGCTAAACTGACTGAGCCACCCAAGCACCCCTATGAAAAACATTTTTTAAAAAAGTTTTCATCAAAAACATCTAAAAACACAATTTCTACTAAGGAAGTATAAACTATATTATAAATAGAAAATAATAAAAATTGTAAGAGTTTCAATCTCATCTTATTCATTTACTATATACTGATAACCTTTTGTCCTTTCACTAAAACCATACTCTGTACTATATAATCAGCTTTCTAGTCAGAGTGTACTGACCTCGAAATCTCCAGGTGATTGGAAACTGATTTTCCAAAATAGCATTTACTGGTAGACTCTCTGCCACCCACATAACCTTTGAGATCCTTACTACTCATAAATCTAGTCTATCAGATGGAATGGAATAAATCCATAGAGTGCCAGATCCTCGACATAAACTCATACTATGTGTTCCAAAGATTCTCCTGGCCTTAACCATGGAAGATTCTCTGTGCAAAAAAATGGATAAAGGTCTAATCCTTCTATTCTCTTGCTAGCCATGGTTTCATATATTTTTTTCTTTTAAAATAAATCCACCTTGCTACATGACATTGATAAATATCTCCCCAGTCCTAGAGCATATGGGACCAGCCTTGTATAACATTGGAACAATGGGAACTCATATACATTGCTAATGGGAATGTAAATGAGAAAAGCAATTTGTGATAGATTTTTTTTTTCTGTATCTAGTAAAACTGAAACTGTGCATACACTACGGGCAACATGGCCCCAACTCTCTACCCTAGAGAAATGGTGTCAGATTCTCAACATGAAAATCTATTACAGTATTGTCTGCAATGACAAAATATTAAAAATATTTCAAATCCCTTGAGATTTGAATCAATAAATATTCAGAAGTATAATCATACAGGTGTGAAATAGATAATAGAGTTACTGATTTAAACATTTATAAAGTACACAAGCACGTAAACTGGAAAAGTTGCAGGATAATATATATAGTATGCAACATATGCCTTTAAATGGGTGGCATCTTGGATATAAAGAAATACAAAATACAAAAATAATATTATTTTTTCCTAAGTTAAGCATCAAAATTGACCATAATCTGAAATTCTGTATCCCTGATGTAGGAGCAGAGATAATTCCTTTTATGCTCAGGAAAAAAAGCTTTAAAAAAAAAAAAATAGACACTCACAGAGTTGAGATGAAGTTGATATGCAATCCAAACTTGGCAAATTATAGTCACAAAGAAATTTATGGTAGGGTCATAAGAGAAGCTGCTAACCAAATGGATTTGATAAGCTGGGAACACATAGTTCTTGAACTACTTATGACAATGATGCCTCTTACCTAAGGGGAGCTTACCAGATATAAAGAGAAGTTAATTTTAGTTTCAAAATTTTCTTTATTCAGCAAATATTAAACAATATTTCTGAGTTTTTATGCCCTCTATCAGTGCATTTATTCTTTCACAAGTAGTTGAAAATAGTCAAGAAATTACTTAAAATTATTAAATTTATGTTAGAATAAGAGTATTTGCATTGGAGATATCAAAATTCATAATGAAATTAAACCAGTGTGGTATCGATAAAAAATGGAAATAAAAATAAAGAAAAGAGATTGCAGAACCCCAGTGGTATGCTGGGAAAACTGTTTAACATTAACCATAAAAATAATGAGGATATTTTTATACAAAACATTAAAAAAATACCAGATGGTTAATTAGTCAATAAAAATATTAGAGTATAAATAAGGAGAGGTAAACATAGCATTTGTTTTCTGAAATGGGAAGGAAAGACAAAAAGCAATTTCAAAATTTTCCATATCATTAATTCAATGAATGCAAATTGAAACAACTTGATGCTATTTCCCTGAGTTTGTTAAAAAAAAAAAAACTCATTACATTAAATGTAGCAAAATTTGTGATAAAATGAACATTCCAATGCATTCTTGAGAATAAGTTTAATTTTAAATCTTTTTGAGAAAAATTTCCTAAGGTACATTCCAATTATAATTTATAATTTTGTAAAAATTCAACTCAGTAATTCCACTATCAGGAATTTTCAAGATAGGTACCATTAAAACATAGATCTTATCACATTTTATTATTGTCTTATTATGTTAAGTGTATTATAGTTACATTATGATAGTATTATCTTCAATAAAAAATAAGTGTTCATCTATGGTGAATTGATAAATTATGACTATGTAATGTGTGGATTATGATGCATTTATTAAGTTTCATTTAAAATATATGATAAAGTATGCTTAAGAATTATCATTTAGTGATAACTGCAAGGTCCAAAGTATTATATGTATGATTATTCAAATTTTATAATCCTATATCATGGGAAATATGGAAAGCAATTGTTTCTTTGTGAAACCTCATTAGTGCCATTAATTTTTATTTTCAGCATATTTTTTATGGTGAATATATATTCCCTTTCAATTGGAATGAATCCTCATTCTAAAATGATACAAAAAAATGTTTAAATGCCTGCAGTCAAGTGGATATAATTACCAAAAGGATGACAAACTATTCAGATTTCTCCTTCTTTCTTTTGGTGATTTTCTAAATTTTTCATTTTATTTTTTTTATTTTATTTCTTTTCAGTGTTCCAAAATTCATTGTTTACGCACCACACCCAGTGTTCCATGCAATACATGCCCTTCATAATACCCACTACCAGGCTCACCCAACTCCCCACCCTTCTACCCTCCAAATCCCTCAGTTTGTTTCTCAGAGTACATAGTCTCTCATGGTTTGTCTCCCCCTCAGATTTCCCCCAACTCACTTCTCCTCTCCATCTCCCAATGTCTTCCGTGTTATTCCTTATGCTCCACAAGTGAAACCATATGATAATTGACTCTCTCTGCTTGACTTATTTCACTCAGCATAATGTCTTCTATTCTTGTCCATATTGATAACAAAAGTTGGGCATTCATCCTTTCTGATGGAGGCATAATATTCATTGTATATATGGACCGTATCTTCTTTATTCATTCGTCCAGTGAAGGGCATCTTGGTTCTTTCCACAGTTTGGCAACTGTGGCCATTGCTACTATGAACACTGGGGTACAGATGGCCCCTCTTTTCACTACATCTCTACCTTTGAGGTAAATACCCAGTAGTGCAATTGTAGGCTCATAGGGTAGCTCTATTTTTAATTTTTTGAGGAATCTCCACTGTTTTCCAAAGTGGCCGTACCAACTTGCATTCACACCAATAGTGTAAGAGAGCTCCCCTTTCTCCACATCCTCTCCAACACTTGTTGTTTACTGTCTTGTTAATTTGGGCCATTCTAACTGGGGTAAGGTGGTATCTCAATGTGGTTTTGATTTGAATCTCCTTGATGGCTAATGATAATGAACATTTTTCATGTGTCTGTTAGTCATTTATATGTCTTCTTTGGAGAGGTGTCTGTTCATGTCTTCTGCCCAGTTTTTGATGTGATTATCTATTTTGTGTGTTTTGCCTTTGAGGAGCTCTTTATAGATCTTGGATATCAGCCCTTTGTAGAGTCATTTGCGAATATCTGCTCCCATTCTGTGGGTTGCCTCTGCTTTGTTGACTATTTCCATTGCTGTGCAGAAACTTTTGATCTTGATGAAGTCCCCAAAGTTCATTTTTGCTTTTGTTTCCTTCACCTTTCGAGACGTGTCTTGAAAGAAGCTGCTATGGCCGATGTCGAAGAGGTTACTGCCTTTGTTCTCCTCTAGGATTTTGAGAGATTCCTGCCTCATGCTGAGGTCTTTTATCCATTTCGAGTTTATCTTTCTGTATGGTGTAAGAGAATGGTCAACTTTCATTCTTCTACACAAAGCTGTCCAATTTTCCCAGCACCATCGCTTGAAGAGACTGTCTTTTTACCACTGCATATTTTTTCCTGCTTTGTCAAAAATTATTTGACCATAGAGTTGAGGGTCCATATCTGAGCTCTCTACTCTGTTCTACTGGTCTATATATCTGTTTTGTGCCAGTACCATGCTGCCTTGGTGATCACAGCTTTGTAGTAAAGCTTGAAACCAGGCAACATGATGCCCCCAGTTTCATTTTTCTTTTCAACATTTCCTTAACAATTTGAGGTCTCTTCTGGTTCTATACAAATTTTAGGATTGTTTGCTCTATCTCTTTGAAAAATGCTGGTGGAATTTTGATCAGGATGGCACTGAAAGTATAGATTGCTCTAGGCAGTATAAACATTTTAACAATGTTTATTTTTCCAATCCGTGAGCATGGAATGCTTTCCCATCTTTTTGAGTCTTCTTCAATTTCTTTCATGAGTGTTCTGTAGTTCCTTGAGTATAGATCCTTTACTTCTTTGGTTAGGTTTATTCCTAGGTATCTTATGGTTCTTGGTGCTATAGTAAATGGTGCTCTAATTTCCCTTTCTATATTGTCATTGTTAGTGTATGAGAAAGTAACTGATTTCTGTACATTGATTTTGTATCCTGCCACATTACTGAATTGCTGCATGAGTTCTAGTAGTTTGGGGGTGGAGTCTTTTGGGTTTTCCATATAAAGTATCATGTCATGTGCAAAGACACAGAGTTTGACTTCTTCATTGCCAATTTGAATACCTTTTTTTGCCAATTTGAATACCTCTGCGTTGTCTGTTTGCTGTTGCTAGGACTTCTAGTACTATGTTGAACAACAGTGGCAAGAGTAGACATCCTTTCTGTGTTCCTGATCTCAAAGGGAAGGCTGTCAGCTTTTCCCCATTGAGGATGATATTTGCTGTGGGTTTTTCATAGATAGATTTTATGAAGTTGAAGAATGTTCCCTCTATCCCTGTACTTTGAATTGTTTTAATCAGGGTGCTTTATCTTGTCAAATGCTTTTTCTGAATCAATTGAGAGGACCATGTGGTTCTCTCTTTTTTTACTGATTTTTCTATCATATTGAATGATTTGTGAAAATTGAACCACCCTTGTATCCCATGGATAAATCCCACCTGGTCATGGTGGATAATCTTTTTAATGTACTGTTAGATCCTATTAGCTAGGATCTTGTTGAGAATCTTAGCATCCATATTCATCAGGGATATTTGTCTGAAATTCTCCTTTTTGGTGGGGTCTTTGCCTGGTTTGGGGATCTGGGTAATGCTGGCTCATAAAAAGATTCTGGAAGTTTTCCTTCTGTTTCTATTTTTTGAAACAGCTTCAGGAGAATAGGTATTATGCCTTCTTTGAATGTTTGGTAGAATTTCTCCAGGAAATCCATCAGATGTTGGGCTCTTGTTTTTTGGGAGGTTTTTGATCACTGCTTCAATCTCGTTACTAGATTATTGATCTAATTAGGTAGTCAGTTTCTTCCTGATTCAGTTTTGGAGGTTTATATGTTTTCAGGAATGCACCCATTTCTTCTAGGTTGCTTAACTTATTGGCATATAACTGTTGATGATAATTTCTGATGATTGTTTCTATTTCCTTGGTGTTAGTCATGATCTCTCCCTTTTTATTCATAATTTTATTAATTTGGGTCCTCTCTCTTTTCTTTTGGATTAGTTTGGCCAACGGTTTGTGGACCTTATTGATTCTTTTAAAAAACCAGCTTCTAGTTTTATAAATGTGTTCTACTGTGTCTCTAGTTTCTATCTCATTGATCTCTGCACTAATCTTGGTTATTTCCCTTCTTGTGTGTGGGGTTGGCTTAATTTTTGTTGATTCTCCAGTCCTTTAAGGTGTAAAGAGCTGGTGTATTCTGGATTTTTTCAAATTTTTTTGAGGGAGGCTTGGATGGCTATGTATTTCACTCTTAGGTCTGCCTTTGCTATATCCCGTAAGTTTGGACCAAAGTGTCTTCATTCTCATTGGTTTCCATGCAGTGTTTAAGTTCTTCTTTGACCTGGTTGACCCCAACATTCTTAAGTAGGGTGGTCTTTAGCTTCCAAGTGTTTGAATTCCTTCCAATCTTTTTCTTCTGGTTAAGTTCCAGTTTCAAAGCATTGTAGTCTGAGAACATGCACGGAATAATCTCAATCTTCTGGTATCGGTTGCATCCTGATTTGTGATCCAGTATGTGGTCTATTCTGGAGAAAGTTCCATGTGCGCTCAAGAAGAATGAGTATTCTGTTGTTTTAGGGTGGAATGTTCTGTAGATGTCTATGAGGTCCATCTGGTCCAATGTGTCATTCAATGCTCTTGTTTCTTTATTGATTTTCGGCTTGTATGATGTCTGTTACTGAGAGTAGCGTGTTAAGATCCCTTACTATTAATGTGTTCATATTAATTTGACTCTTTATCTTGATTAACAGTTGTCTTATGTAGTTGGCTGCTTCTGTATTGGGGGCATAAATATTTACAGTTGTTAGATCTTCTTGGTGGATAGACCCTTTAAGAATGATGCAGTGTCCTTCTTTATCTCTGACTACAGTCTTTAGTTTAAAATCTAATGTATCTGATATGAGAATCGCTACCCCAGTTTTCTTTTGAGGCCCACTGGCATGAAAGATGCTTCTCCATCCCTTCACTTTCAGCCTGGATGTATCCTTAGGTTCCAAATGGGTCTCTTTTAGACAACATGTGGACAGGTCCTGTCATTTTATCCAGTCTGCAACCCTGTGCCATTTTATGAGAGTGTTTAGGCCATTCACGTTGAGAGTAATTATTGAGAGATACGTTTCTATTGACATCATGTTGCCCATGAAGTCCTTGTTTCTATAGATTGTCTCCATAATTTTCTGTTCTATGACACTCTTGGGTTCTTTCTTCTTTTATAGAACCCCTCCTTAATATTTCTTGTAGTGCCGGCTTGATGGTCACATACTCTTTTAAACCTTGCTGGTCTTGGAAACTCTTTATCTCTCCATCCATTTTGAATGTCAGCCTTGCTGGATAAAGTATTCTGGGCTGCATGTTCTCATTTAGTGCCCTGAATATCTCTTGCCAGCCCTTTCTGGCTTGTCAGGTTGCTGTGGACAGGTCTGATGTTATTCTGATGGACTCTCCTCTGTATGTAAGGAATCTCTTACCCCTAGCTGCTCTCAAGAGCTCTTGCCTAAAATTATGATTCATCAGTCTCACAATCAAGCATCTCAAGGTCTTTCTAGATTCATTGATATTGGGGGGTGATTTTTCTGCGTCTAGGACACAAATGCTGGTTCCATTCCCCAGATTGGGAAGATTTTCATGGAAAATTTGTTCAACTATATCTTCTAGTCTTCTTTCTTTCTCCTCCCCCTCAGAGATCCCAATAATTCTGACATTGGAATGTTTTGTGGCATCATTTAGTTTCCTAATTCTGTTTTCATGGCTTCTAATCTGTTTGTTCCAGGCCTCCTCCTGATCCTTTTTCTTTATCAGTTTGTCCTCTAGATCACTAATTCTATCTTCTGCCTTGGTTATCCTAGCTGTTAGAGAATTTAGATTAGATTGGATCTCATGGATAGTATTTTTAACTTCTTCTCAGGTGGCTTTCACTTCTGCTTTAATAGATTCCATGTTGTCACTAATGGTTTTCTCCAACCTAGCCATCACCTGGATAATTCTTACCCTGAATTCCCTTGCCGACACACTGTTTATGTCCATATCAAATAGCTCTGATGGAGAGGGCACAGTCTCTGAATTTTTCCTCTGTTGGGTGTTCCTCCTCCTAGTCATTTCGGTGAGAGGTGGTTGAGGGGGTATGTAGCTGAATGTATCAACCGCGATCCATGCAAGGTGCACCCTGGAATGCTTCTGAGCAATCAGAAGTCACCACTAAAAAGAAAGAAAAAGAGAAAGAGAGAGACAGAAAAAAAAAAAAAGAGAGAGAGAGAGAGAGAGAGAAAACACATCCAGAATGGGTCCTAAAGGTAAGATTTATAAGTTATACGAACAAAAATGGACAAACAAAAAGACTGACAAAAGTAAATGACAAGGAAAAAAAAAAAAAAAGAGCCCAGCCAAAATGAACGCCAAGTATAAGTTTTATATAATACCAGAACAAAAACAAATACACAGAAACAGTGACAGAAGCAAAAAATGTGAGGGTGGTTAGAAAAATCACTTAGATACATCAAGATTTATTTACAAATCATCATCTTGAACATCATCTGTTTTTTAAATTTTATTTTATCAGTGTTCCAAAATTCAATGTTTATGCACCACACCCAGTGCTCCATGCAATATGTGCCTTAAAGATGTACAAGTTATAGGATTCTAAACATGTAAGATACATAGCATTCAAATTTTATGACAAGTTAGAAAATATGTTTATATAATTTAGTATTCAAGCAAAATTTCTTAGTTAAATGAAAAATGTTATTCTTGGACCCAAGAAAATAAAAAATCTAAGCAATTACCCCATCCCAGTGTTGACCTAAAGTCTTCTCCGATTGCATAGAGAATTAGGTGAGGTGATTTAGCATACCCTTCTTTTTTCAAACTTTGAAGCCCACAGAATGGTTATTATTTCAAAAAGTGGTTGTCTATTAGCCAAGGTAGGGAGGAGATGCATTCTGAATGCCCACAGCTGTCATAAATAACTTTAATTTACTGAAATGCCCATTGTTACCTTATGCGCACATGTGTCTTTTTAACCCTGATTTAGTTAATAATCCAGTTATGTTAATTAACTTGGGTGACAGATGGGCAATCTCAGTCAATTCTCTTGGTAAGAAACTATCTCTAGAAAAACAAACTCTGGAAACAAATTTAAGGAAACAAAAAACATTATATTCACATTTTTATATTAAAATGTATAGGTAAGGACTTCCCATTTATACTGAGAGGCAATAAATTTGATATTTTGTATACTTAAAATGATCTGCAGTTTAAATTAATAAAATAATCCCACACTTCAACTGATTGCAAGTGGTTTTGTTGACACACTGAATTTAATTACTAGTTTAAAAATAGTTATATTTATATTTTTCACTACTATATAATAATCATTATATAAAAATGCTAAGTTTGAAAACTTAAGACTCATGATATATGAAAGTATATAGTTATCATAGAGTCCATACACAAGAAACATATTTCAGAAATTTACTCTTTTATATGTCTATCCTTTTATTATCACAATATGCATTTGCTAAGCTGAACTCTCTTGAATTACTATAGTGTATATTGTTTAAAAGAACAGAAAATCAGGTAATGAGCTACATAATGTAAATATTCTTTTTTAAAATATAGGTATTCTATTTGTCTTACATCTTTTGTCAAAGACTGAATCCCATTCAGTATTTTCTCAGATGGAGAATCTTTAGCAATAGTGTAACTATTTATTTCAAAATATTTAGGGTTAAAAATGATAATGCTCACTGTCATCATAATAGTACAAAGGAGCAAGCATACAAAATAACATTAATTATTTCTAAGATTACTCTATTTAATTATTTTTGTGAACATAATAAAAGAGAAATTTTAACTTTTTCTTTATAATACTGAAACAATATCCATCAATCTTCCTGCAAGTATTTTTGTTTAATTTCATTATAGTGACAGTACTGATTTTACTTATAAGCAGTATAATATAATAGCACTGAGTTCACTAACTCATGATGTACAGTGAATGTCTATGATGTTTCAAGTGCTGTCATCAGGGCTGAATATTCAGGTCTGAACATATCTTAAACAGCGTTCATTAGAGGTAATATTCAAATAAGTGGTCGAGGTGGTGGTGAGGGAGTGATTAATAATATATAAATAAGTGGATAAGAAAGTGATGGAGGAGAATAAAATAGAATCATGTGAGAATATTTAACTAGATGACTACTTTAGGCTACCCACGATGCCATTGTTAAGTTCACAGGTATCTGAATGATCAGAACAAGGTTACCATTAGAATACCCAGATTAGGAGATATCTAAGGACAAAGAATATCCAACACAATGCACATAAAACAGGAATGATCTTTATGAAGCTAAGAAAATAGGAGAAGGTGAGAGGGCTACAGTATAAGTTGAAATGTTGTAAGATGTATGGCAAAGATGAAGGCCACCGTAAAAAAAAAAAAAATCCTTGAAGTTGTAATTGGAAGCCATTAAAATATTTTAAGTAAGTAAGGGATGTTAACTACTATTTTTTTTCATGCTTTGTCTGGGATTGTTAAAAAGGAGGAGAATAGAAAGGGAATTTAGGACAATCAAGATTTTTGGCGAAAGCAACCATGTTGTATACTGATGCTATTTTCTGTGATGGAAATAAATAAGGAAGAATTGGCTTGATTAGGAAAAAATAATTCACATCTCATACTAATTTGAGATGACATCCAGAGGAGATATTAAGAAAGCCAAAATATATGTAAGTCTGATGCTTCAGCATAAAAAACCCTCAAATCTTAGTAGCTAACTCAAACATTTAAATTCTTCATCACATTTCATGAAATTTATAGGGTACTTTGGGTTTGCTGCGCAAGGTTGCCTCAGCTGGATTCAGGAGGGTTCTGCTAGGCAATGCCCATCTTCTAATTCTTTCTGGGTTCCCACATGAAAGAACATTCGCTATTTGGGGAATGAATTTCTCCTGGCAAATAACAAAATCTCAAAGGGAGGATGGACAGAGACAAACTACATATTTACATATAAAGTCTCTGCTCAAGAATGGGCTATGTTATGCTTCCCAGCATATTTCATTTTCCCTAGCAAATCACATAGCAAGTCCAAAGTCAATGAAATGAAGAAGTAAAATCTTATTACTCAAAATGATGGCAAGGCAGAACAGAGAACATGTCATTGCTAAATGTCATAAAATTTAACATATTGAGAGACATCATATTTTCCCTTTACCATTGAGATATAAGATTTTTATTTATGGGATACACTAAAATTCAGCCACTTTAGGCACACTTTTTTTTCTCTAAATGGTAGAAATGTGGGACAAGTTGATATCTGAAAAAAAATTTTTAATCAACTGCCAACTATCTTATTAATTCATAATTGCCACATTCATGACCCTCACTTTCACTGGCTCAGAAAGTGGATCATTGGAGAATCCCTTATACAACTGGGAGGTGCTGCCTCACATGAAAATCTCTATGTATTTCATACAATGGTTAGAATTCCTGTTAAACTCTTTTTAAGAAACATAAACACAAAACACGATGAATCTGTTGAATAATTTTGAAGTTTTAAGCAATTACTAGCCTGGAAAACACAGACCTACACCTTAAAATACATTCTTAGTGAATACTGTTCCCTCTGTGACTCATTCTACCCTTCGACTGGAGACTAACCTTCTTTCCAACTGACACATATGTTCTATTCATATGTTTGTATTATCATATCAGACCTGGGCTCTGGGGCCATTCTGATTCCTCAGAGTCTACCTATCTCCATTCTGATCCATTTCAAGTTCATCTAGTCTTTTTGAAATTTTTGTCAGGCTTAACGTTTGTTGCTTGGGATCCAATGGTAAGTGATAGAGATGTGACTCAAAATTGTCCTGATATATTAGGGTTTACAATTTAACACTACCAAGACACTCAAGCCCTAAGCACTGTTTTAGAGAAAAGGAATGCAATTTTACAAAAGGGCTTATTGTTGATCACTAAAATAATATGGCTTTAAAAAATATATACCTAGAACTAACATCATGCTTGAGTTATGCATTCCAATCCATTTTAGAATAATTTTAGAGTCTCTCTCTCTCTTTCCACGGATGAGAGAGAGAGAGAGAGAGAAGGAAGATGGGTAGATAGATCTCCTTAGGAAATAAGTAATCTGTGCTAAGTAGAAGGGAGGCTTTTCTTCAATTTAGAGTTCTTCAGTATTTTTTATATTTCCTCTATCACCTCTTCTTGATTAAGAAGGAAGGAATAAAGGAAGGCAGGCAGGAAGGAAGAATTTTAAAGTGACAAAGGAAAAAAGAAACAATGTTAAAGATCCTGAAATTATACATGAGTTCTTCAGTATAATTTCCTATTATTTTCCTATAATTTCCAATAGTTTCCTACTGCTGCTGTAACAAATTACCACAAAAGTAATGGCTTAAAACAAAAGAGTTGCATTATCTTACTGTTCTGGACTTCAGAAATTCAAAATGAGTATCAGTGGACTAAAAATGACAGAACCACTACATCGCTCTAAAGGCTTGAAGGGAGGATCTGTTCCCTTGCCATTTCTACCTCCTGGAGGCCACATAAATTCCTTTGTTTGTGGTCACTCCCTCCTTCAAGGCAATAAAGATCAGTCAAGTCACTCTCGCATGGCACCATTCTGACACTGGATATCCTATGGTCACATGATGAAGCTCTGTAATCCAGGACTATTCCTCTTATCAAGATTCTTAATTAATTATGCAATATCTTTTTGCCATGTAAACTAATATATTTTCAGGTTCCATGATTCAGGATATGGACATCTTGAATAGGGGCATTATTCTGCCTCTACCTTCTGTCTTCTAAAAGAATATCAGGAAAAGAATATTCAAAGTATTTCTTTTCAAATGTATCTGAAAAACACATTCAGATACATAATAACAAAGGCACAAACTAAGAAAGAAAGACCTGATAACCTGGGCTTTATTAAAATTAGAAATTTCTGCTCTGTGAAGCACACTACCAAGAGAATGAAAACACAAGCCACAGATGGGGAAAGTATTTGCAAAAAAACGTATCTCATAAGGACTGTTAGCCATTATACACAAAGAACTCAAAATTCAGCAGTAAAAAAATAAAAACTCAATTAAAAAATGGACCAAATACTTTAAGAGATACCTAGCCAAGGAAGATATACGAATGGCAGATAAGCATGTGAAAAGATGCTTCACATCTTATGTCATCAGGGAAACATAAATTAAGTAGTGGGAAAGCTCTACATACCTCTACTACTGGCCCAAACCCAGAACACTGACAACAAATGCTGGGGAGTATGTGAAGAAACAGGAGCTCCCATTTATTGCTGGTGAGAATGAAAAATGGCACAGCCACTCTGGAAGATACGCTGGCAATTTTCTACAAAGTTACCCATACTCTTACCATATAATTCAGCAATCTTGTTCCTTGGTTTTTATCCAGATTAGGTGAAAATATGTGCACACAAAAACCTGCATACGATGCGTGCAGCAGCTTTATTCATAATTCTCAAAGTTTGGAAGCAACCAAGATGTCTTTTATTAGGTAGATGGATAAATAAACTGCAGTACATTCAGACAATGGAAAAATACTCAACACTAAACAGAAATAAGCTATCAAACCAAGAAAAGACATGGAAGAACTACAAATGAATATTACTAAGAGAAGTCAATCTGTTAAGGCTACATTCTGTGTGACTCCCAAAATATGACTTTCAAGAAAAGGCAAAACTATGGAGACAGTAAAAAAAGAAAAATCAATGGTTGCCAGGAGTTAGGAAGGAGAGAGGAACAGATAGTTGTGGAAGAGAGAATTTTTTAGGGCAGTAAAACAACATTGTATGTTACTATAATGATAGATACATGTCATTACACATTTGCCCCAAACCACAGGATTAACAACACAAAGAATGAACCCTAGGGTTAACCATGGACTCTGGGTGATTATGATGTGTCAATGTTGGTTTATCCTTGCTTAAAAAAAATTCTGATGAGTTAAGTTGATATGGGAAGGCTATGCATGTGTGTGGGCAAGGGTATACAGGAAATCTCTGTTATCTTCCACTTAATTTCACTGTGAACCTAAAACTGCTCTAAAAAATAAAGTATATTAAAAAAATACTTTAAAAAATCCAAGTAAATTCAATTTATTAAGGTTGTATTCAGTCCAACTCCACAAATATTCTGAGTATTGCATTGTACCAGATATTATTACAGGTATTAATAATTTCAAGTATTAATGTTAGGAATGACACAATTCTTTCAGGCACACTGTTTGCAAAGAGTATTTTTAGCTTCCTGTTTATTCCAAGATAGTTTCCAATTCCTACTCATGATATTAAGCCAGTTATACTGAAATTGTATGTCATTTCCTGTCTTCTGACCATGTTATTGCTACTTCTAAACAGTAAGTTTTATTATTCTTTTCTTCAAAATTCAGATTAAATGTTCTTTCCTGTGTGATGTCTTACCTAGTCATTCTAGCTAAACTAAGTTGTTTCTCCTGTGATTTCACAGATCATTTGTCTTTTTATATCTGCTATTATATCATATTTATTTAGTGATTATATAACTATGTATCCCACTGATTGAGGACTCCTGGAAACAGAAAACATAACATACTTATCTTTCTAATGACTCTAACTTACATAGAGGCTAGCAATGAATGAAATATGCTCAATAAGCACTTACTGTTTATTAAGTGAATAATTTAAGAGATGATTAAATCACTGAATTAATAATTAAGAAAAAAGATATATACTGCTGCCTGATTTTTTTTTTAATATTGTTTTAAAACATGACCTTCACCCTTCTGCCCCTTTTTTCCATTTCTCTGGCTTTTAATATTAAGGCCAGTCACAGCCGGAATTTTACATTGGTACTTTAGTCTCTCCAGGTGATCATAAATGTAGTAGCTTTATGGAAAAGCAGTTGGTTCTGTATTTCTGGGAGTCACTCTGAGAGTTTCCACCCAGGGGTTTATTATGCTAAAAGTCTTGAAGAGTCATTTTCATGTCAACTATTATACTCTGCAGTTTTTTGCAGTAAGTGACTCTGGGCTGATTCCCTTTGTTCTCTAAGTATCATCAGTTTTAAAGGAATCCATTATAACTAGATGGCATTCATGTTATTTAAATATCTGCTGACAGTCAAAGAACTATTTCTGTTCCATCATGCCATTTTTGTTCATTCAATGCTTGCTGAAATTTCTCTGAGATTTCTTCAGAAAATTAATTTAAAATTTTCATCTTAGTCTTTGCTACCAGTTAAAAAATAAAACTAAGAAATGCAAGAGATATAAATTAAACATAACATTCAAGTTGTAAGATTACAATAATAAAACATGTAACTTGGAGCTTAATATATGTTCATATTTGGATATAAGTAAATAATGAGATTTTTTTGCTGCCAATAAAGCCCCTTCCTTTTACTCCATTCTGGCATTCCCTGTTATCTCCTTATTTTGCTGGCCCCTGATATTAAGAATCATATAGCTGTCAAAAGGAAAGTGAGTTTCCTGTTTCTTTTCATGACTTCACTGTAAAGTCTTACTTTTAAAAAGCCAGAAACAGAAGTGTGAAAGAGAGACTTGTTTAGATGGTTATGTGTTGGATTTAAATAGACAGTGATCTCATTAAGACAGCAAATATAAGAAGAGCTGCTCTTGAGGAAGAGTTCCTTTCTCTCTAGGATGTATGTGTATATATACACACATATATACTCAAGAAATAGAGATCTTTTTCTTAACATTTCCTCCCTAGGAGGAGGGATTTTATTTATTTATTTATTTATTTATTTATTTGTTTGTTTATTTATTTATTTATTTATTGAGGGAGAGAGAGAGAGAGGTCAAGGAGAAGCAGAAGAAAAAGGAAAGAGAGAATCTTAAATCTTAAGCAGGCCCCACACCCAGCTGAGCCCAATGCAGGACTAGCAGGGCTTAATACGAGGATTCTGAGATCTTGACCTGAGCTGAAATCAAGAGTAGGGCATTTAACCAACTGGAACACCCTGGCAACCCTGGAATTGTTATTTTAATTCAGCCAAGTTTTTTACACAAACATTACTCACATAGTAAGAATACATAAAATTATATAGGTGCCAGGAAACCTTTGTATACTACTACCAAGAGCCCCTACCAAACAATTCCGTATAATACTAACAATTCAGCACTCTTTGACTTCAATGTCCAAAATTGGCAGGACAAACCAACCTACAACTCAAGAAGCTTCTTCTTAATGTACTTAAATCCAGAATATTCTTTTTGCTTTGGCTGGAAAACTGGACAATATGACTGCCTCACAGGGTCACCTCACTGTATAACTTTAGGGAGCACATTTCCTTTAAGGCCAAGTTAGCATAAACACAGGCTGGACCCTTTTCAGTTAAGCAATATTGCTGACACACTGCCCATTTGAAAAGTAAGAAAATTCCTCAGGAGAATCCTCATTCAAGTGACAAGGTTGGATACATGCAAACTTTTAAGCGACTCCAAAGAATTCTGCAGTCATCAGAATTTGTCTATATATTTTTTCTGAATTCCAGAATCATAATGAGGAATGATACTTTAACCTTGATTTCTTTAATGTTCTAACTTAAAAAATCAGAAAATATTAGGTCCATGAATTATTACCATATGGCATTGGTTTTGTTTAAATCTAACACATTTCTCAGTAGAAATGAAAGGATATTGTGATAAATACCCAGCTCTGGGATTTTTAATATGATGCTCCTTTATATGACTTAAATTTGGAGGAAATCCGCAAATGTTTTCACCTTGTACATAATTCTATTAGTTTTATTCCTTTCCTGAGTGTTCTTAGTTATTTTTACATGCTTATATTTTCAGAAAATCTTCATTCTAAAATGTTTAAAAGCAGGACTGGTCAGGATCACCCACACTATTTTTGACATCACATTTAATTCATCGAATGATTTATAAATAACATATTACGAAGTCATCCTTTCTATTGATATCATATGGCCTTCTATTAATTCAAATGTTTCTTTCCATATGCAATAGTTTTTAAGGCTAATGTGCTAATTTTATATGTTTTATTTTTCACAAGTTTTCTACAAACCACTTATTAGGTGTATCTCTTGAAAAATTAGTCTATTTTATTGCTATTGAAAGCAGGATCTCTGTATTAATTACTATAATTTGTATATAGGCATGTTCTTAATTTTTATGATTACCTTACAAAAATGGCTTTTTTTATAAAAATAGATGCAAGTATTTTCCATTTGTTTCTCTTAAGTTTTCTAAGTATATAATTGTAATCAAGAAACTATTAACGCTTTAGATTTAAATTTGTTTTTCCAAAACTTTAAAACTATTTTTCTAATATAGACCATTACATAAGATTTCTTGAATTAAAATATGCTTTTCCAAACTATCAATTTCATTTTATTTGTTATTTTTATTTCAGAGTTATTTTCCCCATTTAAAGTGTATATTTATTCTATTATTCTAAAAATTTGTATTCTTCTGCATCATCAAGTGCACATTGGGAAGTTTCCATTGCTTTTATTTTCAGTACTTCTAGCTTGATCTACATAAAACAATACCTAAGCACTTCTAAAAATTTGAGGGAAAAATTGTACAATTCTACTTTTGCTGCACTCCTGCCCACTATGTTCACCACCAAACAGAGTAAATTTATCTGATGATGGAGATTAAATATGCATGTGCATGCTTCAGACATGCTTGCTTCTCTCTTTGTTAAATAGTTAACTATTCTTTCCATAAGTCACAATAAAGATGAATTAAGAAAAGTCTCTTGTATTGGGGGCAGCAATTTGCCTTGCAGTTACAGCTGGATATAAGTCCTTAGTTTTCCAAAACAAAGGTTTTCAAAATCTAGACATGAGGAAAGTAATTGAAAGCCTGATTTCAGCTACATACCCGAGTTGTGCTTCCTACTATCAGATATATCAGATATACCAGATATACCATCAAAACCAGAATCTTACTCTCACCTAATGTGGAAATAAATCCACATTTATTTTCCACATGAACTGGAAAGCATATAAGAAGGATTGTGATAGCAACTTCACAAAGAGCTACAATACAGTATGACCTGGCCAGGGTCTCTGGAGCAAATAAAGAGACAACTGTAATTAGGAAGACTAAACCCTCTGTCACAACCAGATGGAAAGGTTTAATTTTATGTAAACGATGGGCCACTATGATTCTGATTTTACCAGTCACTGATACAGAATGTAGGCAGCAAATATACATGGCTATTTCTTTTTTTTTATTATTATTTATTCAAATTCTACTTAGTAAACATACAGTGCAATATTGGTTTCAGGAATAGAATTCAGTGATTCATCAATTACATACAACACCAAGTGCGCATCATAAAAATGCCCTCCTTAATATCCATCATTCATCCAGCACATCCCCTACCCACCTCAATCCATCACCCCTCAATTTGTTCTCTATCCTTAAGAGTCTCTTCCAGTTTGTTTCATTCCCTTCCCCCCCCCCATATGTTCATCTTTTTGTTTCTTAAATTCCACATATGAGTGAAATCATATGGTATTTGTCTTTCTCTGACTGACTTGTTCTGCTTAGCATAATATACTCTAGCTTCAACCACGCTGTTGCAAATGGCAAGATTTCATTCTTTTCAATGACTGAGTAATATTCCACTGTGTATATATACCACATCTTCTTTATCCACTCATCAGTCAATGGACATTTGGGATCTTTCCATAACTTGGCTATTAATAGTACTGTTATAAACATCAGGGTGCATGTACCCCTTCGAATCTGTATTTTTGTATCCTTTGGGTAAATGCCTAGGACTGCAATTGCTGGGTTGCAGGGTGGTTCTAATTTTAAGATTTTGAGGAACCTCAATTCTGTTTTCCACCATGGCTGCACCAGTTTGCATTCCCACCAACAGTGTGAGAGGGTTCCCCCTTCTTTGCATCCTCTCCAACACCTGCCAATTCATGTGTTGTTAATTTTAGCTATTCTGACAGGTGTGAGGTGTTTTGATTAGTATTGATGATGAGTGATGCTGAGCACCTTTACACGTGTCTATTGGCCACCTGGATGTTTTCTTTGGAAGAATGTCTATTCATGTCTTCTGTCCATTTTTAACTAGGTTATTTATTTAGTGTTGAATTTGATAAGTTCTTTATAGATTTGGAACTAACCCTTTATCAGATATGTCATTCACAGATATCTTCTATTCCACAGGCTGCCTTTTAGTTTTGTTGATTGTTTCCTTCTCTGTGCAGAAGTTTTTTTATCTTAATGAAGTCCCAATAGTTCATTTTTGCTTTTGTTTCCCTTGCCTCTAGAGATGTGCCTAGTAAGAAGTTGCTATGGCTGAGGTCAAAGAGGTTGCTTCCTGTGTTCTCTGACAGGATTTTGATGGTTTACTGTCTCACATTTAGGTCTTTCATTCATTTTGAATTTGTTTTTGTGTATGGTGTAAGGAAGTGATCCAGTTTCATTCTTCTGCCAGGTGGCTGTCCAATTTTCTTAACACCATTTGTTGAAAAGTCTATCTTTTTTCCATTGGATATGCTTCCCTGCTTTGTCAAAGATTAGTTGACCATATGATTGTGGTCCATTTCTGGGTTTTCTATTCTGTTCCACTGATCTATGTGTCTGTTTTTGTGCCAGTACCACACCATCTTGATGACTATAGCTTTGTAATACAACTTGAAATCCAGAATCGTAATGCCTCCAGCTTGCTTTTCTTTTTTGGGTGGCTTTGGCTATCTGGGGTCTTTTGTGGTCCCATACAAATTTCAGGACTGTTTGTTCTAGCTCTGTGAGAAATGCTGATGGTATTTTGATAGAGATGGCATTAAATGTACAGGTTGTGGGGTGCCTGGGTGGCTCAGTGGGTTAAAGCCTCTGCCTTCGGCTCAGGTCATGATCCCAGGGTCCTGGGATCGAGCCCCACATCGGGCTCTCTGCTCAGCGGGGAGCCTGCTTCCTCCTCTCTCTCCCTGCCTGCCTCTCTGACTAGTTGCAATCTCTATCAAATAAATAAATAAAATCTTAAAAAAAATAAAATGTACAGGCTGCTTTGGATAGTACAGACATTTTAACAGTGTTTGTTCTTCCAATCCATTAGCATGGAATGTTTTTCCATTTCTTTGCAACCCTTTCTATTTATTTCATAAATATTCTAGTTTTCAGAGTGTGTAAATATATATATATATATTTTCAGAGTATGTATATATGTATTTCAGAGTATATATATATATATATATATATATCACTATTTCTAAGGAGTTCAGGATGCCTATCAGTCTTTTCAAGAAGATGCTCTACAGCTGATCTGGACCACCCTGAACATAATTCTGGTAGGAAAAATACTTCTGCTAGATTACCAGCAAAAGGGAGTTAATGAGTCCCAATGAAGGCCAGATTCAAAATAAAAAGATTTTCAGGTTAGCAGAAGGTTAATCTTTGGTTAGTGAAAGAACATTCTGCTACTTATTCTATGCTCACAACAAGGTCTCCAGACTGGGGTTTCACAAAACCGCTAACTTTCAAGTTATTACACAGAACCAGATTTTAAATTAGAGTACTGGACATTTGTAGTACTAAACCACTCTTGTATTCATTTTGTCTTATTTTATTCATATTCAAAGCCAGAAGCAGAACTATAAACAGACTAACCTCTTGAATTCCAGTGTATTTTCCAGAAGTTTCCAGATTCATTACCTAATATAGTCTTATGACCCTGTATTTTTAAATCTTATTAGCACTGACCATGGCTTAGGTATTAACAAGATTGTGGATTCCATTACAAATAACTTTCTAACATTTAGAGATTATAGCTAATACGCAGCATATAAACATAAAGGTTGCCAATGTTAAAATGAAAATTAAAAAAAAAAACTTCTAATTTTCCCATTTGATCAATTATACTGTGATACTGAGTTAAGAATCTTCTTATTATTGGGGGTGCCTGGGTGGCTCAGTGGGTTAAGCCGCTGCCTTCGGCTCAGGTCATGATCTCAGGGTCCTGGGATCGAGCCCGGCATCGGGCGGGCTCTTTGCTCAGCAGGAAGCCTGCTTCTCTCTCTCTCTCTGCCTACTTGTGATCTTTCTCTGTCACTAAATAAATAAAATCTTAAAAAAAAAAAGAATCTTCATTATTTCATTTTTCTACATTTATATTTGATATCACTTCATTCCATTAATATTATACTTGGTTTATTGTTTCATTAAGGTAGAGATTATACCTACAGACTAAAGACTTTATGAGCTAATTTTTTTCCTATTAATATTTATCTAGAAAAAAAGTGAAACACTTAGGTGATATAGCATAAGAATTAATTATTAAACTTCTAAAATTCAGTTTCATTTTATTAAGAGCACTGTGGTTGAAAATTCCTCCAATTGACAATGTAGTGCTCTTATCATTTATCCCACTTTTAAGAGTTTTCATGCTGACTAGCATAGAAAAGAAATCTATATAGTTAGTATAAAAGGTGTGTCACTTGCTCTTGCTCTTTGTGCTTGAAAATGTTAAACTACATCATGGCTACATTATGGATTTCAAACTCTGAAAAAATGTTAGAATAAAGTTCTGGAAGACAGAACAGAATGAAAATTAAACATCTATAGTCCAGGAATCAAGTCAAGAAAAACTTATTATATTAAACTAGTGTCCAACTATATACCACTACTAAAATAGCTAATGTGGAACAAAAAAAAAGATAAAAATGTAGGAAATATTTTTAAATAAATATTGTTCAACTACGTTAATAATAGTACTTTCATGCTAAAGTCCATTATTTAGAAGGATAATTTAAGTGCCATTTTACAGAAGGAAAGAGAATTTATATTTCTCCCTTGCTTGATTCAAATAAACACTACCAAATGCACACACACAAAAAATCCAGTAGGAGTCACCACTTATAACTGCTTTTCTGTATTATCTACATGAGGCAATTTGTGCCATTTAGCCTGAAATAAAGTTTAAACTATGTACTGATTGTCACATGGCAAGATAGGAAATGAAGCACTGTTTTATCACATGAACTGTATTTTTTCACGTGTGTTTGTGATTTTTTACATGAGTACACAATAACTATTTATCAAGGCAATTGGGCTTTTTCAGAGAGATAAACTCAGCCGTAAACATGGAGTAAAGCATGGATGGTTTCCTCTGTTTCAAAGACATACAGAGAATGGTTTAGCTATTGCTCCATCAACCAGTATCTTTCCTGACAGTTAAGTGCAGAAGAATTATTCTTTGGTATTACTTTCTTGATTCACAGCAGGATAGTTAAAGCCTTCTAAAAGATTGGTAACATGGAGAAAGACAGGAGATGTGTTAGTGTGACAGATCAAGGATTTGATGAAAAAGATTCTTATGCCTTTCCATCAGCTGAGATGGAGACATAACTGAATGAAATCATGCCTAAGCAATAGTCAATCAGTTGTCATCTTATCCTCAAATGTGATAAATCCATGCAAGTGAGAAATCCAAAATGTTTGTATAAACTCATTTTGCAATTACTATAAAGGCTTGGAAAATTTTATATATATATATATATATATATATATATATATATAGTAGACTTTAATAATAACAATTAATGTTATTGCTCTAATAGCCATAACCATGGTGAGATGTTTCTTCATTATGTTAAAAGCCAAGAAAATATGCAGGTAACCATTTGAATCAGACTAGATTATTTTCATTGTTGGTAGAGTATTCTCCTTCTTTTCTTTAGAGTACCCTCCTTAATTCTACAGTTGAGATTTCTCCCTTTAGCCATCGTATTTAAGACACATTTTCTACTTGAAGGGATGAGTATTCGTTCATCAATAAACTATAGTTATAAAGTGTATATTTTTTTCTATATAAAGTAAGTTTTAAAGAGGGAGAAGCAGAGTTTAGTTGCTGAATTAGTTTCTGAGGGCTGAGATAACAAAGTATGACAAAGTGGATGGTTTAAAGCAACAAAAATGTCTTCTTCAGAGTTCTAGAGTCTAGAATCTAAAACCAAGGTGTTATCAGGGCCAAGTATCCTCTAAAACCTTGAAGGAGAAATCTTCCCTTGACTCTCTTAGCTTCTGGTAGCCCCAGGCATTCCTTGGCTAGAGCAGTATATATTCCACCCCTACCGCTGTCTTCACGTGGCTGTCTTCCTTTTGTCTTTGTCTATGTCCAAATTTATCTTTTCTTATAAGAACCAGTCATATTGGATGAAGAGTCCACCATTCCCCAATATGATATCTTAACTATTTATATTTGCAATGATCCTATGTTCAAACATAGCCACATTCTGATGAACTGGGGGTTTGGGATTCAATATATCTTTTGAATGAGTACATTAAGCTAAAACAGATATGTCTTGAAGAAAAGGAAGAGAGAAAATGAGAAGGAAATACATTTTTGCTAAAGACACTTTCCTAAATTCTAAATTAACTTGTAGACCTTTTCTTTTTATAAAAGTTTTAAAAAGACTAATTGTAAAAGGTCAAACTATTTCCATATATTTTACAGAAGCTAAAATATTTCTCTGTAAGAAGAATCATCTTTAAGAGCTATGTAGTCATGCCAATATCAGAAAATGCACTGTAGTTGGAAGAATCTGTGAATATTCCTAATTTGTAGGTATCGTACTGAAATCTAAAGAGGCACCTCACATCTAACATTCTGGTTTAGGATTTACATTACTCTGTTTAATATGATAAATTATCTAAGCTTTTGTACATTATAGTAAACAAAATTGACTTGTGCTATTGATCTTTGGAATGTAGCACAATGGGCTCTGTCCAATATTCTAGGGGAATTCTAGGGGAAGCAGACCTGAGAAATCTACATCAGCTCTGAAAAGCAAGGACCAGATGAGGCAATGGACTGTAGTAGCTAGTTTCTTTTAATGTTTGTGCAACTAGATCCTCTCCCCACTTTTTCAACTAATAATACTAGCCATCTCCTCTAGGATGTGAAATGGATGAAGGAAGAAAGCCTGGACAATGGCAATCCATCCTACTTCCTTGGCAGTACAGAGAAGTTCAAGCAGTGAACAGCTATAACATGGCCAAATCTTAAAGTGCATGCTTTCTTGATAGTAGAAGCAAAATTGTGAACATCATTTATGTCACAGCTTGAGTGTTAGTCGATGTGAAGTTGCTAATTTGGAAAGATATATATTTTGACTTTCTCTCATTTATGATTCAAAACATTTTTGAAACTCCTCTTTTAACCTTCTTTAGATCCTTTAATATCAGTTTAAATCATAATCATAAAGTTATTATATTTTCTCAAAGTGAAGCCATTTAGACCTCTGGAATTAACCTAATATCATGAATGAGATAAATGTGATCACTGAATTAAATTACCAAGCTAGCCAAATAGAAATGCGATGATAAAATAAAACATTTTTCTGACCTAAAACATTTTTACTAGCATCTTCTCTAACCTAGACAAAGTTTGAAGCTTGGGATAATACTACAGAGGGCACTGCATACCCTTTACAGTTTCAAGTTATCAATTTCAAGATATCAGAATACATGAATTATAGAAGTAACAGTGTTCTTACATCAATATGTTAAAGATTCCATGTATCACATTAGGTCAACTTATTAGCAAAAATATAAATGTACACATACAGGCACAGGCAGAATAGGTTCTAGGTGAAGGAAATTGCTTCATCAACCCAAATTACTCTGCTTCTTCCCAATCATATGTATTACCATAAATTAAGGAAAAACAATTTTCAGTATTAAGAAACCGTATATTCTTAAAACAGTAAAATCTAATTAGATCAGAAGTGCTACAGGATGTGGCCCAAGTTTAAGGCCTATACATTATTAGATGTTTTTCAGATATTGGAAATATAATAATGCATATTTTATTAACTTCCGTCATTTTCCTCATTTTGTTCAATTCACAGAAATCTCATTTTATTCATGAATTTAATAAATGGAATATCCATTTTTATTCTAAATATACTTGGAGGCTATGCAGACATGATATTTAATGTTCTTGGATCACCTTCATGTTTTTATGAGAAATACCTTTCAAGTTTCGTCAGTGAATATAAAAATAATATATTTTTATATGCAAATGCCTTGAGAATGTGAACTATTCCTTAATACCTAACATATGGAGAACAGTAAAGTCAGTCAGTTTTACTTATTTGGCTTTTTGAATATTTCACTTAATTGCTATAATAGTTTATAGAATATAAAAATTGAATAATAAATTTATAAAGCTTCATCTTTTTTTTAAGATTTTATTTATTTATTTGACAGACAAAGATCACAAGCAGGCAGAGAGGCAAGCCGGGGTGGGAAGGAAGCAGATTCTCTACTGAGCAGAGAGCCTGATGTGGGGTTCGATCCCAGAACCCTGAGATCATGATTTGAGCTGAAGGCAAAGGCTTAACCCACTGAGCCACCCAGGTGCCCCTATAAAGCTTAATTTTAAAGAACATTTCAACTGATTAAATCCCACACTATGTATGGAATTTTACCTATTGATATAAAATATGAATGAATGTGTGTATGTGTGTGTGTGTATAGATATAGATAGATAGATATATCCAGGTACATATACATACTTATTTATATATTTATACATGTGTGTACATGAATAAATACTATAACCACTTTCTGATTTTATAGTGGTTTCAGAAATTCTCTCCAATCACATATTTTCTTTATTCTTGACTGTTTCATTTGCATCTTAATGCCATTAGTTTTATCTGTCTCCCAAACTTCTTTTGAAATGAATATCAGAAGGAATAGATCACTTCAATGAAAGCTGTCCTCACTCTTATTTATGGATGACTTGAACTATAAATATACAGATAGGTAGTATCTAGATATAAATATGGGGAGATAAAGTGTTATTTTCACAAGGTAGTTTTGCAAATTATTCCTCAACGTTCAAATTCTGAGAGAAAATGGTAGAAATGTAGCGAAAAATTTTGCCCTTTTTAAAATCAAGCTTAACCACAAAGTACAGATTCCTTTTAAGGTCAGTCAAAAAAATACTAGTACACAGCTAATTATAAAACCTCTTTTTATAAGAAGTTTATGTAGTATGTTAGAATATTACTTTTCTCTTGTATTCATAATGTTTGTATTTATTCCTGTTTATAAAAAGTCAAATCACATTGAGATAAGGAATGGTTTATGACTGACTGCTAAATTCCACATTTAAGCTTAAATCTTTGTGCATTAGAAATAACAGGAAACAGGGCATCTGGGTGGCTCAGTTGATAAGCAACTGTGTTCTGCTTAGGTCATGATCCCAGAGTCCCGGGATGGAGTCTGGCATCAGGCTCCCAGCTCCACCAGGAGTCTGCTTCTCCCTCTGACCTTCTCCTCTCTCATGCTCTCTCTCACTCTCTCTCTTTCAAATAAATAAATAAAATCCTAAAAAATAATAATAATAACAGGAAACTGGGATTAAATGAAGCCCAAACTTGGGATTATATTTGTCATGAATGTTATGAACAGAGGTTTAAACTCAAGAACATATACCAAACTGTAATAAATCAATGAGAAAGAAAAGATTCAACACTTGAATAGAAAAATGGAGAGAGGACATGAACAGATAGTTAAGAGATAATAAAATTGAAATGGGCAATGAACATGGAATATGTTTGTCCTTATGAAGGAAAAAATGTGAAAACGCAAATTAAAATCACAGTGAAATATGCATGCACATCTAGCTATTTGGCAAAAATTACCAACAGTCCAAAAGCAGGTTGCAGAAACACGCAATTGCTTATATACTATTTTGAAATTGTTAAAAACATTTTGGAAAACAAAGTGAGAAAAATCTGGTATACCTTACTTCTAGTTATGTACTTTAATGGAAAAGAGAGAGAGAAACAAAGACAGAGAGAGAGAATATTTATAGCAACATTCCTTATTAGAGCAAAAAAAAAAAAAAAAAACCCAGAAAACATAAATTTCCATCAAATGAAGGACAGATAAATAATCCCAGCTATGTTCATGCATATGGACTGCATTTAAAAAGAATACATCAATTGAAATGAATCTAAGGAAGAATGTTAAATGACAAAAGCAAGTAGGAAAAGCACACATAGAGAGAATGATGTACTTGCAAAAAATATGTTAAATTTTATTCAGTATTCTGACTAGAAATGCACATATGTTTAGTAAAAATCAATGAGTTGCATGTGAATGATAAACACTAAATTCTGAATCCTAGAATTTGTAATGAGCCACAAAAGATCCCAAATAGCCAGAGCAATTTGAGAAAGATCAAAGTTGGAGGTATCACACTTCCTAATTTCAAACTGTATTACAAAGCTCTAATAATTAAAATAGTATGGTACTGGCATAAAAACAGATACATAGACCAATGGAAAATAATCAAGAGCCCATATATATATACCCCTACATATATGGTCAACTAATATTTGACGAGAGAACCAAGAATACTCAAAGGGGAAAGAATACCATATTAAATAGTGTTGGGAAACCTGTGTAACTACATGCAAAAGATTTAAGTTGAATCCTTATCTCAAACTACTCACAAAACTAACTCAAAATGGATTAAGGACATAAGACTTGAAACCCTAAAACTTCTGGAAGAAAACATAGGGAAAAAGCTTCTTGACATTAGTCTTGACAATTATTTTGTTTAGGTTATGATACTAAAAACACAAGAACAAAAGCAAAAACAGACAACATTGAACTAAAAATATTCTGCTCAGCAAAAGAAAAAAAAATCAACAAAAAGAAAAGACAACCACTGGAATGGGGAAAAAAATTGCAAAGCATATCTTTGATATGGAATTAAATCCAAAATATATAAAGAACACAAGCAAATAAATGGGGAAAAAATCTGATTAAAAATTGAGCAGAGGAACTAAATAGATTCCTGCCCCCAACTAGACATAAAAATGGTAAATAGGTACATGAAAAGGTGTTAACATCACTAATCACCAGGGAAATGCAAATCAAATCCACAGTGAGATATCACCTCACACCTTATGTTAAGCATAGCTGTCATTTAAAAGACAAGCGGTAACAATTGTTGGCAAGGATGTGTAGGAAAGGGTAACAATTAGCTTCGCCTTTATGGGTATCTGTAAATACAGCTAAATTATAATATCAAATTTACTACTTTTGGTCTGTCAGAGGCACCAAAATAAAATTAGCTTTTATTGTTTGCATTTTCCACTTACTACTGGCTTCCCAACAGTAGTTGCTTCCCTTATTTCCAATTGTCATTCGCTTTTGCCCAGGACTAACCTTCTTTCCCAGGGTAAGACCATTAGTCTTAAGTAGAGGACTGACACATCAAGTTAACAGCGGTATAAATGTGGCTAGTGCTTCTCCCTCTGCCCATTTACAGGCAAACAGAGTAGGTGGAGCAGAGTTGGGTAAGTATTAGTATAGGAAGGACGGTCTCATCCATTAAGTAGGAAAAAAGCAGCAATCATTAATACCAGATGAGGCAGGAAAGAAGCAGCAATTATTAAAACAAGCTTAGGCAGGTAAGAAGTAGTAAACCATCCCATTATTCCACTATGTATTCAGTGAGTAATATTTAGAGATACTGTCATAGTATCACATTTAGATATTGATCCTTACACCAGAACTCAAATGCAACCCAGGTGCGGGCACTGCATGAATAGGTGGAGAGGCAGGAGAGGAGAGAGAAAGGAAAGGGAGGGATGGGGAGGGGAAGGAAGGAATACATTTTCCCCAAAATAGCTCAAGCAGATATTTCAACTGTCCAAACCAATTTTCAACCCACATATTTTTTATGAATGATGAAATACATGGAAATTCCATTATAGGATGTTACTTGGACCATATTACACTGTATCAGCACTTAAATGGGTATCCTAATTAGTTGATAAATATGAGGTCCAAACTGAAATATTTTCAGCTCTAAACCTCTTATTATGACAGACATGTTTGTTTCACTTAATGAATATGCAAACCTATATCCAGCATAAGTAACTATCCTGGTTAAGACTCCTTAGTATCTACCTGAAACTATGGGTAAGAGGCCAATGCAATCTGCTATGACTTGATATATGTCTGTCAATAGGCAGTGCATATCTGGATTTAGTTTCCTTTCTTGTTCACAAACAATTCAGGATATGGCAAACAGTTGTGCACACTGTGCAGCAATCTGGTTAAGTTTTTTATCCATCCTGAGGGCATTTTAGTCATTCTTATACAAATTAACTTGGGTCTTCTCTTGATGGTTGGGTGTAGAAACCTGACCCTCTAGTTACTTTATCTTTGGTAGTATCCTATGTCCAACATATATTATACGTATGTAGTATACTATAATATATATACATATATATGTGGGTATACACACACACACACACACACACACACACACACAAACACGATTTGCTCGTATATGAGCAAATCTGTTGTTGGAGCAGTTGATGAGCATTAAAAAGTCATAAAAATTGAGAAAATATAGCTACTACATTTTTGATGGGTAAGTCTTAAAAACATGTTCACCGAGCAAATCAGCTTCTGACTGGTTGATTTCTAAGTGGGAGCCTGACATTAATTGGTTGGTTTCATAGATTTAATAAATACTCCATTTATTTCCTCAATATTTATACTAATTTTCATGAAATCTCTCAAAGCTGCAATGTTTAATTTTTTCAAAGTATTTTCACCATTTTTATCATTATTGTTTCTTATTTTGAAAGAATACTAACTTTTTTCTTATTATTATTCAGCCCCACTTTCGGGAAGCTAAAGAGAGGAGGACCGTGACAAATTATTTCACTTTATCCTATTCCCCCAACATTAGTCACATAGGGAGTCTTTTAACAGTTGAAATCCTTTCTATTACATCATTAATCATAACTTAAAGGAATTGGAAAAATACTGCCATCATACTGCCAATCCAAAATTGCCTAAATTCTTAACATTCAGCAACCTCAGAAGTAGGATTCCATTTGAAAATTAAAGGTGGAGTATTACAATTGTCCTTTTCAGGATCATGTTACACATTTTTGCCTTTATTCAGAGAGGACGTTTGAAAGATCATATATTTATCCACACTTCTTCAAAGCTGCGGTATCTAGTGTCTTAGGTAATACTAAACATGCCTTTCCATCCACAGTTCTAATGCAAAACAAAGAGGTCCTTAATATCCCATGTGTAAAATTCACTTTAATACCTGCTCTGTAAGGGATCACCAATATGATGTTTAACAAGGCTCCTGATTCTCTCCCACTGAAGCTATGTAATTCTTTTTGCCTATTATCCACAGGAAGGAGATATTCTAATCACAGCATATCTTCCCAACCACTTTTTGGCTTTACAGTCTTCCCTGTTCACCATTTTATCTATACATATAACTTGGTACTTTGGCAGCCTCAGGTTAGTCCCTAGTTATTTTCAGTTTTGACTAAATTTCTCACTGCCTAAATTTTCCTTTTATACCCATTAAATTTCCACTGATCTTCGACCTGTTATCTCCAAGTCATTTATGTGATTTTTCTCTTAGAAGTGATCACCCTGCTTGAGTGACCTCTCATTAGCCATGGTTTAGAAGCAACTCTGTCAACATAAGATTCCACCACCATTTTTCTCATCCTCACATTGTAAAAATAAATAAGTAAATAAATAACCAATATTTTAACTATAGTGTCAAGGTTTGGTTTAATTATCCTGTTCATAAATATACACATAAAAGGCTCAATAAAGAAAAAGGATAGAGCAGAAATATAGGAAAATAACACAAGCAATCTTAAAACAGTTACCAAAACTTTCAGGCAACCAAGTTGTATAATCAGATAAAACAAGCACATATCATCAATGTTTTCATCTGTAAACAAGAAGACAGACTTGTACTGGGTGCTGCCAGAGGGTTTCAAACTTTAAATACTTTCAACCACTAAGAAAATTTAAGAAAGAGATCCATTCAAACCACACAGGTATATCAAGATAAGATTCTAAAAACTATACAAGTAACCCACAGGGAGACAAGAAAAGAGAAATGGATTAGAAAAGTGGAATGAACAAACAGAAACACAACTACATAAAATTGTAGATTTAAGCTCTAACATAAAAATACCACCTTAAATGTAAATAGTTATACCAACTAAAAGGCAGAAAATGGCAGAATGGATTAAAAACAAAACCAAACCAAAACCAAAAAACATGGTCCAAATACAAGCTGTTTACAAGAAACTCATTTCAAATTCAACAACACAGGTAGACTGAAAGTATAAGATGAGAATTAAAAAGATATGCCATGCAAACTTTAATAAAAAACAAATAAGCAAAGCAGGAGTGGTTGCAATATTATTAGAACAGAATTCAGAGCAAAGAAAATCACTCCAGAAAAAGAGGGCATAATGTACTGAGATCCATTTGCCAGGAAAACTTAAGAATCAAGCAATTTTTTTTTTTAAACAGAGAATAGCTTGTTTTAAAACTTACATGTAGCTAGCATGGCTAAAACATTCTTGTCAAAGAATAAAATGAAGAAATTATTCAATATTGAAGAGTTAGGTAAAGACAGAAGAATAGACACATTGAACATGAACAGAACAGAGACTTTAAAAACAGATCCACATAAACAGGTCTCAACTCTTTTTTTTTTCTTTTTTTTTTTCTTTTTTTTTTTTTGACAAAGATCCAAAAGTATTTGAATTGAGAAAGAACAGCTTTTTCAACAAATACTGTTAGGGAAACTGGGCATCCATAGGCCAAATAATAAATAAATAAATGAAAAGGGATAAAAGGAAAGTTATCTTTAAACCATGCAACTTCTACAAAAGTTAAATTAAAAGGGTCATGGAAATCTTCAGGATCTGGGATGAGGAAAAGAGTTTTAGAACTTGATACGACAAGCATGACACATCAAAGAAAATATAAACTGGACCTTATCAAAATTTAAAACTTTTGCTCTGCCAAAGATCCTGTTAAGAGGATAAAACAACATATTAAAGACTGGAATAATGTATTTTCAAACCAACTGTCTGACAAATGACTAGTTTTAGAATACATTAAGAAGTTTCAACTCAAGAATAACAAACAATAAAATTAGAAAATTTTAAGACACACAAATGGTCATCTCAAAATAGAGGATTTAGAGCTGGCAAGTAAGTACATGAAACAATGTTCAACATTATTACCCATCACAGAAGTATAAATTAAAACCAGAATGACCAAAAAAAAAAAAAATAGTAATAATATCCAGTGTTGAGGAAGCAGAGGCACTGGATCATATTGTTGGGAAAGTAAAACAGCACACTCTATAAAATGGTATTGAGACTCATAAAATTTCCGCATATCCCAGCATATGTATAATTAGTAATCTCAAACTAGAAATGCACCAAATATTGTTTGAATGCTGAGTGGTTAAACAAACTAGGATTTCATACCATGAAATACTAAACAATGAAAAGGAACAAACTAGTGCTAATACACGAGAGCTTGCATGAATCTGAGGAAATTATGATGAGTAAAGAAAACCAAAGTCAAAAACTTACTGTATGATTCCATTTATATGACATTCTTGGAACTACAAAATTATAGAAATACAGAGCAGATTAGTGTTGTTAGGGGTGAGCAGTGAGATGAGAGAGGGGAATGAGAGAGTAGATATGAAAGCTCAACAGTAGGAATCTGTGTAGTGGCTATATTTTATATTGACTCTGACGGTGGATACATGAACTATGTATGAGTTGAAAAAGCACAGATCTCAATACAAATGAACACACACAGATACACAAAGGAGTACTAGTAAAACTGGGAGACCTGAATAATGGATCGTATCAATGTCAATTACCTGGTTGCGACATTACACTATAGTTTTACAAAATGGTACCACTGGTGGAACAGGTAGAGTATGCACGATACATGATACTCTTGTATTACTTGTAACAACTGCATGTGAATCTACAAATATTATCTCAAAATTTTTAAAAGTTTAAAAATTGTGGTTGTTAGAAATATTTTAAGGCTTAATATAATGGTATATTCCTTCATAGAGGACTTTCAATCTTTTTTCTGCTATTTGCCTTTTTGCACTAGACATCTCAGAATACTTCAAGCAAGTAAGGCATTGAAAAGATTTGGACTGGAAGGAACTCTACAAGTGATGTGTATTTCCAGTTCTCCTTCCTCATGGAGTAGAATTCTTTACCTTCCTAACCCAAACCAGGAACTTTACACTAGTGACCCTTCTTTTGTCAGACTGGACGCCAACACCTTTTCCTGTAGTTTAGTGGTTCTAATGAGCAGGGGGCTATGGAGAAGGAATGATTTTTTGCTCCCACTCCACAAACCTAGGGAACATTTGACAATGTGTGTCCGCAGTTTGGTTACCACAGTTGGGAAAGTGCTACTGTCATCTAGTGGATAGAGAACAGGTTTTGGTACTAAACACCCTACAAATCACAAGACATTCCTCACAACAAAGAATCATCTGGCCCAAACTGTAAATAGTGCTGAGGTTCAGAAAACCTGAACTAGCCTCAGGCGGCTGATGTAAGGGATGCTAAGCCTTTCAGCCATATATTATAAAATTGGATAGTCTAGAGGGTATAAACCACTCTAAATATTACCCTCATCTGCTTAGACTCTATCATCTCTTAATTACTAGCCAGCTAAATAAATCTTCACTGTGTTGTTAACTCCCTGATGCCATGAAGCAGATGCAATTAGTCCAGAGTTTCTAGTTTTCTTTTTAGCATAGTTTTGAATTTTTCTCTACATTAATTCTAAGGTATCTGATACACTACCATGAGAACTGAAATCTATAAATACATTTTTTAATTTTAAAAGGTCTTTTTTAGTCTTTATCAAGTCCTTATTGTTCATTTTAGAAAGTCTGTTTTATGTTATATCAAGTCTGTTCATTCTGTATATTCACTGTTATAAAATGCTTTACACTCAAAATATTTTAGAGTTTGCCTCTTATTCTTCAAATACATCTATTTAACATATTGTATTTATTATGTGCAATATCTAGAAGCCTTTGCTGATCCATCACAATTTTCCATTTCTTCTGTTGATTCTTAACCCATGGTTACATTTTTTGTTTGAGTACTTTCTTGATTGAAAACTGCTTACTTAACTTATAAATGATATGTAAAAATCCCTGAGGTTTAAAATAAAATGAATTTTTCAAAAAAGGATTAGTGCAAACATTTATCAAAGGCTGTAGACACTATTGTTCTGTGACACTGCAAGTTAAATCTAAGCAGGAAGCTCAGAAATATACTAAATGAAAAAAAAAAAAAGAAAAGAAATATACTAAATGGATTTTAGTCTGTAAACAGTGGCCTTTATCATGGCTATAACTCAGACTGTTTATAATAAAGGAGGTAATATATGTGTGTGCCTATATATATATTTCTAGTTATATATATATATATATATATTCACACATAACACATACACTGCAAGAAGTTTAATTTGTATCTGGTTATCTTGTTTTCTACATTTTATGGATATTTTATTTACAGCATCTAATATCAAGTGGAGATAAAATTATGAAACATTTCTTTTTGAGCTTGGATACCACCTGAAAAATCATTCAGAATCTTAAAAAAAAAAAAAAAGCTATTATCAAGTGATCATAATTCACAAATGAAATGAAAACTATTTCCTTTGCTGAAAATATTTTAATTTTTTTCTGTTCAAAATGGGTGATAGAGAAGTTGTCATTTAGAGAAGAATAAAACAAAATAACAAAAATATATTTCCTGAAAATTAGGTTACCATGAAATACCACCTTTGGATCTATTTTTGAGTAATTTGGAAACATACAATCTCAGAATTAACTGTTTGATTACAAGCAAAAGAAAAGTCCATTAACAAAAATTTATATATACAGGAACATAAACAATATATATCCATACTCAACAAGAATTATGACTTTACTCCTTTAAAATGATAATATGTTAACAACATAATTTCAGTTCTGCACAGGTATGGCCTGTGAGACCTATTAATATTTAATTATGAAGACTTTGTGGTTAACAACCTTTTTTTTTCTTTAATATTTATATATTTGAGAGAGAAAGAGAGACCAAGTGAGAGAGAGAGCATGAAGAGGAGAGAGAGAAGCAGACACCCCTGAGCAGGGAGCCTGATATGGGGTTCGAATCCAGGACCCTGGGATCATGACTTGAGCCGAAGGCAGACCCTTACCTCACTGAGCCACCCAGGTGCCCTGTGGCTAACAAGTCTTAGTTATAATAATTTAAATAATGTGTATGGTTGATAGCTATATTTATGGTGAGCATAGCACAAAATACAAACTTTTTAAATCACTATGTTTATGTGTGAAATTATGTAAGGTAACATCGAAAAGGGAGGCTGGAAAGAGGTGGAATAGTAGGAGGACCCTAGGCTTGCCTTGTCACTAAAGCACAGCTAAATATGTATCAAATCATTCTGAGTAAACAAGAAAATGATCTGAGGACTGATAGATGAACTGCACATCTAGAGGGAGAGAAGAGGCCACATTGTGGAAGGCAGGAGGTATAGACATGATTTGGGGGAGAAAAGGATCCTAGGTCCTGAGGAGGGAAGGGAGTCCTAACCAGAGAGAAAGGAGAGAGGTGAGAGAACAGAGCACACAGGGGATCGCACAAGAAAAACACTTCCTCAAAGCCATTGCATTGATTAGGAAAATGAGAAGGACTGATCATCGAGAGTTTTTACAACCATAGGGCTCAAAGACTGGAGTTTAGAGGTCTGGGCTATAGCCGGTATTGAGCCTGGCAGGCACTGCAGTACTCTGCAGTACTCTGCAGAAGCCAAGGAGCAGGCGGCACAATCTAAGGATCCCTTGGGATCAGGGAAGAGGGTGCCCCCTTCTTGGAATGCATCCAGGAAAGGTGGCATTGCCTCTCCGGGGACAGGGGAGTTGGTGGGTGCTCTTTCTTTCCCCTACCCCTCAGCATAGCTGCTGAGGGCAGCTAACCAGGACACCAACTTTTTGTTGAACCAAACTCCAAACTCCTGCAATGGTGTGATTGCCCTTCTGGGACAAACCTGCACCAGCCACAGCATGGCAACACCCTCCCCCAGAGGACCATCATGGGTCTGCACCATACCAGGTCCCAATATCTACAGTTTAAAAACTCAGCTTGCCTACCTGGGATAAAACACAGGTGTACTCAGGACATCCCGTGGCTCCGTGGATTAAAGCCTCTGCCTTCGGCTCAGGTCCTGATCCCAGGGTCTTGGGATCAAGCCCTGCATCGAGTTCCTTGCTCAACAGGGAGCCTGCTTCTCTCTTTGCCTCTGCCTGCCACTCTGCCTGCTTGTGCTCGCTCACTTGCTCTCTCTCTCTCTCTCTGACAAATATATAAATAAAATCTTTAAAACGAAACAAAACAAAACAAAACACAGGTGTACTGCACTGCCAGGGCAGATAGGCCTGATACAGACAGGACAAAGGCAAGGATCTGAAGGACTCTTGGGACACAGGAGGAGAGACCGTTCACCTTTCTGGGAGGGTTTCCCAGGTAGAGGCAGGTGTGAACTCCCCTCTTTGGGAATGAGGGAGATGGCTGGCAGCATTTCTCTACCCCCACACTCAGGATAAACTAACTTCAGTAAGCAGCACAGTACCAACAATGGCAGCCCAAGCCACTTACACCAAACTCTCACCCGCATTCCTCAGGTTCTTCTTTATTAGGGCAAGTGTGCCTGAGAACCAGAGCCGTGGGCCCCTCCCCTACAAGACCAACATAAATGCTCCCCATGCTTCAAGGCTACTGACCATAGAGTGCTGCAAGGCTTTGGCTCTAGTGAAAAAGCAACAGGTCTCTTTTAACAAGCAGACTAAAGCACACCTAATTAAAACTACACTCTGGCCAAGGTCCAGACACTCCCCAATACAGGCAACAAAAAACTCTGCAGACAACAGACCTGAGAGAAGGAGCAGACAAAACACAGTAGAAGAGTGCACAGAGCAAACACCAGAAACTCTTCTTGAAGCAACAAGTCCTGGAGAGTACATGACCTCTTCTTGATAAAACCATTATATAACAGGAGCAGGAAACATAACAGACTTTCCTAACACATAGAAGAAGACACAGTCCTAGAAAAAATGCCAAGCCAGAGGAATTCATCCCAAAAGAAAGGCCAGGGATCCTCTCAAAACATATATAAGTAATATGACTGATCCAGAAATTAAAGCAACAATCATAAGGATACTAACTGGGATTCAGCAGAGCATAGAAGACACCAGGGAATCCCTTGCCACAAAAAAATAACACCTAAAAACTAGCTAAGCCAAACAAAAAAACGCTACAACTGAGATGCAAAACCAACTGGATATATGACTACAAGGACTTCAGAAGAAGGCGGACAAGTAAGTAATACAGAAAATTAAAACATGGAAAATAATGAAGATGAAAAGGAGAGGGAAAGAAAAATCTTGGATCATGAATGTAGATTTAGGGAACTCAGCAAGTCCACAAAGCAGAGTAACATTCATATCATAGGGGTCCCATAAGAAAAGAGGAAAAGATGGTTTATTTGAGCAAATTACAGCAGAAAACTTCACTAATCTGGGGGAAGAAAACAGACTTCCAAATCCAGAGGAAGAGAAAAATCCCATCAAAATCAACAAATGCAGGACAACAACAAAACATACATCACAATAAAAGTTGCAGAATATAGGGATAAGAAAAAAATCAGCAGCAAAAAAGAAGATATTCCTAAATTATAAGGGAAGACAAATAGGGTTAGTAACAGACCTGTCCACAGAAACTTGGTAGTCCAGAAGAGAACAGCATGTTATATTCGAGATGCTGAATGGGAAAAAGATGCTGCCAAGTATACTTTATCCAGTAAGGTTGTCATTTAGAATGGAAGGAAAGATAAAGAGTTTCCCAGACAAACAAACTAAAAGAGTATGTGACCACTAAACTAGCCCTGAAAGAAATATTAAACAGGACTGAGTGGGAAAGACCAAAAGTGACAAAGATAAGAAAGGAACAGAGAATATTTCCAGACATGTTACCAAATTCATATCTATCAACCCATACTATGAATGTAAATGGACTAAATACTCCAAACAAAAACAAACAAACAAACAAACAAAAGAAATTTAAAAAAAAAAGACCCATTTATATATTGCCTATAAGAGACTCATTTGAGACCTAAGGACACCTGCAGATTGAAAGTGAGGGAATGGAGAACTATTGATCATGCTAATGAATGTCCAAAGAAAGCCAAAGTAGCCATAATTGTATCAGAGAAACTAGATTCGAAACCAAAGACTGAAACAAGAGAAGAGGACACTATGTCATAATAAAGGGGTCTATTCAACAAGAAGATATAACAATTAGGAATGTATATGCCCCCAACGTAGAAGCACCCAAATATATAAAATAACAACAAACATAAATTCATTGATAAATAGGTAATAATAGTATGGGACTTTAACACACCAATTATAGCAATAGATCATCTAAACAAAAAAATCAACAAGGAAAGAATGGCTTTGAATGACGCAGTGGACCAGATGGACTTAACAGAGAGATTCTGAACACTTCATCCTAAAATAGCAAAATAAACATTCTTTTCCAGTACACATGAGACATTTTCCAGAAGAGATCACATACTGGATCACATAAACCGGCCTCAATAAGTACAAAAAGACTGAGATCATACCATGCATATTTTCTGACCACAACATTATGAAACCTGAAGTCAACCACAAGAAAAAATTTGGAAAGACCACGAATACATAGAGGTTAAAGAACACCCTACTACGAAATGAATGAGTCATTCAGGAAATTTAAAAATAAATAAATAAATAAAAACATGGAAACAAATGAAAAAAAAGATGGTCCAAAACTTTTGAGATGCAGCAAAAGCAGTTTTAAGAGGGAAGTATATAGCAATACAGGCCTACCTCAAGATGCAAGGAAAGTCTCAGGCGGGCACCTGGGTGGCTCAGTCAGTAAAGCGTCTGCCTTTGGCTCAGGTCATGAGCCCAGGGTCCTGAGACTGAGTCCCACACTGGGCTCCCTGCTCGGCAGGCTCCCTGCTACTCCCCCCTGCTTATGCTCAAACTCTCTCTTTTTCTCTCAAATAAAATATTCTTTAAAAAAGAGAAATAAGAAAAGTCTCAAATACACAACGTGAACCTTACACCTAAAGGAGCTAGGAAAAGATCAACAAGTGAAACCTAAAACCAGCATACAAAGAGAATAATAAAGATTAGAGCAGAAATAGGGGCACCTGGGTGATTCAGTGGGTTGGGCCTCTGCTTTTGGCCCAGGTCAGGATCTCAGAGTCCTGGTATCAAGCACCACATCAGGCTCTCTGCTCGGTGGGGAGCCTGCTTCCTCCTCTCTCTCTCTGCCTACTTGTGATCTCTGTCTGTCAAATAAATAAATAAAATCTTAAAAAAAAAATTAGAGCAGAAATAAATGATACAGAAACTACAAACAGTAGAAGAGATCAATGAAACCCAGGAGCTGGTTCCTTGAAAAAACTTTAGAAATTGATAAATCCCTAGCCAGACTTATTAAAAAGAAAATAGAAAGAACCCAAATAAATAAAATCACTAATGAGAGAGGAGAGATCACAACCAACACCACAGAAATACAATTACCCGAGAATATTACGAAAAATTATATGCCAACAAATTGGATATTTTGGAAGAAATGCATAAATTCCTAGAAACATATAAACTATCAAAACTGAAACAGGAAAAATCAGGAAACTTGAACAGACTGATAACTACCAAAGAAATTGAATCAGTAATCAAAGACCTCCGAACAAACAAAAGTCCAAGGTCAGAGGGCATTCCAGAAGAACTCTACCAAACATTTGAAGAAAGGTTAATACCTATTCTTCTCAAACTGTTCCAAAAAATAGAAATGGAAACAATACTTCGAAACTCATTCTACAAGGCCAGCATTATCTTAATTCTAATACCAAAGATCCCATATTAAAAAAGAGAACTTCAGGCCAATAACCCTGATGAACACGGATGCAAAAATTTTCAACAAAATACTAGCAAAACAAACAAACAGTACATTAGAAGAATTATTCACAAAGACCAAATGGGATTTATTCTTGTGTTGCAAAGGTTGTGGGGATTCACAATGCCTGGATAGACAAAATCTGACTTGTATATATACCACCCTGGATGGGACTAATTGAAAAGCAAAGGAGAAGTGCCCAGAATGCTGGGCCTCTTTTGAAGTTTCTTGGCCGAAAGTGGCCAGACTCAACCCACTGAGCCACTCAGGCACCCCAAAAGTGGGCAGATTCTTATTGTGGCTCAAGGTTCTCATCTAGGGAGTAAACATTTAAATTTTGAAGAAAAACAGGCACCTGTGGTGGTCACGTACTTCACAAACTCCTTGCCTTCTTGCCCTTATCACAGACTGCCCCATATATTGTTGTCTTGATCATTAAGTTTACACATTCCTCCTTGTTTTGTACTTGCACTTTGTGTATTGATAAGACCCCAACAAAGTGGAGACAAATCTTGGCTCAAGGAATTTTGCCACTAGAGCGGCTGGTCCCCAGGTCTCTCTTTTCTCCTACTAAATGTCTGGAGTAATCTTTTTATTCACCATCTCAAGGTTTGCTGACAAACCCAACAAAGGTGATTTAATATTCACAAATCAATAAATGTGATATACCACATTAATAAAAGAAAGGATAAGAACCATATTCTCTACAGATGTAGAAAAGTATTTGACAAAGTATAGCACACATTCTTGATAAAAATCCTCAACAAGGGGATGCCTGGGTGGCTCAGTTGGTTAAGCAGCTGCCTTCGGCTCAGGTCATGATCCCAGCATCCTGGGATCGAGTCCCGCATCGGGCTCCTTGCTCATCAGGGAGCCTGCTTCTCCCTCTGCCTCTGCCTGCCATTCTGTCTGCCTGTGCTTGCTCTCTCTCCCTCTCTCTCTCTGACAAATAATTAAATAAAATCTTTAAAAAAAAAAATCCTCAACAAGGTAAGAATGGAGGGAACATATCTCAACATCATAAAGGCCACATATGGAAGATCCACAGCTAATATAATCCTTAAAGGGGAAAAACTGAGAGCTTTTCCTCTATAGTCAGCAACAACACAGGGATGTCCACCCTCACCACCATTATTTAACACAGTACTGTAAGTCTTAGCCAAAGCAATAAGACATCTTAATCAGGATGGCTCAGCTGGTTAAGTGTCTCCCTTTGGCTTAGGTCATGATCCCAGGGTTCTGGGGATGGAGCCCCACATCAGGCTCCCTTCTCAGCAGGGAGCCTACTTCTCCCTCTCTCCATCTGCCGCCCCCCTCCCAGCTTGTGCTCTCACTCTTTCTCCCTCTCTCTCTCTCAAATAAATCAATAAAAATAAAACCTTTAGAAACATTTTAATCTTAATGTGTGACAAGAAATCTCATATGTCTTGTCCATGAAAGTTCTTTTTGCTTTCCCCCCAAAAGGTATTTATTAAGGGTAGGTTTTAGAGTTCCATGATATTTTAAGCTGTTTCATTAACTTAAAAATTCAAATTATAGCTCTAGGAATTTCACAGCAAATTAGCAATGCAACCTGAAGCCTCTGACTTTATGTGCAAAATATTCACGCAAAACCTCTGAACATTTTTAAATACATTATTTCTGTAAAGATGTACTTACAAAAATTAAAATACATTTCAAAGAATTTTTTCAAAATATATTCTTCATATATTAAATTATAAAAATATAAATTCTCTACCTCTCTGTCTTACTCATGACTCATAGTACATGAGTATTAAGTTTCAAAATTGTTAACTCAGTGATTTAGGTATCAAGACATACAAATATGTCCTTGTGCCTGGGAAAGAAAAAGGACCTTCCTAGGATTTTTCCAATATACTGCTTTTAAGCATCACAATAGATTCTGTCACCTTGACAGGTCTCTTCTACTTTGAGTGGAAGAGAGAGAACTAAGTGAGATGGGTGGGGGGGAAGGCAAGCAGGGCACATATTCCTTTACGTGGTCACTAGAATGAATCATTCAGATAGTGTCAGAATCAACTTCACTCTCCAAGAACTAATGTTCAGAACTGGATGCTATGCAAGTTATTTAACATTGATTATAATTCCTTTGTTGACTCTGATGATGTCTGGAATAGTGCCTTAAACCCTTTTGTTTCTCTGATTCTCAAGTTTATTTCATTCATGATATGGCACTTGAGCAATTCAAAACAATCATTTTTTTTTTTAAGATTTATTTATTTATTTGAGAGAAAGAGCACCCAAGCAGAGGGGAGGAGCAGAGGGAGAGGATTTCTAGCAGGCTCCAATTCCCTTCTGAGCACAGAGCCTGATGGCAGAGTTTAATCTCACCACCCTACACTTAAAGAGATGAACAATTATCCAATGCAGCACATGATAAAGTAAATGTATAAACTACAAGTGCTAGAGATATTGTGGAAATTTGAGAAATTTGAGAACTGATCACTAGAGCATGCCAGGGAAGCAAGTCCTTAACCAGGTCTTGACAGACAGGAAGAATTCTGATGAGTGAAAAAACAAAACACAATTAAAAAAAACAAAACTACAGAATGTTGTGGAAAAATGCTGAGCAGAAATAAATACATGTGGCTTTGAATAGGGAAAATGAGAAAAGCAATTTGGTTAGAATTAAGGGACTTAGGGAAAATATAGTGTGAAATATATCAGGAAATGTGTAATGTAGTAGATTGTAATGGCTTATCACCTTAACTTTTTTTTTTAATTTTATGCTATATGCAATAAAAACAGCTATTCTCCAGGGGTAAGAGAAATAAAACACTAAGAGGACTTATTGCAATAATTATGGGTACATAGTAATAAAACTTCAACTGATTCTGGCATCAAAAGTTAGTGATAAAAACTTCTTTTAAAAAAAAAAGTAGAAATCATGGGAGGTCTCATTCCAACCTACTATTTATTTCTTTTAGATGATTCATTTAGGTAAATGAATCTAAAAATACTATAAACATTGCAGTACACTATAAATACTGCAGGTTGTTCTATGCACTGAGTATCTAATGACAGACAGAGGGGGCATGGCTTCTGCACTTAAAGAATCCAGAAGAACAGACAGATTGAAAACAAGCAAATAGATAGATGTTCAAATCATTTGCCCCTGCCACAGAGAAAATTTCCTGATTGACCCCCCAGAAGAGATCTGAACCTTCTTGACATTAAAATAGAACACTGAACATATTTTGTTAACACATTTATCTCAAGGGTTTTTTTATTTATATTTCTGCCTGTCCAGCAAATGTGACCCCTTTATATATAGAGATCTTACCACGGTGAATACAATAGAACTTAACTCCATGTTTAATATTTTGATATGCATGTGTGGATGTGGGTATATGTACACATACTTACTTATATATATTGACATTCTTTTACTTTCATCGCTATCCTTATTTCCTTGAATAACAAAGTAGAAGTCAAAGTAGTCAAGGATTACTTCTCAATTGTCCAATACAGTTTCAAGTGCTCATGGGCATATGAATGGGTCTTTAAGTATCCTATTCAAGAAAGGACTCCCTATGGTATTCAAAGATTCTTCATGGTTCAGTAAGAGCCATTCATTTACAGATTGTACTATGCCTACAGTTATTTTTTTCTCCTATAACTAAACATGGCATACAAACAGAAAACACATTTCCAAAGATACCTCTTTTTCATATTTTCAACACAGTATGAACATAAAACAGTATCAGTCAACTTTCAGCTTCCATACTAATAGTATCTTTTTCTGGTCAGCATTCTTGGATCTTGATTTTACTCACAGGTCCTGTAACACTGTCCCCATTTCCATTTTATTTTTTAAATTCACCTCAATCAATTTTACCTAATGATGATTTTTCTTATATAACCAAGAAAATGTGAGTAACTTGGCATTATCTCTATTAGCACTCCTTTCTACTTACTGAATTAACTAAATTCAAAACCACTTTTTCTTATCCTTTGGAGTATAAATTGTCAACTGTCAGACTCAAATGCTTCTTCTTGACTCTTCTTCCCTGTATTTTTTTTTTCAAGATTTTATTTATTTATTTGACAGACAGAGATCACAAGTAGGCAGAGAGGCAGGCAGAGAGAGAGAGAGGAGAAAGCAGGCTCCCTGCGGAGCAGAGAACCCAACGTGGGGCTCGATCCCAGGACCCCAGGATCATGACCTGAGCCGCAGGCAGAGGCTTTAACCCACTGAGCTACCCAGGCGCCCCTTCCCTGTATTTTTTTATAACGAAATACTATACTTTATTTTTTAAAACCGAAGAAACTGTTGCTGCAAGAGTAATACCATTGAGTGCTTCAGAAGTTCCAGCTGAGTAGCAGTCTGGCTTGCTCTCATGTTTTTTTCTTCTCCAGCTTCATACTGTCCATGGCTCAACCCACAATCACCATGAGGATACACAAGGAGCTATAGGCCTGAGAAGAAATTCTGAGAAGGCCACCACGGTATCTTCCTTCTCAGTGCAGGGAGCTGTGAATGGATTCTCCTGAGCCATAGGTTTGCTCTGGAATTATACAGCCAACCTCCAGGGAATTTCTAAAATCCTGTGAAGTGCTCAGGAGGAACTTTCCCCTTCCAAAAATAGCCTTCTCTCAATCTCTACTTGGAGGCACAACCCAGGACTCCCTTTTCATTGGGATCTGGAAAAAACCTGCATACCAGCTCAGAACGGCTTCAAGCAAGGTGCACAGTTCCCTGAACTTCTTGGGCGGAGTGCTCTGTTGGTCCTTCCTTGTCTTAGCTTCTGATGGTTGCGGACAATCCTTGACATCCCTTGGCTCATAGCTGCAGACCTACAATTTCTGCCACTTCTTTCACATGGCCATCTTCCCTCAGTGTATGTGGGTGTCACTGTAGGTGCAAATCCCTCCTCATAAGAACACCAGTCACTAGGGGCACTAGTGGCTCAGTCAGTTAAGCGCCTGCCTTTGGCTCAGGTCATGATCCCAGGGTCCTGGGATTGAGCCCCAGACGGGGCTCCCTGCTCCTTGGGGAACCTGCTTCTCCCTCTCTCTCTGTCTGCTGCCCTCCCTGCTTATACGCCCTCTCGCTATCTCAAAATAAATAAATAAATAAATAAAATCTTAAGGGGGGCGGGGGAAGGACACCAGCCACTAGATTCAAAGCCCACATCATATTACTTTAAGTTAACAATATTTATAAAGGCTTTGAATTTTGTCACTGTCATTTAAGTGTAAAACGTTTGTTGCCTCAGTGTCCTTCCACTGCCCACTTCTCTTTGACTCTACCTAATTTCTCTGAGTCTGCTGTACACTCAACAGATTAAACATTTGCACCAAGAGGTAAGCCTCATGATGACATCTCCATTTTGCTCCAAGATAGCCCCTTCCTGTTGACCAATCAAACCATACTTTAATTTAAAGTGTGACCACATGCTACAATGCCATTCTGTCCTGACACCCAATGACAGCTGCTCCCTACCAGCTTTTTAACTCTCTCATGTGCACTCCCGCTGTGTGTGTTTGTGTGTATTTAGCTTGGGATACTACATGCTTTGAGGTTTAGGGTACCCTATATTTGGTCCTCTGGGAATGCAGTAGCTCCCTCATCCAGGACATGTGAGTATAAAACATCTTTTTTACTTTATACATTTCTCTGTGCTGTTCCTAGGTGTCTACACCAGGCTCGATAATCAAAAATAAATAAATAAATATATATATATATATATATATATATATATATTTTTTTTTTTTTTTAAGTAACATAATTATTCCTTACAAAATAGTCATCATCAGATAGTTGTTAGACTTCCTATAGATTATCTTTATAATAAAAGCAGAGAGTAAATCAGAACTTATTAGATACAAGTTATTATTATTGACAATGTGGAGAAACATATCTGAAGAATGCTTTTCAGAGATCTAACATAAAATTTGAAGTAGAAAGAACTTGGATTTGAAGATCAGAATTCTACAAATACAGACACATAACCCAAATAAGTTTCAAAAAATATCAAAAAACATAAATGAGAAGATACAGAAAATAAGCAAGAAAATTTAGAGGCCCGATAATGCTTAGTAATAAAAACAAATCTGATATAAAAGTTTCATGACTTCTTTAAAGGCATGCAGAGGCAGAGTGTTTTAAAACATCTTGCCACTTAATAAGAAATAATAATGTAGGTAATTTTAGTGTGGCAGCAAAATTAGTACAATACAAAGGGGTCTAATTAGAGGAAATAAATAAATAATTGACTTAAATGTCAATATTTTATGACATCATTAACATAGTCTGCTTAAATTGAAAAATGTAGAGGCCCACATTTTATTTACATGAATATGTCAACACTGTGAAAAACTTTCTTTCAGGAAAATAACAAATTCTCCCCTACCAATTAAATATTTGCACAATTCCACCGTTTGCTGGGAGTGCTTAATAAAACATCAAGTCAGTCAACATTACTTCCATTCTTGAAACTGTAAAAGAAAACTGTGCTCCTTTAATTACACTTAGCAAAAAGTTATTTCAAAAGTATAATTTAGGGGCACCTGGGTGGCTCAGTCAGTTAAGCATCTGCCTTTGGCTCAGGTCATGAGGGTCCTGGACTGAGCCCCTCAGTCTCTCCTCTCTCTGTCATTCCCCCTGCTGTGCTCTTTCTCTATCAAAAAAATAAGTTTTAAAAAATCTTTTAAAAATGAATAAAATAATTTAAAAAAAAAAACAGTTTTGTTTGCAAGGGCTTCCTTAACAAGGTAACATGGTGTAAACATCAGAAATTAATTGTTTCAAAGTTCTGAAAGGTAGAAATCAGAGATAAAGAAGGTTTATTTCTTCTGAGAATGGTGAACAACCTATTTTTTTTTTTTTTTACCTCACTCTTTTTCAGGTAACTAGCTGGTCACTTTTTGCTTTCCTTGGCTTGCAGATGCAACACCCCTATCCCTGCCTTTAGCTTCACATAGCATTCTCACTGTGTGTGTTATCTTCCAACTTTCCATTTTTTATAAGGTCCATCCTAATGCCCTCATTTTAACTTGTTTACATATGCAAAGACCATGCCTCCAACTAACATCTAATTCAGAGGTACAAAAGGGAGTGGTTAGGATTTCAACATATGAATTTGGGCTGGGCATAATTCAATCCATAACAAACACATTGTGTTAAATTTAATTTAATCAAATTGGCTTTAGATCTTTTAGGAATCATTCTTCATATGGCACTTTCCCTGCTATATTCTCACTAAATATTCTATCAGTAACATTCCTTTAAAAATATTATTGCTTGAAATGCTGGAACACTAAAAAGAAATAAAATAAAATGGAAAAAAATATTATTGCTTGAATAATGTATCAATCAGGGTTCAACCACAGAGACAGAGCCAGGAGATTCATCAATAAATGTATATCTAGATACCTATGTGTGTGTGTGTGTGTGTGTATCATTTACATATCTTTTATGGGAACTGCCTAATGAAAGTTGAGATATGGTTCAGCAGAGTCTATAAGGCTACTGTCTTTTGTCTGATAATGTTGCCTGAGGTCCACAGCCATGTAGTTAGAAAGAGGAGATCATAGCAAGCTGCAGCCCTAAGTATAAGCTGTGTGAGGGTAGACAGAAATCTATGTCTGGACTTACTGCCTGTGACCTTTATAAGAAGAGTGTCTTATAGAAGCAAAGGAATTTCCTAATGAATCTAAACCCACATACCCAACCCAGGAGTCAGGAAGTTGAAGGAGGACCCAGAGGAAGATAGAGTAACTACAAGCCATACTGAGACTATGTCAGGGATAACTGACTAACCACGTACAATTTGTTTGTATAACAAAAGAACTTGAACCCTTAAGGTACCAATTTTAATTTGGCAAACTTTCAATGCTCTGGACTACCTGCATTTTACTTAAAATCCTGCCCTTAGAAATTACTCTTCTGTTTACTATTTCCAGAGCTCTAGTTGTCTTGGTCATTGTGTGATATATCAGAGGCCACAGTGGTACTATGGGTTATTTTATCACCAACTCATCCAGAAAAAAATTGGTCTGTTTCCAGCTGCAGCTCTGTACCCTAAACCTGTGGACACCACCTGTATAGAAGAAATTGTATCTTAGGAAATTAGTGTTACCTTTTATCATCTTTTAATTTTGTTATTACCATAATAAATTTCTTATAACAGATTTGTTTAATTATAATTTTTTATAATTTTAGTTAATTCAATGTATTATAAAGTATTTTACATATATCCTGATTTACCCTGATCTGGATTTTGAAGCAATTTAAGAATTAAAATAAAAAGTTTAATTCCTAAGAAGATATTTGTGACCCCAGGTATGTTTCATACCAAGCAGCTGATCAGCAAAAAAGTATGTGTGTGCTATAAAATGGGTGCTTCTCTTCTACCTTCCAAAACTCTGTGAGAATCTCCTTTGTGTCCCATTCTCACCAGAAACATGAAAAAAAGAAATGTAATAATTCATCCTTGCTAAACTGACATAGTAACAAAACCATCATACAGAATATTCTTTTGTATGTTAAGCTTTCCCTAGAGTTTGATTTTCAGTTTTTTAAAAATTTTCTACTCTAAATAATACTAATACTAATAAATAATTATAAATAATACATATATTATATATAATAAATAATAATAAGTTTAGTGATGTACAAGTATTTCTAAGAATTCCTTAGAACTGCTTACAAAAGGTAGAATTATAGAATCAATTGATCTGCATATTTTTTTAAAAAGTCCTTTACATGTATTTTCAATATAAGAGCTCCCATTTTTAAAAACTATGAAGTATTTCAATATTTATATTTGCATAGGTGAAAATAAGGTTTCAATTTTAACTTTATTTTTATGAATATTTAATAACAGTTTTTCAAATATTTACTGCCATTTTATATCAGTTCTATGAATTAAGTTTTTCTTATTGGTTCAATAAGCTTATTGTTAAAAGTATCAATAAATTCCCAACATGTTTTTAAAATGTTTTAATTCATATTTTAATATTTTAACTAAACTGACAGGGGAAAAAAAAGAGAAGATCCATTTTACCAAACTCAGGAATTTAAAAAAAATTAATTAAAATTTAAATTTTAAGTTTTTCTTATTGGTTCAATAAGCTTATTGTTAAAAGTATCAATAAATTCCCAACATGTTTTTAAAATGTTTTAATTCATATTTTAATATTTTAACTAAACTGACAGGGGAAAAAAAAGAGAAGATCCATTTTACCAAACTCAGGAATGAAATCTGGAGCATTGTAATTCACTTCTCAGACATTGAAAGTATAATAAGGGAATTATCAAAACAAATTTATGCTCATGAATTGAACAACTGAGATAAAATGAAAAAATTCTCTGAGATACATATTATCAAAATATATTAAAAAAGAAATATGGTTTCTAAATAGTTCTCCTTAACTTATTTAAAAAAATAGATTAGTAGCTTCAAATCACTGGTGACTTCCACTAAGCATTTCTAAGGATGAAATAACTATAACCTATTAAAAAAAAAAAACAAAAACAGGACGATAAAAACTTCCAACTTAGTTTAACTATCCTGAAATAAGACAAAGATAACACAAGAAAATAAAACTAATACCCATCAGAAACGTGGTTGCAAAAATCCTCAAAAATGTATCAAAATTTGAACCCTACAATATATAATAATACATCACAATCATGTATAATCTCACAAATGCAAAGCTGGCCCAACACTCAAAAATCAATGTATTTCATGATACATGTTAAAAAAGGAAACATTATATTAATAAATGAAGAATATATATTTGATAAATATAATATTCTTTGATGTTAAAAACACCGTGTAAGAAGTAGAAAGAAACCAATTCAATTTAATAAAAAAATAGTTACATGGGGCACCTGGGTGGCTCAGTGGGTTAAAGCCTCTGCCTTCAGCTCAGGTCATGATCCCAGGGTCCTGGGATCGAGCCCCACATTGGGCTCTCTGCTCAGCTGGGAGCCTGCTTCCATCCCTCCTCTCTCTGCCTGCCTCTCTGCCCACTTGTTATCTCTGTCTGTCAAATAAATAAATAAAATCTTAAAAAAAATAAAAATAAATAAATAAAAATAGCTACAAATGATCTGTACCAAACACCATACACCATATTAATAAATAATTTTCCTCCACTAGGCAAGGATGTTAACTCTCACCAGCCTTATTTATTGTCATATTGAAAGTTCTAGCATTTATAATAAGTCAAGAAGAATAATTTAATAGTGTTCACATTTTAAAGGAATAAATAAAATGCCTATTCACAGACAACATGATTGTCAATATAGAAAATCCCAAGGCACCTATTAAAACAACAAACTCTCTCAGAATTAGTAAAGGAGTTGAACAATGTCACAAGACATAAGATCAATTTAGAAAAATCTATCATACTTTTGTTCATTAGCAATGCAGATTGAAAACTAAAAGTATCATCATTTACCTGAGTTTCCCTCCAAAAGGAAAGTTTTAAATCAAATAAAATATGTGCAAAATATGTACACTGAATTCTGCAAATTACTGTTATAATACCTAATCAAAGAGAAATAAATATAAGGACATATCATGTTAATGAACTAGAAAGACTCATTATAGTTAAGATGTCAAATATTCCAAATCGATCTACAGACAATGTAATTCTAATCAAAATCACAGTATGATTCTTTGTAGAAATACATGTTAATCCTAAAATGTAAGTAAGTAAATACAAGTAGATTATCCATAGAAGTTGTATGAAAGAACAGAGTTGGTGTACTCAAAGTGTTATAGGTGCAATATTGTTTCCCTTACCTTCAAAAAAAATAAAAGACAAAAAACCTGAAATCATAATCCCCTCAGTACCTCAGAATATGACCATATCTGGAAATACATTCTTTACAAAAGTAACCAAGTTAAAATGAGGTCATTAGGTTGGTCCCAAGACAGTATGACTGGTGTCCTTATATAAAGAAGAAATCTGGACATACAGAAATACATAAAAGGAAGGTGATGTGAAGAGACACCTGGAGATGGCCATCTACAAGGCAAGGATAGAGACCTGTAACAGAACCTGTCCTCACAGCCCTCATAAGGAACCAACCCTGCTTTGATTTCAGATTTCTAGCCTCCAAAACTTGAGACAATAAATTTCTGTTGTTTTAGCTCTACAGTTTGTGGTACATAATTAAGACAGCCCTAGCAAATTATTGCACACAGAAACTGATTTTAAGAGTTTTTATAAAGTTACATCACTCATGACAGTATAATATTGTTAAAAAAATAAACATAAAAAAAATGAATACAAAGGAAACAGAACAGAAAATATAGAAATAACTCACACAAATAGGGTTAACTAATTTTTGACAAAAAAGCAAGGGTAACCTAATGGAGAAAGGATGGTCTTCCATTAAATGGTGTTAGAAGAAAAGGACCTGTATATTTAAAAAGAAGATGAAGATTAAGACAGAAATAATAATGATAATGAAAGGAATTAGAAGAAGAAGCAAAAAGAGGAAGTGGAGGAGGAGAAGGAGAAACAGCTTGACTAACACTTCACACTATATAAAATAACTCACAATGTGTCATATACATAAATATAAAACACTTAGGGGAAAATTTTTGTGATCTTGGATAGGACATAGTGTTCTTAGAATTAATATCAAAAACATCTTGCATTAAATGAAAAATATGATAAATTTAACTTCATCAATATTGGAAACATTTTCAGTAAAGAACAAAGTTAGGACATTTTAAAGACAACCCAGGGACTGGGGGGGAAGGAAAAAAAAAAAACTAACTTGCACACCACACAGCAAAGAAGTTGTTTTCAGAATGGATAAAGAATTATCAAAACTCAACAGTAAGTAAACAAGCAATCCCACAAAATTTTGCAAATGATGGAACTAGACACTCCACCAAAGAAAATATGTGTATTACAGATATGCACATGAAAAGATGCTAAACAGGGGCGCCTGGAGTGGCTCAGTGGGTTAAAGCCTCTGCCCTCAGCTCAGGTCATGATTCCAGGGTCCTGGGACTGAGCCCCGCATCGGGCTCTCTGCTCGGCGGGGAGCCTGCTTCCTCCTCTCTCTCTGCCTGCATCTCTACCTACTTGTGAACTCTGTCAAATAAATAAAATCTTAAAAAAAAAAAAAAGATGCTAAACATAATTTGTCATTAGGTAAATAAAAATCAAAACCATGGTGAGAGACCAGTAAACACCTGTTAAAATAGGTAAAATGAAAAATACTGAGAAAACCAACTGTGGGCTAGCCCATGAAGCAATGAGATCACACAGATATTGCTGTAGAGGGTGCAAATTGTACAGCCACATTGGAAAACTGAAACATACACTTACTTTCTGTCCCAACGATCATGCTTCTAAGTGATTATACCACACAAATAAAAACTCAGATTCAAATAAAAGCTTGTATACAAATGTATAATTTGTCATTAATTGTACTTTCCCTGAAAACAACCCAGTGACTAAATGATAAACTGTGATATGTTCACACCATGGAATACTACTCAGCAATAAAGAGAAACAACCTAATGTTTTATGCAACAACTGACAGATGACAAATAAATTATGCTAAGTAAAAGAACTAAGTCTCAAAAGATTGATTAACTGCCTAATCCCATATCTGTGACATTCTGGAAAAGTCAAAAATAGGGAAACTATGAACAGACTAGTTGCCATGGATTAAGAGTGGAAAAAAGATTTGACTATAAAGGAAAAACATGACAGAATTCTTTGGAGGGCTGAAATTATTCTGTATCCTGCTTTTGTAGTGTTTATTATAATATAATTATATGTACAAACTCATAGACCTACATACCAAAAACAAGAACTTATTTTAAGAAAATTGAAAATTTTAATATTTTACTAATGAAAAAAATAATAGCAGAAGTCAAAAACATTTGAAATGTTCAAAATTAATCTTAATAAATAAGTAACATTAAATAATTTTTGACATTGTATCAATGTTTCTTTGTGCTGCTTGTAGATTAGCATGCGTTTAAAATTAGAAAATCTTGCAAACTTTGTGTGGATAACTATACATTCTTTAAATTTTTTTTTTTGCAGCATCACTGTATTTAACATGCCAAAAGAAATTACCTGTTTGTTTCTCAGGAATACAGGATTGATACATAGTGTACTTTTATTATTTTTCTGCAAAGGGGCTCCACAATCTATTTAAGTGATTAAGAAAGTATTTATTAAAGTTAAATATGAATTACTACAAAAGCACGGGCACCAATGAAACAGTCATTCCTAATGCACCTGTTGTGAGGTCAAATAATGTCACTTCATTTCACAATAACTACAGTCTAATACCAAACTAACAGTTAGATAAATTATATTTATTTCCTCAGAATATGATGCTTTGGCTGAACTATCAAATCATTTTAATATAGAGTTAAGCCCAGTAGAGCCATTTTTACACTGCTAAATCTAAAACTTAGGAAACTATCATCATGTATTTATTTTTGCTATGATTTAGTTTGCATATTGAAGTAAATAATACCAGATTGTTGAACAAAAAGAAAATGTATTATGTTGTTCATCTTTTAAATACTAATGAATGTCAACTTGTGTTCTAATGATCCCTCTAAGGGAAGCCTATTGATCAAGAAAAGACTAGCTAAAAGAAAAAAGAATCCCAAGGCAACAATTCTATGTTACTCATAAAGCAAATTATAATCAAACAGATGATAGTTTGTTCCTTTTACAGAACACAGTTTTAATATATTGAACTTCATAACAATGGATTTATTTTCAAGAAAGTTCTGTTTATAGTGCTGTTTAATTTGGGGGAAGGCACATAGTAAGAAATAACAAGTTTGGGGCAAATGTCTATACAATGACATACTACTAGCTTAATGGGGCTAATTTTTGACGCCATTTCAATGTTTGTTCCATTGTTCTAAAAATGAATAGAGTTAGCTGCTATATGAATGAAAAATTATAAAACTAGGGCACCTGGGTGGCTCAGTGGTTTAATCCGCTGCCTTCGGCTCGGGTCATGATCTCGGGGTCCTGGGATCGAGTCCCACGTCGGGCTCTCTGCTCAGCGGGGAGCCTGCTTCCCTCCCTCTCTCTGCCTGCCTCTCTGTCTACTTGTGATCTCTCTCTGTCAAATAAATAAATAAAATCTTTAAAAAAAAAAAAAAAGAAAAATTATAAAACTCAAGATCCAGGAAGAGACTATATGTTTTTATTCAACTCATTTAAAAAAATTCTTGATAACTTACAATAAGCCAGATGCTGACCAAGGAGGTTGGCATATATCAGAAAACAAAAGCAATATAATCACCTACTACCATCTTACATTCTAGCACAGGTCAACAGACAATTAAAAATTAACCTAATAACTAAGAATATATTCTAAATACTAAGAAATAATACGATCTAACAGGGAAAAAAGGAAATTACAACAAAGTAAGGGAACTGAGAGGAATAAGTTTATTCTGTCTAAAAAGAGAGGTCATGATCAATATCATTAGCAAGGTATCTGAGCAAATATGTGAAGAATGTGATAAAGTTGTAGGGAAAATAAACTTGGATTTTATTTAAAAATATTGATAAACTAATTCCTAAGCCACAAATTCCTTTATAAATCTTGGGCCCCAAACAGTGATTTGACACATGGAAGAAAGTAAAAAAATAAAAAAAAAAATAAAAGATTAAAACAAACAGAAATTGAGTCCTAGTAAATTGTTAAGACAAACTAATACTTTTTCAGAAATCACAGAATTAGAGATGAAACTCACTTATAAATTTTAAGAGTCTCATTTCTATGAGTCTTTCCATGTGTAAGAAAGTGTCCTAGGGAATCACACTGTAAATGTTCTTAGTTACCAAAGCTGTGCAACATTCAAGGAAATTCACACAAAGAAGTCCTATGAGGTGGGACTATATTGACTAGGGTGTTGGTAAAGTGTTAATGAAATTCCTCTCTGATATGCCTTCTTCTGACAACAAGAAAAAGCCCAGGGAACATATAAGGCAATGATGCAGAGGAACCGTTGGGACAAAAGGAAGGAGGGGATAGACAAAGTGATAAATAGATTTTTTCCAAACAACATCCTTTATTCATTCATAAGACAGAAGCATCTAGAACAACATCATTCTACACAGCATTCTATTTTAAATAGCATAAGAATTTTGTCAAAAAGAGAAACAATAACAACTAAATCAATAATACCAGTTCCTTCATCATTACTTAAAGCCCCAGATCACTACACAATCATTCAGATTTTCAGTTAATATATGAAGGAAGAATTTACAGCATCCAGGTAGAAATTGAAATTATGAAAGAATACATATTTTATTTATTTATTTATTTATTTATTTATTTATTTATTTGAGATAGCCTATGAGTTGGGGGTAGGGGACAGAAGAAGATGGAGAGAGACAGAATATTAAGCTAAGCATGGCGCCCAACGCAGGGCTCAATCTCATGACTCTGAGATCATGACTTGAGCCAAAATCAAGAGTGAGACACTTAAGTGACTGAGCCACCCGGCTCCCCTGACAGAATACATATGTTGATTGGGGACAAATAGAGGAAGTCCATTTATTTAAGGATAAATATTACCCAATAAATGTGCTAAAAATATAATGAAGTATAGATAATAAAAGTACTAAAAGTATAACTAATAATAAAAAACATATAACACTCAGGTGTTAGATAAGAAGAAATTATTTAAGGAAAATCATTTAAATTATTCCATGATTCAATCTGTAATTCCAGATATTCCTCTGATCTCTCTCACCCTTCTTTTTTTTTTTTTTTTTTTTAAATATTGTATTTATTTATTTGACAGAGAGACACAGCGAGAGAGGGAACACAAGCAGGGGGAGTGAGAGAGGGAGAAGCAGGCTTAAGTTTTTCTTATTGGTTCAATAAGCTTATTGTTAAAAGTATCAATAAATTCCCAACATGTTTTTAAAATGTTTTAATTCATATTTTAATATTTTAACTAAACTGACAGGGGAAAAAAAAGAGAAGATCCATTTTACCAAACTCAGGAATTTAAAAAAAATTAATTAAAATTTAAATTTTAAGTTTTTCTTATTGGTTCAATAAGCTTATTGTTAAAAGTATCAATAAATTCCCAACATGTTTTTAAAATGTTTTAATTCATATTTTAATATTTTAACTAAACTGACAGGGGAAAAAAAAGAGAAGATCCATTTTACCAAACTCAGGAATGAAATCTGGAGCATTGTAATTCACTTCTCAGACATTGAAAGTATAATAAGGGAATTATCAAAACAAATTTATGCTCATGAATTGAACAACTGAGATAAAATGAAAAAATTCTCTGAGATACATATTATCAAAATATATTAAAAAAGAAATATGGTTTCTAAATAGTTCTCCTTAACTTATTTAAAAAAATAGATTAGTAGCTTCAAATCACTGGTGACTTCCACTAAGCATTTCTAAGGATGAAATAACTATAACCTATTAAAAAAAAAAAACAAAAACAGGACGATAAAAACTTCCAACTTAGTTTAACTATCCTGAAATAAGACAAAGATAACACAAGAAAATAAAACTAATACCCATCAGAAACGTGGTTGCAAAAATCCTCAAAAATGTATCAAAATTTGAACCCTACAATATATAATAATACATCACAATCATGTATAATCTCACAAATGCAAAGCTGGCCCAACACTCAAAAATCAATGTATTTCATGATACATGTTAAAAAAGGAAACATTATATTAATAAATGAAGAATATATATTTGATAAATATAATATTCTTTGATGTTAAAAACACCGTGTAAGAAGTAGAAAGAAACCAATTCAATTTAATAAAAAAATAGTTACATGGGGCACCTGGGTGGCTCAGTGGGTTAAAGCCTCTGCCTTCAGCTCAGGTCATGATCCCAGGGTCCTGGGATCGAGCCCCACATTGGGCTCTCTGCTCAGCTGGGAGCCTGCTTCCATCCCTCCTCTCTCTGCCTGCCTCTCTGCCCACTTGTTATCTCTGTCTGTCAAATAAATAAATAAAATCTTAAAAAAAATAAAAATAAATAAATAAAAATAGCTACAAATGATCTGTACCAAACACCATACACCATATTAATAAATAATTTTCCTCCACTAGGCAAGGATGTTAACTCTCACCAGCCTTATTTATTGTCATATTGAAAGTTCTAGCATTTATAATAAGTCAAGAAGAATAATTTAATAGTGTTCACATTTTAAAGGAATAAATAAAATGCCTATTCACAGACAACATGATTGTCAATATAGAAAATCCCAAGGCACCTATTAAAACAACAAACTCTCTCAGAATTAGTAAAGGAGTTGAACAATGTCACAAGACATAAGATCAATTTAGAAAAATCTATCATACTTTTGTTCATTAGCAATGCAGATTGAAAACTAAAAGTATCATCATTTACCTGAGTTTCCCTCCAAAAGGAAAGTTTTAAATCAAATAAAATATGTGCAAAATATGTACACTGAATTCTGCAAATTACTGTTATAATACCTAATCAAAGAGAAATAAATATAAGGACATATCATGTTAATGAACTAGAAAGACTCATTATAGTTAAGATGTCAAATATTCCAAATCGATCTACAGACAATGTAATTCTAATCAAAATCACAGTATGATTCTTTGTAGAAATACATGTTAATCCTAAAATGTAAGTAAGTAAATACAAGTAGATTATCCATAGAAGTTGTATGAAAGAACAGAGTTGGTGTACTCAAAGTGTTATAGGTGCAATATTGTTTCCCTTACCTTCAAAAAAAATAAAAGACAAAAAACCTGAAATCATAATCCCCTCAGTACCTCAGAATATGACCATATCTGGAAATACATTCTTTACAAAAGTAACCAAGTTAAAATGAGGTCATTAGGTTGGTCCCAAGACAGTATGACTGGTGTCCTTATATAAAGAAGAAATCTGGACATACAGAAATACATAAAAGGAAGGTGATGTGAAGAGACACCTGGAGATGGCCATCTACAAGGCAAGGATAGAGACCTGTAACAGAACCTGTCCTCACAGCCCTCATAAGGAACCAACCCTGCTTTGATTTCAGATTTCTAGCCTCCAAAACTTGAGACAATAAATTTCTGTTGTTTTAGCTCTACAGTTTGTGGTACATAATTAAGACAGCCCTAGCAAATTATTGCACACAGAAACTGATTTTAAGAGTTTTTATAAAGTTACATCACTCATGACAGTATAATATTGTTAAAAAAATAAACATAAAAAAAATGAATACAAAGGAAACAGAACAGAAAATATAGAAATAACTCACACAAATAGGGTTAACTAATTTTTGACAAAAAAGCAAGGGTAACCTAATGGAGAAAGGATGGTCTTCCATTAAATGGTGTTAGAAGAAAAGGACCTGTATATTTAAAAAGAAGATGAAGATTAAGACAGAAATAATAATGATAATGAAAGGAATTAGAAGAAGAAGCAAAAAGAGGAAGTGGAGGAGGAGAAGGAGAAACAGCTTGACTAACACTTCACACTATATAAAATAACTCACAATGTGTCATATACATAAATATAAAACACTTAGGGGAAAATTTTTGTGATCTTGGATAGGACATAGTGTTCTTAGAATTAATATCAAAAACATCTTGCATTAAATGAAAAATATGATAAATTTAACTTCATCAATATTGGAAACATTTTCAGTAAAGAACAAAGTTAGGACATTTTAAAGACAACCCAGGGACTGGGGGGGAAGGAAAAAAAAAAAACTAACTTGCACACCACACAGCAAAGAAGTTGTTTTCAGAATGGATAAAGAATTATCAAAACTCAACAGTAAGTAAACAAGCAATCCCACAAAATTTTGCAAATGATGGAACTAGACACTCCACCAAAGAAAATATGTGTATTACAGATATGCACATGAAAAGATGCTAAACAGGGGCGCCTGGAGTGGCTCAGTGGGTTAAAGCCTCTGCCCTCAGCTCAGGTCATGATTCCAGGGTCCTGGGACTGAGCCCCGCATCGGGCTCTCTGCTCGGCGGGGAGCCTGCTTCCTCCTCTCTCTCTGCCTGCATCTCTACCTACTTGTGAACTCTGTCAAATAAATAAAATCTTAAAAAAAAAAAAAAGATGCTAAACATAATTTGTCATTAGGTAAATAAAAATCAAAACCATGGTGAGAGACCAGTAAACACCTGTTAAAATAGGTAAAATGAAAAATACTGAGAAAACCAACTGTGGGCTAGCCCATGAAGCAATGAGATCACACAGATATTGCTGTAGAGGGTGCAAATTGTACAGCCACATTGGAAAACTGAAACATACACTTACTTTCTGTCCCAACGATCATGCTTCTAAGTGATTATACCACACAAATAAAAACTCAGATTCAAATAAAAGCTTGTATACAAATGTATAATTTGTCATTAATTGTACTTTCCCTGAAAACAACCCAGTGACTAAATGATAAACTGTGATATGTTCACACCATGGAATACTACTCAGCAATAAAGAGAAACAACCTAATGTTTTATGCAACAACTGACAGATGACAAATAAATTATGCTAAGTAAAAGAACTAAGTCTCAAAAGATTGATTAACTGCCTAATCCCATATCTGTGACATTCTGGAAAAGTCAAAAATAGGGAAACTATGAACAGACTAGTTGCCATGGATTAAGAGTGGAAAAAAGATTTGACTATAAAGGAAAAACATGACAGAATTCTTTGGAGGGCTGAAATTATTCTGTATCCTGCTTTTGTAGTGTTTATTATAATATAATTATATGTACAAACTCATAGACCTACATACCAAAAACAAGAACTTATTTTAAGAAAATTGAAAATTTTAATATTTTACTAATGAAAAAAATAATAGCAGAAGTCAAAAACATTTGAAATGTTCAAAATTAATCTTAATAAATAAGTAACATTAAATAATTTTTGACATTGTATCAATGTTTCTTTGTGCTGCTTGTAGATTAGCATGCGTTTAAAATTAGAAAATCTTGCAAACTTTGTGTGGATAACTATACATTCTTTAAATTTTTTTTTTTGCAGCATCACTGTATTTAACATGCCAAAAGAAATTACCTGTTTGTTTCTCAGGAATACAGGATTGATACATAGTGTACTTTTATTATTTTTCTGCAAAGGGGCTCCACAATCTATTTAAGTGATTAAGAAAGTATTTATTAAAGTTAAATATGAATTACTACAAAAGCACGGGCACCAATGAAACAGTCATTCCTAATGCACCTGTTGTGAGGTCAAATAATGTCACTTCATTTCACAATAACTACAGTCTAATACCAAACTAACAGTTAGATAAATTATATTTATTTCCTCAGAATATGATGCTTTGGCTGAACTATCAAATCATTTTAATATAGAGTTAAGCCCAGTAGAGCCATTTTTACACTGCTAAATCTAAAACTTAGGAAACTATCATCATGTATTTATTTTTGCTATGATTTAGTTTGCATATTGAAGTAAATAATACCAGATTGTTGAACAAAAAGAAAATGTATTATGTTGTTCATCTTTTAAATACTAATGAATGTCAACTTGTGTTCTAATGATCCCTCTAAGGGAAGCCTATTGATCAAGAAAAGACTAGCTAAAAGAAAAAAGAATCCCAAGGCAACAATTCTATGTTACTCATAAAGCAAATTATAATCAAACAGATGATAGTTTGTTCCTTTTACAGAACACAGTTTTAATATATTGAACTTCATAACAATGGATTTATTTTCAAGAAAGTTCTGTTTATAGTGCTGTTTAATTTGGGGGAAGGCACATAGTAAGAAATAACAAGTTTGGGGCAAATGTCTATACAATGACATACTACTAGCTTAATGGGGCTAATTTTTGACGCCATTTCAATGTTTGTTCCATTGTTCTAAAAATGAATAGAGTTAGCTGCTATATGAATGAAAAATTATAAAACTAGGGCACCTGGGTGGCTCAGTGGTTTAATCCGCTGCCTTCGGCTCGGGTCATGATCTCGGGGTCCTGGGATCGAGTCCCACGTCGGGCTCTCTGCTCAGCGGGGAGCCTGCTTCCCTCCCTCTCTCTGCCTGCCTCTCTGTCTACTTGTGATCTCTCTCTGTCAAATAAATAAATAAAATCTTTAAAAAAAAAAAAAAAGAAAAATTATAAAACTCAAGATCCAGGAAGAGACTATATGTTTTTATTCAACTCATTTAAAAAAATTCTTGATAACTTACAATAAGCCAGATGCTGACCAAGGAGGTTGGCATATATCAGAAAACAAAAGCAATATAATCACCTACTACCATCTTACATTCTAGCACAGGTCAACAGACAATTAAAAATTAACCTAATAACTAAGAATATATTCTAAATACTAAGAAATAATACGATCTAACAGGGAAAAAAGGAAATTACAACAAAGTAAGGGAACTGAGAGGAATAAGTTTATTCTGTCTAAAAAGAGAGGTCATGATCAATATCATTAGCAAGGTATCTGAGCAAATATGTGAAGAATGTGATAAAGTTGTAGGGAAAATAAACTTGGATTTTATTTAAAAATATTGATAAACTAATTCCTAAGCCACAAATTCCTTTATAAATCTTGGGCCCCAAACAGTGATTTGACACATGGAAGAAAGTAAAAAAATAAAAAAAAAAATAAAAGATTAAAACAAACAGAAATTGAGTCCTAGTAAATTGTTAAGACAAACTAATACTTTTTCAGAAATCACAGAATTAGAGATGAAACTCACTTATAAATTTTAAGAGTCTCATTTCTATGAGTCTTTCCATGTGTAAGAAAGTGTCCTAGGGAATCACACTGTAAATGTTCTTAGTTACCAAAGCTGTGCAACATTCAAGGAAATTCACACAAAGAAGTCCTATGAGGTGGGACTATATTGACTAGGGTGTTGGTAAAGTGTTAATGAAATTCCTCTCTGATATGCCTTCTTCTGACAACAAGAAAAAGCCCAGGGAACATATAAGGCAATGATGCAGAGGAACCGTTGGGACAAAAGGAAGGAGGGGATAGACAAAGTGATAAATAGATTTTTTCCAAACAACATCCTTTATTCATTCATAAGACAGAAGCATCTAGAACAACATCATTCTACACAGCATTCTATTTTAAATAGCATAAGAATTTTGTCAAAAAGAGAAACAATAACAACTAAATCAATAATACCAGTTCCTTCATCATTACTTAAAGCCCCAGATCACTACACAATCATTCAGATTTTCAGTTAATATATGAAGGAAGAATTTACAGCATCCAGGTAGAAATTGAAATTATGAAAGAATACATATTTTATTTATTTATTTATTTATTTATTTATTTATTTATTTGAGATAGCCTATGAGTTGGGGGTAGGGGACAGAAGAAGATGGAGAGAGACAGAATATTAAGCTAAGCATGGCGCCCAACGCAGGGCTCAATCTCATGACTCTGAGATCATGACTTGAGCCAAAATCAAGAGTGAGACACTTAAGTGACTGAGCCACCCGGCTCCCCTGACAGAATACATATGTTGATTGGGGACAAATAGAGGAAGTCCATTTATTTAAGGATAAATATTACCCAATAAATGTGCTAAAAATATAATGAAGTATAGATAATAAAAGTACTAAAAGTATAACTAATAATAAAAAACATATAACACTCAGGTGTTAGATAAGAAGAAATTATTTAAGGAAAATCATTTAAATTATTCCATGATTCAATCTGTAATTCCAGATATTCCTCTGATCTCTCTCACCCTTCTTTTTTTTTTTTTTTTTTTTAAATATTGTATTTATTTATTTGACAGAGAGACACAGCGAGAGAGGGAACACAAGCAGGGGGAGTGAGAGAGGGAGAAGCAGGCTTCCCACCAAGCCGGGAGCCCGATGCGGGGCTCGATCCCAGAATCCTGGGATCATGACCTGAGCCGAAGGCAGACGCTTAACGACTGAGCCACCCAGATGCCCCTCTCTCAGCCTTCTTATTCTCCTTCTTTTGTGAAGGCATCCACAATGCTTGAAGTATGTAGGTTAACAGACAGTGCCTTTCCCTTCTATATATAACCTCTAAAATATGCTTCCAGGCTTGTGTGTCCTTTCTTTGCTTCTGGAACCCACTGGGGAAGAGTATTGGGTAGATTTTCCTTGACACTGACACACTATCCCTTCTGTTTCCAAAGCATTAGCACAGCAGGTAAGTTAAGCACATACAAATTTCTTTCTTGAATTGTTTATTATTTGTAGGTAATCAAGGTGGGAAATTACAAAATAAAGAATCCAACTTTAGACTTCTCAGCCAATTTAAATTTGCATTTAATTCCATGGTACAGGGACTTAAAACTTGTAGGTTCCTCTACCTTCCCCTTCTCTAATCATTTATAGAGACAGATACAGATATAGATAGATAGATAGATAGATAGATAGATATAGATATGTACACACACATATATGGCATATGTTACCACGTAAGTGAGTGAAGTTGTCTTTTGTGCAAAATCAGAAATCTATATAATTTTCTGTATGTGGTAGTGTGACCCTAAATAAGACCTAAATCAATCCTACTGAAAGAAAAACTCAGTTCAAATACTAAAAAGGAACTGAGCATTTTCTCTTTCACATTTCCTTTTAGGTTTTCACTTAAATTAAATAGTAGGACTGCTGTTTTCTTTTCTTTTTGACATATGTAATGAGAACATAATTCAAGATACATATAATTAAGTTGTTGTTCCAAAAGAGTACAATTATAAAGCATATGAAGTAAAAACAATTCTATCAGGAAGGATGTGGAATTGCTCTTGGAAACATGAATTATGTTAAAAAGATTCTGCCAATTATCTGATAAACCCATGCAAATACGGGCATCACAATAAGCCACACTTACTTTATTTACTTTTCATTAAGTGCCGATGCATGTGTGCCTATGTAATTTTTAAATGTTTATAATAATTTCTTAAAATTTATAAAACAACTATCTGTGTAAGCATTTTTGGATTAAGAAATTTAAAAGCCACTTGTAGACTCATAAAGCTCATAAACCTTATTTTTGTGATAAATCCTTCTGATTGTTTTATATTACCTTAACTATATCTTTAATTGTCAATATGCTGTTATTATTGTACATATGACATATTATTATATGTAATAGATAGCTTTATCAAGTGCCTTTAGTGTCACTCATTAGAGTAAGTGGAATAACTTCACCAGAGTAAGGGCAGTGACAAAAGGAGAGGCACTCTGTGTTATCCTCAGGCACAAAATATAATGGGGAGCCAAACCCTCAGTAATAAGGTAAAGAGTTTAATATGATATTTGAAAAATAACTGAATTTAATGCAAGAAAATTTAATGATTTAAAAATATCAAAATTCTAGGGACCTTGGGTGGCTCAGTCAGTTAAGCATCTGCCTTTGGCTCGGATCATGATTTCAGGGTCCTGGGATCATACCCCACACTGGGCTGCCTGCTCAGTGGGGAGTCTGCTTTCTCCATCTCCCTCTGCCCCTTCCCTGCTCTCCCCACCCCCATGATCTCTCTTGCTCTCTCCCTCTCAAATAAAATTTTAAAAAAATCTTTAAAAAACTATCAAAAGTCTAAATAAACACAAATAACACCTTCAGTTGTACAACTTTTTCTCAATAGCTCCACCTTCATCTTGGCCCTAGGTAAGACACATTTTTCTTCCTCACTGACACTGGAATTGTCTATGGCATCTGCTCTGTTAAGTGGGATGTTGGCATATGTGAAGTAAAGACAGTCTTTCAGTATGACTGTGTAATTTGGCTTGACCTCTTGCACTAGATGAGAAAAACATGCCCTGGAGAACAGGTGGTCTACAGGACAAATGGATAAATATGACCCATTGCTTGGGATCAACATCAGTCAAGCTGGGCCAAAATCAATTAAACCCTAATGGAATGTGAACTGACCTTAAGACAGCTGAATATGAATCATACAAAAATAACCTAGTTGTAAAGGCACATGAAAGTTGTACTTTATTGAACATTCTTATCATTTCATAGTTGCAATATATATGTGCATTTGTATTACAATGCATTAATGGAGACAGGATTTACACCATGAGAATATAGGTTAAGAATGGAGTAGGAGGGGGTATCTGGGTGGCTCAGTGGGTTAAGCCTCTGCCTTCAGCTCAGGTCATGATTTAAGGGTCCTGGGATTGAGCCCTGAATCAGGCTCTCTGCTCAGAAGGGAGCCTGCTTCCCCCCTTCTCTCTGTCTACTTGTGATCTCTGTCAAATAAATAAATAGAATCTTTAAAAAAAGAAAAAGAATGGAGTAGGAGTAACACACTGAAAACTAAACAACCATATAAAGAGAGAAAATCAAAATGAAAGAACAAGTCATCCTAAGGTCTTGCAATTCTCAGCTGTCAACAGCATTTAAATAAGCAGAAAACGTCAAAACATTTGGTTTAATGAAATATTTAATAGAATCACTTGAATATAAAAAGAAATATATGATCACAAGTGTGCATCTTCACAATTAATCAAAAAGCACATTTGTGTACCTGCCATCCAGGTCAAGACACAGAACATTATCAGCAGCTCAAAAGCTACTATTCTTCTCAATCGTTAATATCTACCTCTTCACATAAAGTTCATAATACCACTTTCTATCATAATTTAGTAGTTTTGGTCATTTATGAACTTTATATTAGAGGACCAATACAGAGTTCTTTTTTTTAATCCAACATTCACCCCCTTTTTTGTTTTAGCATTATCTTGTACATATTTATCATTATTGTACATGTTATTATTACTCTACGTACTGCTACATAAGTTTATTCATTCATTTGTTACTGATACACTTTTAGAATTTTTTTCTATTCTGGTGCTCAACATTGCTCAACATTGGCATTAATACTGTTGAGCATGTCTTCTGTTCACACATGCATACATTTCTATGGATATCAACATAGGACAGAATGTGGTAGTGCATAAGGTATTTGTTTAAGCAATTGGAATAGATATTGCCAAAACCACGCTCAACAGTGTTGGATATGATCAACTAAAACATGAAAACATATGTATTAACAAATGCTTCCAATTTAATATGTACCAACATTTTAATTCCTAATTTCCTCTGACCCTATAATTTTAAATTGGGAATATTTTTGTAAGGAAATAAAAAGACAACTCTGCATAAAATAAATATGTGAATATATTTACATATCTATAAATCTGTATATATAAATATGTTCAGGATATATTATCATAATAGAATATTAGGACAATTAAATAAACTATTAAATTTTATTATTCAATAATGAATTACTAAATTATTAAAAGATTAATTAAATAATTCTGGCTGCATGTGGAAGAAAAATATAAAAAGTTTATTATCAATGAAAAAGTTATAAGATAAAGGGAATTTTTATTTTTTAAAGATTTTATTTATTTATTTGACAGAGAAAGACAGTGAGAGAGAGAACACAAGCAGGTGGAGCAGGAGAGGGAGAAGCAGGCTTCCCACAGAACAGGGAGCCCAATGTGGGGCTCGATGTGGGGCTCAATCCCAGGACCCTGGGATTATGAGCCAAAGGCAAGGCAGAGGCTTAATGACTGAGCCACCCAGACACACCCCAAAAATGGGAATTTTTAAAGAAAACATACTAAGTGGCTTACTTTTGGTAAGTGCATGTATCACACATTTTCTGATAGTAAGATATTTGGGAAGATATACCTCTCATCTTTAAAAATCTTGAAAAAAGAAAGTGGGAGATTTAGAATAATTGTTTTAATTCAATGTTCTGTGCCATTTTATAATACTATATTTCAGTTATATTATTACATATAACATTTACAACAGCTTAAATGTAAAGACATAACGTTTCTCACTGTTTTTTAAATGGTTTTTAAAAAATCTTTAAAATATCCTCTAATTTTTATTACATTTTATTACATTTCTTTTATACATTTCTTTTACACATTTATTACATTTCCTATCCAATATGAGTTTTTTAGAGATAAGGGATTTGTTCTTTTATCTACAATCCCTGGCAAGTATAAGGAGACTGGGTGAGAGATGTTATATTTTAGATAAAAAATTTTATTGAACTATCACTGATTTGGAAATCAGTGGATTAATTTAAGACTTTAGCATATATAATTTTAAACAAGGCATCCAGCTGTGCCTAATAAATATTTGTTCAGTGAAGTATTTTGGGCTGATTACTTAATATCACAAGTCTTCAAGATTATGACTATAAAAAGAGAAATAATAATAACTGCCTTATAAAGTTATGGTAAGGATTAAAGATAATCTATATAAATTTCCTGTAGCATTGCATATATTGAATTGTTAGAAATTCAATGAATATTGGTGTATACTCAATAGCAATTATATTTTTCCTATTTCAATATAAATTACCCACTTAATCTAACAGAAATACAAATTAGATTAAGCTTACTTGGTCTCCCAATACTAGGTAACTAGATATTCTGGAAAAGACAACATATGGCATTTATTTAACTTTTGAGTTTTAGCTGATGTGATATATAGGTATGTATACGTTAGGAATATGCCTCAGTTAAGAGCTGGAAGGCATGAGCAGAGAAACCAGATTTATAAAGACGTAAAGATAGTGGCTACTTGATAGGGGTCTCCTTGAATTCTAGGTGATTTAGTATAAATTCTCACTTTTAACTGAAAATCAACTGGAAAAACCAGAGCAGAGGAATTAATGAACAAAAACTGAGAAACTGTATTGAAGATGGTTCCACTCATTTCACTGACTGCCTCCATGCATGTCTAAGAAATGATGGTTTGGATATGGGTGAAACTATTCTGAAGCATAGACAAAAGGTGAAATTTACAACCTTCCTTCTTACAAACCAGTATACAAACGATAAAGATGCCTAACACAAATAAGTAAAAATTACTGAAATAATTATATACATACATAGGTATTTTACAGATAAAACTATGTTTAAAAATTTACTGGCAGAATGAAGATAATATCTGTTTAACTCAATTATAAAAACATATGCATATATATTATATACATTTGTATTTACATAGATACAATGATTGAGAGACAAATTTTCAAAAACAAACCAGTATTTGCCAAAAAATAGCATTTGACAGAACAATATCATTCCTAAGTAAAAGAGAAGTTCTATCAGAAGATTGCTATGATATAACAAAAAATATACACTAGCATATTACAAGGTATTGCTTTTATAAATCATAGCTATATTTCATGCTATTAATTTCCTTAACAGATATTTTACTTACATCTTGAAATACTGAAATGTGTATTATATTAAGTATATTTTTTTCTAAAGCAATGCTCTTAAGTTTTCTAAGAATCCCCTATTGATTTCGTTAAGTTTTATTGCTTACTTGACACTTTTTTTTTCCTTTCTTGCAGATTCAAGTTACCCCTACCAACCCAGCTGTAGGAATTCATCAGGACCCTCTATGGGTACTCATTTTCTTTCTACCAACTATAAAATAATGTAATTAAAAAGATCAAGTTTAAGACTCTCAACTCCTAAATCCCATAAATTGCCTCATTTTTTTTAATTCAAATTATGTACATCTGTCTTCAACTGCTTATATAACAGCTCCACATAGATACATCATTGTTATTTCAGACTCATTTTGCTTAAAGGTAATGTGTCTTAATTCTGATCCTTACTTTTATTGAAATTCTGATCCTTATTTTTGTTGGATGGTAGCATCTAGGTTCTTTAAGAAGCTTACAGAGGCGATGATTCTTAAGGGTTGATGAGGTCTATATAAAGTTAAGATAATTTTAGTACTTTATTGGGCAGATTTAATAAGGCTTTTAATAGAATATATTTGTTTTACTTTCAATAATATATTCTAATAGTCTTGACAGTGAATATTTATGGTTAGTATGTCTAACAACTTGAAACTAACAATTATTAACTACTTGACTGTATCACTTTAGGCTTAGAAGACTAATCATGCTTGACAAACATAGGTAAATCTGATCATGAAAAATAGCACTAAGATTTTATGAGGCACATTTTACAACAGACTAGGGTATGACCATATCATTTTTCTAACATTATGTTACAAAGAAGGAATTATTATAATACTCAAATAGGTTTAGTTATAGCTGCCAAATTTTAATACATATTGTGAAAATTAAACACACATGTGTTATCAAAGTTATTTAAAGTCACAAAGGTGAATAATTTTTACTGTAATTCTGAAAAAAAATGGTTAACAAGAGAATTATAGTATTAACACATGGCACAACTTTCTAGAGAAAATTAATTATCTCTCCTTCCTTCTCTCACCCTCCTTCTCTCACTTTTCCTCTCTCTTTCTCTCTTTTAAATTAATAGCCAGTGGTAAATCTTGAAGAGTTTCTGGATAGACCTCCGCTCTCTTTGCCATAAATAATACCTTTATCTACATGTACTCTTGTACGGTAGAGCATCCATTTGTATTGAGAAAAAAATGACACAGATGACTGGAATGATTCCTCACAAGTTATTTCCACCCCACCCCCGGAATCCCCTCTCCTTTTTAACTATACCCCTTATTTGACTCTCATTACTAATAATGGCTCAGTTATTAACAGAATCCCATATGAACTTTCTACGAATTCAAGTGTCTTCTCAAAACATTTATGCAACTCTGAATATCTGAATAATGTAAAGAGCACAGAATTATGTTATTTTGAATTATAAAGCATATTACTGGCCAGAAAAAATTCTAAGAGGGAGAGTGTATATTTCAGAAAAAACATTCCTTCTCATTTTCAAAGCCTAATACTAAATGCCAATGTCCTCTGAAGCCATCTTTTATTTTTCACTACTTCTGAAAGTATAGTTTTTCTCTCTCATCTTCTCTCCCTTTTAGCTATTATTTTCTTCCACTGTGAACAGTAAATACATTGTTTGCCTCCTTTCAATAAATAACATATTAAAATCCTTCAAAGGAATTAACGGTTTTGTTCATTTTCATAACTCATCTATACAAACCCCTGCTAGCCCACGGATACTAAGCAAACTTACTATAAATTTTTATAGTATCAGAACATATTTTAAGTTTGAACTAGACCTATTGGTTTATTCTAATTCTAAATTCAACAACAAAAATATATAATTGAATCCAAAGAGTTTAGATGATGTAGTAATGTCACTAAAGAAAGAAACTTTTAATATAAACTAGAAAATACAAAGGAAAAAAACCACACTAGAATTTGAGTTATAACCAGTTGTGGACTTTGAAACTGTTTTCTGCCTTGGAGACCTAACAAAGTAGGTTAAATTGCTTTGTTGATATTCATAGTCTTTAGTCCAGGGACAGAGAAAGTAACAACGCATAAAACAAACAAAGCACTCTACTAAGGAAGGGTAAGTCTTTATGATGCTGGAAGCACTATTTCTTTCTGTTACTTAAAAACTACATGGTTATCTACTTTAGCATGCATGCTGTTTGTAACAATAGCTTGAAAACTTGAAATGTCACAGATTGTTTTCTACACCAGGTACTCTTTAAGACTTAACAGTTTTTCAAAGAATAATATATCTAATTGTTTAATGACAATGAAATTACATAACAACACATTTTAAAGCACCACAGTTTCATATATTTATATATATTTTCAATATATATCAATAGTTTCAAATACTTTACAATAAGAAAAATATCACCTTAAGCTTCAGGTCAAAAGATTTATAAAGTTTTAACATGAAGTTTATAACATTTTAACCATGATTTATTTCATGTGAAATGGAAGTGTTTTCAACTACTGTGCTTTAGCTTAGTAGATTCCTATAAACCTTCCACAGTTGTGATGGCAAGCTCTCAAGATTTTATCTCATATATATTTGTATCCCTATTGACAACTACCTGATTGAAATTAAAGCTGAGTACCCTGTGTCACCCAATGTAAATTCAAGCAAAACAGAGTAAGATTTATATGTTTTGGCTTATAAAATCTCAGTACTAAGGAATTAGTATATACTTAAAAATCTAAGAATTTTTTTTCCTGATCATTTAAGAAAGTGGTAGGTCTCCTTAAGCAATTATACAGGCCTGCCAGCCAACCAAGGAACTAGCAAAATATCTGATTTGATATAAAGTTGCAATTTAATTATTGTCTACTTTGTAAGGCTAATCTATCTTAATCCTTTAGTATTATTAGTCTCTCCAAATTCTAATATTTGAATGTTTCAAAAATAAATCAAATCAAAAGGACTGCAAAGAAACTGCATTAAGATAGATTGTTGACAACGTAATAATAATAGTATGATCTCCTGTTAGCTAAGAAGTGCAATTAAACATTTTCAGACCAACTTGAATTCATCCATAGATGAACACTTGAGGATTCTGAATGTAATCAACCCACAGCAAAACGAAATCTCTCAACTGTCATGTAAGTGTAGAATAGAGTATAAAATAGAAATTCATAGGTAGGCACAGTACCAGAGAGATACTAAAAAGGGGGATATGCCATTGAATGATCTAATGATAGTGACTTACATGGCTCTGCTTAAAGGAATGACTTGTTCTCTACTCACTCAGCTTACGTCAATCTGTCATTTGGCAAGTCCTGCCTGTGCACAAGAATCACATTTTAGCTGCCTCACTCATATAGAAGCAGCCAGCCAACCATCATAAAATATTTGACAAAATTTTTTAATGCAAAAATACAGATTAAAAATAGGATAAGGGAAGATAAAATATGGAAGAAAGTTAAAATCAAAGAAAATAAGATTGAAAAATAACCTCACTTATGAGAAGCTAAGAGTAAAAGAAACCACATTAACAAGGTAACTTATGCACACATCCACAAAATAGGTTGATAGATCACTAAATAATTGTTGAAATTTTTTTCTACCATAGTTTCTCTCCCCCATCTTGACAGCATAAAAATCATTAATTTGGTATTTATGCTATCAAAGTGGTGGTAGATTTTTTTTAATAACCAAAGTGTTAGAAAATAATGCTAACTACATATCCGTGAAAGTAGAACTAAAAAAATAAGTGGCAAAGTAAAAATATACATATAAAAAGAGGGGTGCTCTATGCCTAACATCTAATTATAGAATAAGAAAAATAGAAATGAGGGGGAAAGTTCAAGGAAAAACTAAAATAAATTATCAAACAAAGAGAAATAAAATTTTAGACTTAAAAGACGAGTTAAATTCCAAAATCAATGAGTATAAAAATATACTCCATAATACACCATCAGAAAGCTTTAGAAACCTTAAAACAAAGAGGAGTTTCTTAAAAAGTGAGAGGAAATAGGAAAAAAGAAAGAACAAATATAAAATGCCTAAAAAAATCACACTTCTCAGTAGCCACTTTGGAAGTAGAAGACAATGAAGGCATTCATATTATTTCCTATCCAACAATGAAGAAAGAGATGACACAATTTCCTAAAAAGCCATATTATACTTATCCACCCCCCTGCCAACCACCACAAAATTTTTTAAAGTGAACTCCTAAGGAATGTACTCCAATATACCACCTATGAAAAAAGATATGGTACCCAAGAAATTGGCTACAGTAAAGGGTACAGTAAAGAGTAACAGGAAGTCCCAAGATGAAGGTAATGCATGCTGTTTGTAACAATAGCTTTGTAACAGATCCATTATTAGACCGGGCCAGGCTTGGAGAAAACCTATCCAAACGAAAGCAGAGATAGGAGAGCCTCCAAGAGCCATGCCACTAACTAAAAATAGGAAGACTACCTTATGGGTTATAATGTCTCCAGAGAAGACTTTAAATTTTGTTAAAAACTATGGAGAATAAATGATCAGAAAAAACTTAGTTACATCACTGGATAGAATTCAAAATTTAATTATGACTCATTAAGCTATGATATTCAATTACGAATAGCTTTAGTATAGTCAAAATTATCCTTAACTGTTCGTTTAACCAATATTGTTACTTTAACTCCACTGACAGCATGGGAAGAGTACAAGTGGTATGTTTAGCTGTGTGGGTGAGTGAGACAGTTCTATCTTCATCTTCCATAACAGAATTAGAATGCCAAAAGATAATTAAAAATTAATAAATAAATTAATATTAATATAATCAATGCTATTTGACAATATCAAAAGGTATTGCAAGAGGACTTGAGAGTTATGGTCTCTGGAGTATGTGAACTAGGGATAAAGACTAATGTAGTAAAGGACTTTTAATTGTTTATTATTGCTATCGTAAATCTAATAGAACTATTTAATATTTTGTATTATTTTACTAGAAATATAAAAATAAACATAAATAAGCATTTAAACTTTATATTCATTAATTTGAAAAATTACTATGGTCCAAACCTATAATGAATTGATTTAATTACTTGGTGTGTGTGTGTGTGTGTGTGTGTGTGTGTGTGTGTGTAAAATCGGTGTAGCATCCCCCCTCTCATGAAGTCTGATAGACAAATAAGGCCAAAGAGTCATCAAACAGAGACCACAGTATTACATTACTCATGCATGGCTTATAACTGATCATAGCTGGAGTGCCAAGACCTAAATATTAGCATCTGTAGATACATCCTCCCAAATACAGTCAGAAAAACACAACTGCAAACCCTTATTTTTTGTAGGGATCTGCCCTTGTGAAAATATGCAGTGGAAGACAGAAACTGAACATCTTCTTGCTCTGTTTCTGTGCAATAGTCTGTCAACAAAAAAAAGGAAAGAGAATAACCAATTTTGTCTAGTTTATGCTTCCCAATTTTTCAATAAGTAAAACACTATTTTCTAGAGAAGAAAACTGAAGAAGGAAGATCAATGCCATGAGTGTTACATGACAAAAGCTTCTTTTGAGTGGAAAAGATACCAAGAGTAGGACTATACAACCAGAGAAGGAAGTCTGAAGTTTTATACTTCTTTACCTTCCCTTACCTCCTATTGCTCTTTTATATGCTATCTTGGCATCCCTGATCTGAAGTGTATATTTTTACATTAGAAACCACAAAATAGTCATGAATTAATTAGGTAATTTCATTAGGACTACTTGGCTCTCAAGGCTGACAATCCATTCACTATTCAATAGTCCATCCCCAAACATGATCAACTCCATAGTCCACTATATATCAGAGGTTCTACAATGATCCACAACCAAATAATATAAAGTTATTTCAATAACTAAAGTTGAATACAAAGATGTTCCAAATTTCAGTATAAATCCTTTGAAATTATCTAAAGATTTCTAGGTGCATTTATTCAGGGAGAAATTGAAGGCTAATTTTATATTCCCTTAAAGTTCAAAATCAAAAAAATCAATTTCCAAAGGAAGTAAATTCTGCAATCACAAAAAAATCACATTTTGTTTTGGTGAGTAAAATAGACTACAGATTTAAATTTATCCCCATTTTTTCATTCTTATTCTCCTCATCTGTCTGTGGAGATGTTCATATAAAATTTAGATCCTTTCATTTAATGTGGCTTGATGTTTCTTCCATAGGAATGGGTTTTAGTCCTTCATAAACTAAAATGTTTTAGTCTCTCACATGCCCATTTTTTAGAGAACAAATAATTAACCAGATATACAAGACAGGCACATTACTAGGCCCATGCCCAATATGTTTTGAAGTCAAACCAATCCCTAGTTGCTTGAACAATTATTTGGTACTGAAAATCATTCAGTTTAGATTATCCTAATTCAAAAGAATTTTACAAATATAAATACAGAAATGAAAAGCTATCTGTATGACAATGGATATATAGAAAAAAATCTTATTTTAAGTTTCAAAAAGTTTATGTTAGTTTTTTTTACTCATTGGTTAGAGTTTACAATTTATGAACTTAAATTTACCTAGAACTTACCTGTCAACCTGCTATAGCTTATATAAGTCAAGTGGATGTCTCTGTATAATGTCTTACTGCAGTAAAGAATACATGTACTCATCAAAACCTATACCTTCTTTCTAGGTATAGAGGTAAATTAAATTTCCCATTCTTACTTACAGTCAGGAGTGGCCATGTAGAAGCTATGTATGTCACTCTCAGAATCAACCCATAAAAGCCTCCTATGTGATTTCCCTCTCTTCCTTTTTCCTCTATTTTCTGATGCCAGGAATGCAAGTGGACTCTGAATTCTTAAGGGATGATGGAAACACAGGATGGAAGAAGCATAGATCTCTTAAGTACTGAGTGGAAGGCTATATGCTAAATAAACATATTGAACTGTTGGATAATCAATGAAAGCAACAACAACATAACAGCAAACCTTCCATTTTGTTGTCCCTAAGATAATTGGATAGCTCATTCCAGCTTACACTGCATAACAGAGAAGAGAGGTGCTACCCCAATAAAATCTGAAATATGTGACATGGGTTTGGCAGTCCATAAACAAAAAGCAAGAAAACACATAAGTGTTTCCTCACTCTAGCAAAGATGTCACAAAGCCCTTTTTATATACTACAAAAACATTCCATAAATATTATCTGTGATAAGTTGGAAAAAATATAATGAGCTGATTGTATCTGTTAGAGATCAACTATTTGTAAAGGATCATGGTAGTAAATATCTTCAGCTTTGCATATCATATGGTCTCTGTCACAACTACCCAACTCTACTGTTGTAATGAAAGTGTCAATAGACTATTTGCAAAAGAATACACATGGATGGATTTAGCCCACCACACTAGTTTAGTAACCCTCCCTTAGGGCAAGTGTTTCCAATAATTCAGAGTGATCATAAATATTGAATGGGGAAAAGTGAAAGTCAGAATCCTCACAGAAGTACTGGAGCACAAAACAAATCAGCCAGGGTAGAAAAATAAATGGTATTTATCTTTCCACCTAGGCTACTGTGACAAGTAGTTTTATCATCGTCGTAATTGAGAGACTGAAGCATGGGGTAAATAATAAAAATAAAGCAGACCTTATGTCTAATAGAAAAGTTTGGGTTGATTGACACGTGGAATTGACACGGAATGAACAGAGCACAAGATACCTGGCAATTTTTTCATTAACTGCATTGTCAGAGGAAAGACAAACCATTATAAAAGAAAACAAACAAACAAAATCCAATTATTTGTGTTTTTAAACAATGTATGGGTTTTCAAACATACAATAGCCATAGGTAGGCATCTACAACATCTGACACAAATAGAGACATGAAGATTAATAGAAAAGACACCTCCCAAAAGGCAAAACTAGGATCCAAGAACAATTAGTAAAGGAACCCATCACAGGCATAAAAATTAGGGACTAATCAAAGAATTTTTATTTACCACTCCAAACTGATATGGACCAATAGCTTTTATGTTGTCTCTCACTCCCGTTTTCCAAATTGCTTTTTGTTTTGTCTAGTTTCCTCTTTGTGAATTTCTGTCTCTATTGTTGTACTGTGCATAGGCTACGCGTGGGAATGGGACTTTGTGTGTCAGGTAACAGGTTTTCTTTCTTTTTTTTTTTATTTATTTTTTTTTTTCAGGTTTTCTTTCTTTAGATCACAAGTCACAAGACAAAAAAAAGCTTCATCTGTACATCATGGAAAAGTCTGAAGATCACCTATAGATCCTGGACTTTAGTTGGATATGGTAAACACATATGACTTTGGGTTGTTTCTCTTGGAGAAAGGTGAGTAATTTTCATGGTTGAAAGAAGTGAAATCTTTGTCATCATGAGACAGATGAGATACATGACAGATTTATGGGCACATAAAAACAATTCCCTCTTCCTCCCAGACACAGAGGTAGACTATTTTCCAATCCTCCTCACTACTAGGTATGGTCAGGTGACTGATTTAAAACCAAAATAAAGTGAATGGAAACAATACAGTCACTTCTAGGGCTAATCCATACAATAAAATCCTCTTGCAAGGTTTTTCATGCTCTCTTTTCCTACCACGTTTATAGGGTATCCATGAGAAGAGTCTGAGACTCTTGGGGGTAATGCTCCATAGATGGAAGAAACCTAGATCCTTAAATCTATACAGAAAAGGCCACCCAGTGAATATGACTATCAAACCATTAAGAATGGAATGAAAACAATTTCTCTTATATTAAGTGATGAGATATTTTGAATTTTGTGTCATAACAGTTTATCCTAAATAATATGCTTCACTTTCAGAAAATATAATCTAAGACACATTTTTACAAGATTTAAAATACAAGCTAACTAGAGATGGCTTTCTTTGATATACACATATTTAACTTCCATTTTCACATTTCTCAAACTTAAATTTTGAGTTTTTCTATGCTCATGGCATAGTCTCTATTCTTGGGAGTAGACTTGTTTGTTTTTAAAGATTTTATTTATTTATTTATTTTTATATAGAGAGAAAGAGTAAGAGAGAGCCAGAGAAGGGGCAGAGGGAGAGAGAGAATCTCAAGCAGATTCCACGCTGAGCACAGAGCCCAATGTAGGGCTTAATCTCACAACCCTGAGATCATGACCTGAGCCAAAACCAAAATTATTTTCCACAATGTTCATTACCAGTCTCCATTCTGTAGAATTACTTAGGAAATTATCTTCTTTTTCTTCTCATTTTTAGCTCATGTAGAACATAGCTGAGCATGAAAATGAGGGTACCTTTTCTAAGATCCACAGGCAACCTTGAGGCCACTTGCACCTTTGGAAGGCCACATTTTCATTAAAAATAGCATGAGAGGGGGCACCTGGGTGGCTCAGTCATTAAGTGTCTGCCTTCAGGTCAGGTCATCCCAGAGTTCAGGGATAGAGCCCTGCATTGGGCTCCATGCTCAATGGGAAGCCTGCTTCTCCCACTTCCCCTGCTTGTATTCCCTCTCTCACTGTCTCTGTCAAAAAAATTAAATTAAATTAAATTAAATTAAATTAAATTAAATTAAAAAATAGCATGAGATGCATCTGCTCTCTAAGCACTGCTGGTGCCTTGTGAGGTATGAGATGACATGAAATATTATGTTCACTGAAAACAAACACATTATCTTTTAAAATTAAATGGCTACTTTAAAAATATAATTGTGTCTTATGGTCACTTTAATAGCAACTTATATGGTTTACATGTGTAATAAAAATCCAAACTATATTATGTCCCGACTTCCCTTATCTTGCAATGCATAGGCCCATTTAGGGAAACAAATGTATTGTTTTTGCCCTTCCTCAAGTACATTATGCTTTTCATACCTTTGAAATTCTTTTTTCTAAATTAGGAGGATATTGTTGATTTTTTTTGGTAAAATATTATACATCTTTAAAGATCTAATTCAAACCTCATCAATTTTTTTATCTTTCTGATCTATATTCTCTAAGAAGTCCTCATTTATGAATCTCCTATTGAATCATGTATTTTTCATTTTGGTAATAAACACTTTATCAATAGTTTTTATTTTCATTGCATTGGGTAAGTTCAAAAAATTCATAACTGAATCCATGTAAACATAATATAGCTCACCTTAAAAACATTAGCATTTCCAACATCTGAGACATACTGTGAAATCAATAAATATTTGACATAGGATAAGTTTGTGAATGATAATATTAAGCAGTCTGGCTTATCAACTGAATTGTGCTGGTAATGTAATCTTCAAGAAGATAAAAAATCAAACAAGTTATTTCAGGAAAATAGTTACTTCCATTAAGAGAAACCAAGGATAAATTAATGCAAATAACCTTTCTTTGATTGTTGGTCTCCTAATTTAAGTGGTTCTTTACAATATTTTTTATTAGAGCGTTATGTTCAGACTCAAAATTTCCACCTATGTTGTATTATAAGTATAATTGCTTTTTCCTGATCTTATTTTTAATCTTACCATTAAATATGCTTCCTGATTATCTATAATTCAGTAAGTGGCAGTTCATTTTGTTGTTCCAGACTTTAAAACTTCAATTAATTCACTTACATACCGATTTTTTTTTAAATACAACATTAAGAATTGATCGTTCGCATTTTAAATTTGTACATCACCAATATACATCTTTAAATAACTGCTCTTACCAATAAATTTGTTTTGTCAGAATAGAACTTTCTCTTTATACTTAATGCACTAATATACTTATACTTTCCATTATATTTTAAGAGATAAGGAAGTGAATTACACAGGGAACACCATATTATCAATGTTGGTCCCTAAACAAATAACTAAATGCATGCTTTCTTTTTTTCTCAAGACTTAAATTGCCTGTTATCAAGGGGAAAAAATAAACTATTGTAGGTAATTAAAGAATAATCATAGATAAATTTATGTTTTGAAACTGCCAAGTCCTGTCAGAGGAAGGAAAGTCTACCTATATATTTGTCCTTGAACAGAGAAGTAGAGGTCATCATTTATTCATTCAAGAGATATTTCTGAGTGCCTAATATGCCCCAGACCTTTTTCTTTATACTGATAAAAGAGGAGTTAGTAAACAGAATAAACTCTCTGTTCATGTTTCATGGACTTTGCACTTTAGACAGTGAGTGAGGAAATCAATAAATGCATGCAGACAGCTATATGCACACATACACAATTACACATACATACACAATGTTACAGCGTCTAAGGTACTAAGAAGTATAAAGAAAAATAAGGTAGAAAGTAAGAAATTTATCATATACTCAGAGAGGGTTAGAAAGTTACATGATTAGTCTTACTCTTAACACAATGACTTTAGTTATCTTGTTTTGAGAACAGTCTGCAGGGGGCAAAGGCTATAGATGGAAGACTAGTTAGGACACTACCGATAGAATCCATATGACAGACTACATGCAGTGAATTCATACAGGGTGGCAACTGTGCAGGTGGCAAGGAATCATCCTGTTCTATACATATGATGATGGATGCAAAACTAATGAAATTTGCTAAAAAAGAGAATGAAAGAAAAACGATACTCTTAAAAATTTGATGTAAGAATAGGAAAAATAGAGTTGCTATTAGGATGGCAGAAACTTAGAATGAATGAGTATACAGAGGAAGAGCAAAATTTTAGTTTATACATGTTAAGTTTGGAACATTTTTAGGTATCTAGTGAGTCAGGAAGTGAATGCAGTTATACTAATATCACACCAAATGTGTTAATTAAGAAACACTACTGGAGAAAATGGTACAAATGGCATAAAGGTAAAAGATAATGATCATTAAGAAAATATTTTAAATTTATATATACTAAATTTAGAGAATGGAGTTCAGAGAATATTATCAATGAAATGCTGGCCGATATATATATTAAATTTGAAATTACTGTTGATGATAAAGTTTTGATACATAAGTAAGTTGCCAATGAAGGGAGAAGAACACAAATCTTAGAGGAGAAAAGGGCAATCAAATCAGAGTTTATAGTATTAAAACAGGTGCCATGACATTAGGACCCCCAAGAACTCTGACAAAAGCACAATTTGAGAGAATCACACTGAACCATTGTCTTAGAGGAGTGGTCAAAAAGGTTCCATACTACTGGCAAAGAGAAAAAGTTTTGAGTTATATTTTAATGACATCAAATTCAAAATTTGGTATTTTTAGAGATGGGTACGGAAAATTAGTCTAGAAATGGCAAATGTGAATTAAGAGGAACCTAAACTACTTCCAGGCTCAGTAGGAGGTTTATGGGAGTTGTCCAAGAGAGGTTCACCCTCTAAGGAGGGCCAAGCTTCAGCTAACTCAAGTCAGAAAAAGAAACCCTTACACAACCTGTTAGGGATACTGGACGCTATTGCTCCAATTGTATGTGAGTTTTAGAGGGCCTAAAACAAGTGTATTAGAAGTTCAAGAGATGTAGGTGTTTAGATACGAAGAACAGATATATAAATACATAGGTATTAGTATCCAGGTACTGAGGCTCATTGGTAAAGATTTCTGGTACATGGTGGTAACTGGTAAAATAGGTATGACAATAAAATGTAATTAACCTTAGGCCAGAAATTGGCCAGGCTCTGAACATTGAGGGTAATGTTTTATGTAGTTTACCTGCCATCAATTAAAGGGGCTCTGAATCTTCACTTGACTGAATGATACTAATATGGAACCCAGGTATGAGGTAATTTTGCCTTGAACATCAAAATTCTGTTTTAGTCACTGGTGGTGATGGTGGTGGTGGTGATAAAAATAACATTGGTATGGTATTCTACCAAACTGTAATGCCACTGCTAATTGTTCACTTGGTGTATTCATGCCTTTCAGATGAAGAAACTCTCTAGAAGCCTGTCTTCTTAATGATGTGATTTTAAAAATACTTAAAACTGGGTATAGGTTAAGAACTCTAAAGCACAATACATATATCCTAGACTGAAAGATTAAGTAAATTGATGGCAGATGGTGGGAGTCAGGTTGTTCACTGAGTGGGATGTTACAGGTAACCAAGGCAAGAAGGCTAGAGTGATCCATATGGTAATACAGCAGACTTGGAGACATTAATATAAACTCATGTTCAGCATAATATCTACACAGATGTTTAGATACAGAAATAATTACAGTTAAGTGTGTATAAGAAGTTAGTACGCACACCTATAATTCCTTGCATCCTTAGTAGAATGGACCCAAAAGCAACAACATCCCCATAGCTGTGAGCACACTGCTCACTTGATTTCCAAAAACACTCTCCAGTAAAAAACATTCTCCAATAAAATAAATCAGGATTTCTTGGAGAAATGGCTGATTCGAGGATGGGGAGTAGAAATATACAGGATGAGCCTGAACAATCTTATTTTACTAAATAAATTTCAGATACTGCTGAAAAAAAAAAAAAAAAGCGCCATACTAATGAGGGTAGGTCAAAGTGACATAGGAATCAAGTGACATAGGAAATTGAGAGCCGGATTTCAATTTCCAGAGCCAGAACAATTTGAGCCAAAGAATAAGTGAATTAGCATTAGATTATAACCCAATTACAAAATACATATCTATGAGTGCCATGAATTGAATTGTGTCCTGTAAAAGGTATGTTCAAGTTCTAAACACTGGTACTTGTAAATGCAAACTTATTTGAAAATAACATCTCACAGGTGTAAGTAGTTAATATCTCAAAATGAAATCAAACTGGATTTAGGATGGGTCTTATTTCCAATGGCTGGTGTCCTTAAAAAGAAAGATTACAAAGAGGCAGATAGAAACAGAGAAGAAAGTGATGTGAAGACTGAGGCAGAGACCGGAATGATACAACTACAAGCCTAGAAGCACCAAGGAATGTCAGGACCCACCAAAGGTGGAACAAGGAAGGAAGGAGTCTTCCCTAAAGGCTTCAGAGCTACTGTGCCCCTGCCCACACTTTGGTTTCAAACTTGTGGCCTTGGCTTGAGAGAATACATGTCTGTTATTTTAAAATGCCAAGTCTGTGGGAATTTGTTACAGCAGTCCTAAGAAATGAATACAATTTTTCCACACTGACATTAATAAATGAATAGAGAATATATACATGGGGAACTGTGGATGATTATCTCATACAAAATAACTTCAAATAATTTCTGTAAATATTTGTCCTTTGAAAAGCTGGAGCATAACTGTGGCCTGAAAAGTGGAACTTTTACAAAAGGCACAGTATGGAATTTTACAGTAGGGAAACTTGGCAAACGCTACAGCAGAGAAGTGATGAGGGTTAACATTAACAGTGATACAGTCATGTTGATAGTATGTACTCATGATATGTGTTAAGAATGATACTTTACCTCTGTGGTCTTCTTCCAAAAACTCCACAACCACAATATAGCCATGAGGAAAACATCAGTGAAATCTCAGCAGAGTAACACTCATTCTACAAAATAGGACCCTTAAGGTCATCAGAAAAAGAAAAATTTGTGACCCTGTCACTGTGTGGAGTCTAAGGAGACATGACTTAGAATTACATATGTGGTATACTTAATAAGATTCTGCAACATAAAAAGGACATTAGTTAAAAACTAAGAAAGCATAAATAAAGAATGTATGGATTTGGGTACATGCATTGTGACAAATACAGTAAGAAGCAGCTGAGAGTAGGGTATATGAGTAATCTCTGTACGACCACCATAATTTTTCTGTAAATCAAGTATCATACTGCATGGTGACAGAAGGTAGCTACATTCTTGGTGAGTGTAGTATAGGGTACAGAGCTATTGAATCACTATGTTATACAGCTGAAACACATATAACATTGTGTGTCTCAAATATCTTAGATTTAGCTGACCATCATTTCCACTCATGGGAACAAAGCCTTTTGTGATATATGCCCTAGTTATATCTATGTCATAAATAGAAAGCAGTTGCCTCATATTGACCTTTTTTTTTGTTTTGTAATCCCATCATTCTTCTTGCCACAGGGCACACTGCTTAAAAACACCCTTCCCTCCTTCTTCACCTAATCAATTTTGAATCTTTCTTTAGGTCTTAGGAATCATCAGTTTCTTATGCAGGCTGTTCCTTATTCATGTAAGAAGATAAATGCAAAAAAATGATTTAGATCCATAGATTATATCTAATAACAATGTAAACTCTAGCTAGATTTAAGAGTTTAATATAAAAATAGTTACCAGGGACGTCTGGGTGGCTCAGTGGGTTAAAGCCTCTGCCTCCGGCTCAGGTCATGATCCCAGGGTTCTGGGATCGAGCCCCACATCGGGCTCTCTGCTCAGCGGGGAGCCTGCTTCTCCCTCTCTCTCTCTGCCTGCCTTTCTGCCTACTTGTGATCTCCGTCTGTCAAATAAATAAATAAAATCTTAAAAAAAAGTTACCAAAGGATTCAGAGAATATATGTTTAATAAAACTTTAATGATCATATACTCTGATGTGAAATACCTATCTATATATCTACATATATATATATATATATATCTACATACACACACACACACACACACAGACATATGTACACACACACACACACACACACATACACAATTATTTTCAGTGACAACCAATTTCTACTTGAAGACATTTCCCCCCCCATGGGCTTTTTGCACCAATTAAAATTAATTAAATCAGCTGGTTTTTGCTTTCCTTTTTCCAGTTAATTGAAGGAAAACCTTGTCACATCAGTATTCTCACCCCACTTCTCGTTCAGCTATCCATATCCATATCCATGAGTCCAGCTATCCATATATAATAGCACTGGAAGTAACATCTAAACCTCACAAATTCTAAGCTAGCATTTCTATAGAATTTATATTGTTTCATTCTACTCTAATTAATATTTCACTATACTTATTTCATCCCTTCTATTCTGGCCTATCCTGAAATGCCTCCATTTTTATCTGGTCTCCAGTAATTTGTTCTGGTCCCTAACAATGATCCAGTTGATCTCTTCAAAACGACTTCAGATCACTTCCTTCTAAACCAGTGTGCTGTACTCTCAGCTGCAAAGAAAATGTGTATATTATTATGTGATGACTAATATTATATGTCAATAAGTCTGAACCACAGGGTGTCCAAGTTAAACCTTATTTCTGGGTCTATGCAGTTGTTTCCATTGAGATTGGCATTTCAGTGAACTAAATAAAGTAGACTGCACTCCCCAGTGTGAGTGGGCATCATCTAATCCTTGAGGGCCTGAAGAGAACAAAAGATAAAGAAAAGAAGAATTCACCCCTTTGTCTTCCTGCCTTCCTGCTTGAATCAGAACATAGGTCTTCTTCTGCCCTACCATGGGATTTACACCATCAGGTCCCCTGGGTCCCAGGCCTCTGGATTCAGATTGGAATTACACCACTATTTTTCCTGCGTCTCCAGCTTGCAAATGGCAGATTACAGGAATTCTCAGCCTTTATAACTGCATGAACCAAGAACCAATTGTATATATCCATCCTATTGATTCTGATCCCTTGGAGAAACGTGATTAATATAGGCTGCTTCATGTATCCAGATTATGAAAAGACACTGTCAGACTATGTAAGCACATATGTTTAAGGCATTCAAAACTTCAATTTTATACTATACAGTGTCATAATATGACCTTCTGGAAAATTTTGGCTGGATATTTTCTCATATGAAACATACAGAAACATAAAAAAATAGTATATACACAGTTTTCCACTTCCTAGGATCTCCAAATTAAGGATTTCTTGAAACCTCTAATTACATTTAATCCAAATAGACAAGCTAGATCAATGATCTCTTCAGAGAATTACATCAGTATCTTGCTGTGTTGCTCTACCTTCCAAACCATTCCTTATCACAGACCAGAGAAAATGAATTCTTATTTTGCAGGGATAAAATTACAACAACAACAAATAAGCAAATATTCTCTTAAAAGGGGAGGTTAATGGCATGATATCAGTTGTTGAAACTCTTCAAAATGTTTATATCATTTAATTTGTCTCGAAAGCTATAAAGAAGTAAATAAAAATGATAAATGCATATAAAATTTTGCTAGAATGAAAATAACACCATTTTGATAAATATCATCCATTTGCAGTAATCCACTTAAAATACTTCCAAAAAGTAGATTATTGAAAACCAAAGAATGTTTATGAAGATTTTAAGTAATGTGGTGAGCATCATAGCATGCTTAACATAGTTGAAAATAGATTTTAATATAGACATAGATATAAATATCTAGATACTTTAATAGAATAAAATGTTCATGGTGATGCTCTCTGCATGGTATTAGCAGTGTTCTAGTCTTCATTTTGATAACGCAATAAAAACTTCTAAAATATTCAAATAGTAAAGAACATCATTTTCATTTTTTCCTCCTCTCCTGCACAAATTAAACTAATAATGTTTGATATTTATTATCAAAAAAAATGTTTTTTTACCGTTGCACTTTAAGCAATTATCATTTTCATTTTTCAAATCACGTTTTTTTCTTGAGCATATAGTACAAAATATGACTGTAGTTTCAGGAAAAATGTCTTGTGTAGAAATACACATTTGGAAGTCATTAGCATCCATGACCGACCTCTCTCTCTCTCTCTCTCAAGACTTATCCAATCTACCTGAAGTCTTGCTGCCTCTGTTTCCAAACTATGCTCAGGATGCTATCAGCTCATATGTTTCTCCCTCTCTGGTTCAAGCCAGAAGCAATTCCTCACTCATTTACTACTCTTGCTCCTATGAATGTCATTCTCAACACAGCAATTAAAGTTCACCTTATATATAAATGCAGACAAGGTCTCTCCTTCACTCAAACTCTGATTTCTGATGTTTCTCCAACTCATATTATATAAAAACTAAAGGTCCTCATTAAAACAATGATATCACTGGGCAAAGGCACTTTCCAATATAACTTACAGTTATTACACTTTGACTCCTGTAAAGGTTTGTGGCCACAGCTTTAAGTTTTTCTCCCCATTTAGAGAAGCTCTTTTGTTTCTTTAATGTATATATTAACGTCTGAATTTTTTTTTAAAGATTTTATTTATTTATTTGACAGAGAGAGATCACAAGTAGACAGAGAGGCAGGCAGAGAGAGAGAGAGAGATGGAAGCAGGCTTCCCGCTGAGCAGAGAGCCCGATGCGGGACTCGATCCCAGGACCCTGAGATCATGACCTGAGCCGAAGGCAGCGGCTTAACCCACTGAGCCGCCCAGGCGCCCCCACGTCTGAATTTTTTTAAAAAACCACTCAAAGTACATAAATACAAAGAAAATACATTTTAAAGTATAATTTAAATGTTTCAATACATGGTGCAGTATCCAGAACAACATACACATATCTCCTGAAAATTTTCTTGCCCAGCTGCCAACCTGGGACGGTATATAATGATCCCCTGGAATACTCTTAAAAAAATAAACTGAGTTTCCACAACACCCAATTAGAATCCATGGTTTTGAAGTGGGAATAAATCTAAATGTTCTAGGGTCTGAGTTCTCTCCCTCTGCATTTATTGTTTTTTTTTATAATTTCTTATTATTTTTTAATTTTTTTAATAAACATATAATGTATTTTTATCCCCGTCTCCCTCTGCATTTTTATTCGGAATACCTTTAAACTCCCTTCAGTTATTTATTTTTCTCAACTCATTACCTGCACCTTCCTATTAAGCTGCACTGATCACTGAAATCAGCATCTCCACTCAAAGTCTCAATATAACCTGTATAGATTCCCACATTTACCAACACAGTTCTCTGAACACCATATGCAGTTCGATTCCACAGTGCCGTTCAAGATATGTAGATCTTCAGTCCTGGACACATTTGCTTACTGGAATTATGAAACACACAAGGCATACAGCATGTTTTATTAAAAAGCAACTATCAAAAAAAAAGCAGCTATCAAATACTATCAACTACTGATACAGAGGACAGTGAATGCAAGAGATCTACAATTGCCATCACTTTCGAGTTGCTCATTTTGGGGGCAACGTTATCTTTACATTGCCTGTGTTTTGCCAGGTGAACATATAAAATTAGGAGTGTTTTTGAAACTACTAACAAAAATATACTTTGGGAAGCTTCATTTACTAATCTTTCAGTTCTAAAATATATATAATATTATATAAAAGACAACAAGCTTGATTCAGATATACACACAGCGATATGATTTATAGGATATATTCAAATATGCATTACTCTTAATTTATATAAACACAATGGATATTAATCAGAATATATTAACTTGTTTTTTAGAGGTTTGACAGATTCTAAAATTTTATATTAGGTTATTCTATGTTGTCATTTCTAATTCGTATCACCTTATACTTCCTGGTCTGTATTTTAATTGCCATCCTATTTGTAGCCAAAAATACATTTTCATTTAATTTATTAAAATATTTCAAAGTTCTAAGTTACTAGTGTTATGCATTATTTGTCTTTTTCTCTCTTCTCTTTATGTCATTCACTTGAAATTTTTCACATTGGTAGCTACCAAAAGGTCTTTTTCCCATTTATTTTTTATTAATAATACCTTACTTTTGCCCTAGCCTAATTAGTCTAAGACTACCAAGAACAAACTTCTATCCTAAAAATGTAAAGTGTAAAGAGGGAGATTTCAATCCAGAGGAACCAAGGGCTACCTCACAAAAACTTGGAGAAAACATAATTATAACTGGTTTTTAAGGAACGGTGAAGTTTAAATGAAATTGAAATAAAGCAAACTCACAGCAAAGCAGGTCTGTGTATAAAGTCACCATCTGATCTGGATGGCAAAGTGAACCCAAGATCTTTTTTCTTGAGAAACTACAAAGTTAAGGAAAAATATGGGAAGGCATATCCAGAAAACTTTTATCTCGAGCTTTGCACCTGGGTTATAAATTGAAGTGCTTCTCTGTGTCAAAGTGACTTAGATCTTCCAGCTAAGAATGGAATTATACCTTAGATATCATTTCAAATAGCAAAATTCCTGATGGTCTGAGTTTAGAAAACAAATATTCTCAGAAAGAAAGCAGCAGTCAGCCAAAGAAGGAGATTTTTTTTATGACACTTCGTAAGTGCAGCATTGCTCTGGTTGATAGATGATTTCCTGTTAGCTTTTCACTTGGCTCTGTATCTACTATTTGGGTCTGTTGAATTACTTGGCATATTTTCATTTCTTTGTTAGAGATAACCATTAGTTTCTTACTTCTGAATGACCAAATATTACAACTTTAGTCATCATACATACACAATTTGTTTTTAAGATAGCTATCCTAAAATAATGATATATCTCCAATACTTTCTGAATTTTTATTAAGCCTACATGACATAGAATAAAAATAAATACAAGAACAATTGAGATGAGTCATTGAGAGGTATAAATAAATATTTTTAAAAATAGATCAGGAGATATAAGTTTAAATTATTTAATCAGAGTATCATATGGAAATGTAAATAAAAGTTACTGACATAAATGACCAGATTTAAAAGTACTTGCTTCTTTTTTTTTTTTTTTTTTTTTTTGCTATTGTTGTTGTTTTCAGTTTCAATATTTTTAGGGTGATGCTCTAAACACCTTGATTAGGAGGGATAAATCAGATATATGAATAGTACAAACCTTAACCCAATCTACTTAAAAAAATATGTTAGTAAAACTAAAGTATCTAGACCAGCTATGTACACTAAAAATTTCACTCAGGGCACCTGAGTGGCTTCGTAGTTAAGTATCTGCCTTTGGCTCAGGTCATAATCCCAGGGTCCTGGAATGGAGCCCAGCATGGAGCCCCACATCAAGCCCTGCATCAAGTCCCTGCATTGTGCTCCCTGCTCAGTGGGAAACCTGCTTCTCCCTCTCCCACTCCCCCTCTTTGAGTTCCCTCTCTCACTGTCTCTCTCTGTCAAATAGATAAAATTTAAAGAAATAAAACAATAAAATATTGCACTCAATTTTCAAGTTTGTATTACCACTTTAATTTTATTTAACAGAAACAAAATGAAACAGTGATGGGAAGTACTAGGAAAGGTTAAAATGAATATGAATGAATATGTAAAATCCAGAATATGTGTATAACTGGTATTCTGGCTGTGCTAACTATACATTAATCTTCTTAATCCCATTTATTTAAGGGGAAAAAAAAAACTGGAGATTTGAAGTAATTATTTCAAGTCCTCAAAAGAGAAACCTCTCATTCTATCTCTATAAAGGAAAAAGCGACATAGGGAACTTTCATATTAATAATACAGCCTATTGAAACTCATAATACATTTGTGCATTTCTCTAATTAAGAGCTTGATTTTATAAAGTTAATTTCTTTTTATAGCACTTCGTTAGGACTCATAAAATAAGTAGTTATTTTGCAACATTTGGAGAAATAACAAAAGTTCAATTTCTTGAGATTAGACTCACATTCCTACTGTTCATCTTCTGGTGAATGTTTTCTGAGATGTATTAATATGCAAAGTAACAATTATAATTTAATATTTTAATTACAGCAGTTTTACAATTATGTAATTTTTATATTTATCACTGGTAAATTTTAACCTTTTCTCTTTTCCCTATGATTATCAATATCTCAAAATAGAATTCTAAGTGTATATTTAATCAGTCATGAAGTGTTCTGAGGTGTTTCCGAAAACTTGTTGAACACACAACAAAATAATATTTAACTGTGTTAGGGAGAATCACAGTGCACCAAACCATTAATTTTGAATCAAGAGTCATTATATGTATTATTAGACGAAACCTTTCTCTTTCATTTTTTTGAACCTAGATATGTCAGTGTCCTATTTCAAAATTATATAAGGCTCAGTCATGTAATGCTACTTGAACTCTAAATCTCTTCTATAGCCCTGTTCTTTTTTTTTTTTTTTTTAAGATTTTATTTATTTATTTGACAGAGAGAGATCACAAGTAGATGGAGAGGCAGGCAGAGAGAGAGAGAGAGAGAGAGAGGGAAGCAGGCTCCCTGCTGAGCAGAGAGCCCCATGCGGGACTCGATCCCAGGACCCTGAGATCATGACCTGAGCCGAAGGCAGCGGCTTAACCCACTGAGCCACCCAGGCGCCCCTATAGCCCTGTTCTATTTGTCAGTAGATTCAGCCAAACTATAAAGTTAAGTCATTAAGAAAAAAAAAAAATCAAAATATTAACATTAATAACCTAATATACCCATCAACCCCTCTGTAGGTACTCATGTTAATTTTTTTCTGCATTATTCTTTTTGTATTACTTTTAGAGAAAAAATGAGAAGATATATTCATATGTTCTTATTTTCTTTTTCTTATACAAACTATACCATACTATATATATACATTTTTGCACTTATTATTTTCAATTAGCAATACATTGTAGATGTTGTCAATGTTGTTTTTTTTTAAGATTTTATTTATTTATTTGACAGACAGAGATCACAAGTAGGCAGAGCAGCAGGCAGAGAGAGAGAGGAGGAAACAGGCTCCCTGCTGAGCAGAGAACCCGATGCGGGGCTCGATCCCTGGACCCTGGGGTCATGACCTGAGCCAAAGGCAGAGGCTTTAACCCACTGAGCCACCCAGGTGCCCCAATGATTTTTTTTTAATTTAAATTCAATTAGCCAACTTATAGTACATCATTAGTTTCAGGTGTAGTGTTCAATAACTCATCAGTTTCATGTGTTCATCAGCTCATGTGCCCTCCTTAATGCCCATCACCTAATTACCCCATTTCCTCACCCACTCCCTCCAGCAACCCTGTTTGTTTCCTATAGTTAAGAGTCTCTCATGACTTTTCTCCTTCTCTGAAAACTTCCCATTCTGTTGTTATTCCATCGGTATATAGTTTCAGTTACGCAAGATGAATAAGTTCCAGAGAGCTACTGTACATCATACCTATAGTTAACAATACTATATTGTATACTTAAAATTTTGGTGAGAAAATAGATCTTGTGTTAAAAGTTCTAACCAAATTAAAATAAATTAAATTAAAGCAGATAGAGAATGCACTTTATGTGTTTTGTGGTGCACATAGGAAAGAATTCCAATACCTTCAGGGTGTATTTAGTAAGGCATTTTTCTTAGTCGCAGTATAAGCATAATAAAGTTTTATGATATTCAATATGAAAGTAGAAATGTACAGAATTAAAAGCAAATTAAAATAGAAATTAGTAACAAAGGCAGATGTTGGTCACTATAAAATTTTATAAAATAAGACCTGCTTATCATAATAAACCAAGAAGAGGATAAAATAAATATTACTTGAAATAAAAACTGATAATTTCACTTATTAAAATCTTAAATTCATATACATACATATATATATAAAGGAAAATATTCACAAGCATATTATATTTTTTCATGAATACAAGGTTAGTTTAATATTTGAAAGTGTAGTTAACCACAATAACTGCAAAAAAACTTACCATCTTAAGATATGCAGAAAAATATCTTAACAAAGTCAACAGTGGTTCACAAAAAATACTTAAGAAATTTGGAATTTAAAGTAGAGAAAGATGATTTAAAGTAACTGGCCTACAGTCTATTTTTTTATTGTTTTTAATAAGTGATGATGCAAAGCAATTGAGTATAACACCTTGTCAACTAAACCTCCTTTTAGTAAACAGATTAATGATATTTGCTAGAAGGGAGAAATCATGTCTCTGTAACACCCTTAGCAGTGTTGTTAGCTAAAGATTTTCTAGAGTAAATAGAACACAGGAACTATGAGGTATGGCTTCTGAAGACAGCCATGCAAACAAACAAATCCCAGAGTTATAAAACAAAGTAGATACATAATTTAAATCTCCCAAAATAATCTTAAATATTAAGAAAAAAATATATAGAAGTTGATTATTGTATTATTTCTTAAAGCAATTACAATCTTGATGGTTTAACTATGACAGCAATTTATTTTCTCATAGCTCCTGAGGATAAAATTCCAAAATCTGTTCTATTGTGCTGAAATCAGTGTGATCAGCAGGGCCACAGTCCATGCTGAGCCTTTAGAGTAGGACATGTCTGCCCTAGTGGCTGTAGGCATTCCCTTGCTTGTCGTCACATCACTCCAATCTGTCTCTGTGTCTCTTCCTATTCTTCTGATCATGTCAAATCTTCTACTGCCTCCCTCTTAAAAGGATGTAAGTGATTACCCAGATAATCCAGGATAATTTCTTCATCTCAAAGTTCTTAATTCTCTCTTCAGTCCTTTTTTTCTCATATAAATTAATATTCACAGGTTCCAGAGATTTGGGCATAAATATTGTTTGGAGGGCCATTATTCAGTCTACCATACTGAGTTTACTTTATCTCATTATTATAAAGGCTCTGATGTGAAGAAGCCTTCTTCAAAGACACTGGGTTGGCTATATATCCATCCATACAAAATGAAATAAACACCTAACAGCATTCAGAAATATTAACTCCACGTGAAGTGTGATATTAGATACAAAACAATAAATATATAAATTTTCTAGATGATTTTATACACACACACCCCTCAGATAGGGAAAGCAAAAGTTTTTATAACAGGTCATCAAACGCAACAATCCTAAAGAAAAGATTTACCAATTAGATATCATTCACAATGGGAATTTCTGCTTATTAGAAAACAAACAAACAAACAAAAAAAACCTTGAGTTAGAAAATAAGCCACAGAATGGAAAATGATATCAAAACATATAACCAGTAAGGGTTGTATTTTTCATATCTGGAACTCACAAATAAGTAAAGAAATTTTAAATTACCCAACCCATTATATAAATGGGCAAAATATTTAAACAACTAATGGAAAAAAAGGTATATAAATAAGCAAAAAACTTATTTATGGAAAGTTAAACCATACTGCCCATCATAGAAATTCCAAAAAAAAAAATGTAAAACAACCACAATCACAGCTCTGCATGGCTAAAATATAAAAGCCCAAAATACCAAATGTTGATAAAGAAATGAGGCAACCAGAACTCTCATACACTGCTTTTGAGAGTGGAAAATATTAAAAATTCACCATAAAATGTTTATTTCGTATCTACTAAAGCTCAACATACACATGCACTAATAACAGCACTTCTACCCCTGTATGTATACCTAACAAAGTTGAGTGCACATACATACCAAATTTATACACTTGTCCCAAACGAAAACAAATCCAAATTCCCAACACATATAAAACAAAAAAAAATTATTATTCTTTATTAATTCTAAAGAATACTATGGAACACTGTAAATAAAGGAGATTCAGCTACCAGGAACAGTAATGAATGGATCTCACGAACAATAATGAATGAAAAAAGGAAACACAGAATCATATATAATCCATGGCCCAGTTATATAAATTACAAAACCAGGCAAAACTAGCAATATAGGTTAAAAATTGAAAACAGCACTTACCTTGGAAAAGACACTTTAGACAGTGACTAAATGGCACAGGGCAGGAGCTCTGAGACATAAATACTATTCTTTCTATTAAGCTAGGTGGTAAAAGCAAGTTTGTATCCACATACAATGTATGTAATTTACTACCTGTATGTTATACTTACTATAAACTTTAAAGAGGAATTTCATTTTATTTTATTTAATGTCTGATAATTTTAGTAGGAGGGATTTTCAGCATATTTATTCTGGCATTTACCCATTTAATAAGACAATAAATACATTAAAGCTATGCATTTCTACTATAACATAGGAAGTAAAATGCTTGCGTATGTGTATCCTCACCTCTCTTTCTCTCTCTTTCTCTCACACACACACACACCAATTTCTAATTTATTCCTCTCCGAAAATGGATTTATTTTTTTTTTTACTATTTTTGCTTATTGTAAAATGTAAATTCTCTTTCAAGATAAAAGTGAAAAGAAAAACTTGAGGGAGTAATTACAGAAAAAAATCTCAATTTTGCAGGAAGGTAATTTAGAATCTTAATTAACTCACATTTTCATAATGTTTCTATTGATTTCAGCCTGGACTCTCAGAAGCATAACACATAATAGTAGTTCTAATTTACTTGCACATTTACATTTAACAAAAATATAATATACCTAACCTTATATCGCTAGTAAAGAGTCATGTCTGATTTTTATTTCTATGCATTACATTCTTCCAGGTAAAAATTGATTAAATGGGCTTGTAAGTTTTAATTATTCTGATACGTATTGAACTGAAGCTTGCTTTCACTTCCTTTTAAAACCACAAAACATGAAAGGGAAAACCCATTCTTGAAGTAGTATTCAGAACAATTTAGTAAACACTGAATATTATTTTATGCTTGTAAGGCACTACAAACAAATTTAAACTCATTTCTAACATAGCATAATGCAGTTCAATTACTCTACTTAGGACTAAGATGAGGATAAAGAAAACAGCAAACAATTTAAAATATTAAATTACACACACTAAATCACAGAGCCCTTCATAAAGCACAATTCTCTCAGTGCCTGTCTCTGGAATTAAGTTAACCTACCCAAGAAAACAAATTATTTTTTTCCAGAAACACAAGGAATGCTAATTTTTATTTCAAAATTTTTCATGGGCTTGAATTTTTTGTATTATTTCTTTCTTCTATAAAATGTTTGAGATAAATATGTATTTTCTCCCTTTCATGGAAACGCCACCGAAACACTGATGTATAAATTTTAAGTATAGTAACACCAAGTGTTCAAACTGGAATTCCAACCTCAGTATATTTAATCCTGAGTCCTTTGTGGTTGTTAAAACACATGTTTTCCAGTACCTGGGTGGCTCAGACTGTTAAGTGTCTGCCTCTGGCTCAGGTCACGATCCTGGGGTCCTGGGATTGAGTAAGGCTCAGCACGGAGTTTGCTTCTCCGCCTACAACCCTCCACCCCGCCCCCATTCTCTCTTTCGCTCTCGCCCTCGGTCTCGCTCTTTCTCTCTCTCACAAAAATAATACAATAAAAATTTAATAAAAAAACATATTTTCTTTGGTACACTGTTAATAAATTCCCAATTTGTCCACATTTCTGTCTTTGTGTGTAATTCACCTTAAAGAGATTAATAACGGAAGCCGCCTACCTTAAGATCCGGGAGGGCTCGTAAAAGTCTGCTCAGCGTCCTCAAGAGAAAAGCCCAGGAACTTACGAAGGCCGCACCTTAGCCCTGAAGAGCCATGGACACAAGGGCAGCCGGCCACCGACGCAGCTCGCTCCCAGGCCTCAGCCCCCAGCAGATCTGTCTGTGCTTTTGTTCCTCGTGGCAGCAGCCGGCCTTCTCCCCGTGACTCGAATGTGAGGGGCCCCTGGCTGGGTCTCACTCTCCACTAGCTCTGAGTGACAAGAAAAGTCCTGTGTGCGGAGCTGGTCAGGTGGCAGTGCTGTCCCTGCTCTCACTCAGGCTGTGGGAAAGATGGCTCTGGTTTAGCTCCGCTCTGGACCTCTCGAAGGCTCGGCTCACCCGCGTGCTGCCCGCAAGGTGATGCTTCCAGTCACCACACCCTGGGAGTTGTTCGAGGAGCGCATCAGGATCACGTGACTGCTGGTTGACTCAACTTAAATCCGGGCAATTTGCGGCTCCTCGTCCCCTCCCCTGTCTTGGACTATAGGCTCCGCCCCCCTAGCTTCTGTCGTGAAAGTGCTTTGAAGGGCTTACTTAGCCTTGGGAGAGCAAAGTGTTGAGCCACCTGGCAAATACAGGTGGCTGAAGCACGTGCAGTACTCTACATGAACTTTGAAGATTCTGGAAGGTGGTCAGGAATCTACTCACGAAAGACTGGCCTGCTGAGTAAGTTCCCATGCTTGTTACTGCCACCTACTAGTCTAGACTGGTCTGTTTTTTTCTTCAGTCTCTGCCCACTGTGTGTGGAGGCCATTTGTGAAGGGACAGAATCCCCTCATGCTGTCCGTCACCAGCAGGCAATGAGGCAAGGCAGTTGGGGTAGGTGCTGTTGGACCCTCCACCTCAGAGCTCACCCGAGGGACCTGTGACTGTCAATAAAGGTCGTCAAAAAAAAAAAAAAAAAGATTCAAAACAAAACAAAAATAACTCTTTCAACCTGTTGTTTTTTTTAATAGAAAAGTTGGGAAAAATAATCGTTTCACTTCAGAAGTTTGTGGACAAAATAAAATACAGTTGACAGTGAAATGTAAACGTTAAATTTATGAGTCCTAAAGAAAAAAATAAATAAATAACGAAAACTTATTTCCAGTAAGCCTGGTGAGTAAAGGTCACTCAGAAGTCCCGTTCACTTCTAGTCTCTGTTTTATTTATAAGATTTGTGACTTTGGGTGAGATATTTAACTTCTCTGGGAAATGTACCTAATGATAGGGTTGTTAAGAGTATAAAATTAATTAATATTTGCAACTTAAATTATGCCTGCAACAAGATAACTGCTATGTAGCAGTTATTATCATATATAAAGTGGGAGGAAAATAAAGCCCATTCTGTTTAGAAGGAGAAAAAAACATGGAAAAGGTCTGGGATCAAGGTCTTCTATCCATTTATACTGCCCTATAACCTAAGTTAAGGCATTATTCTCTGAGATCTAATTTCTGCATCTATGAGAAAACTACAATTTCAGAGGACCTTTAAGTTGGTTGTATTTAGTAATAATTTTTAAAATGAAAGAATTAGAATGTTATTCAAGTTTGTCTCTGGTACCAATTTACTACTTTCCTACAGGTAAAAGGAACTTTTTAAAAAGTGGATAAAATCAATATTCAGCTATCTTATCGGAATGCTCTTACATGTTCAATTTTCAGTTTCTTTCCTAATTAAACACTAATCCGACTGGGAGATTTAATATAAAAGGTAGGGGAGAAATAGAAACCTCATTATTTTATAAAACTCAGAAGACAGTACAAAAGTGATAATCAGTAGACTAATTATATTAGTCATAATTAAAATGATAGTGAACTATAGCTAAATTATAGATCAAATAACGATTTGTTTATAGAAAAAATGAATTGTTTTTAGATTGTGCTAATAGGAATGATATAAACTGCTATGGGTAAGGCAGTTACAGTCAGCTCTCATTCTTGCAGTAATTATCTTATAAAGTTGCTTTGACACTGAGTGAATACTGAACCGTTTTTCCAGCAGGAAATGTAGGGTTAGATTACTGCAAGCCTTTGGTCATAACTTTTTTTTTTTTTAACCAACTTCAGTGCATAACCTTGTTTTATGTATTTTTTGTTTAAAAAAAACAAACTTAATACATACTTTTATTCATTAACACTAAACTCATTTCCTACAGTTCTAGAACTCATGCCTTAAGCTTATGGTAGACATGTATTTTCTCTATAAAATGCACCACAACCTTCTTAGGAACACTGGACAGTACTTTAGAACTATATTTGGGGGCCATTTTAAACAATGAAACACCAAAAAAAAAAAAAAGAAAGAAAGAAAGAAAAGAAAAACACAGTAAAAATATGGCATGATATAGACTACAGAAGGGACACTTGTGTACAGTATGAGGATCACCTTGTTCCACCTCATCTAGGAATACAGAATCAGGTGACTCAATTTTTTCAATAATGGGTATATCCATGAATGACCAAAAAGGCACTAAGAACTCATTGTGGGTTAAGAGGGGATTGGAACAAGTGGGCAGATTTGCAAGTATGGGATCTGCTAACAATGAAATTGAACTATATTTTATACCATCTTCTGGTTCTCTTTTCAAAGTTGTTATTAAAAAAAAAGATGCTGTTTAACTCTTGCCTAATTATAGATACTTTTTTTTTTAATTTTATTTTTTATAAACATATAATATATTTTTATCCCCAGGGGTACAGGTCTGTGAATCGCCAGGTTTACAAACTTCACAGCACTCACCATAGCACATACCCTCCCCAATGTCCATAACCCCACCCCCCCGTTTCCCAACCCCCCTCCCCCCATCAACCCTCAGTTTGTTTTGTGAGATTAAGAGTCACTTATGGTTTGTCTCCCTCCCAATCCCATCTTGTTTCATTTACTCTTCTCAACCCGCTTAACCCCCCATGTTGCATCTCCTCTCCCTCATATCAGGGA